>NC_044390.1:11416103-11724893 GCF_006542625.1 Nomascus leucogenys | reverse complement strand
GTAGTGAGGAATGAGACTAAGAGAGAAATCAAGGATAACTCGTTGTTTGGGGACCAGAACAATTGGGTGGGTGGAGTGGCCATTTATAGAATTAGGGACGACTAGAGGAAGGTGGTACAGGTGGGAGGAGGATCAGCAGACCTGGGATGTCATATTATTCCCATTGTCCTGGGCTCCTGGAAGACACAGCTCACACTTCCTACAACTCTTTAAGTTCATACATCTATTATAGCACTAGTAGGCTGCACATTGCCTAGTATGGACTCTCTGCCTTATTTTCAGCAAAATTCACTGTGTGACCAAATTGGTATTATGAGCACTAGCTTCATTTCATGACAAATAGGAATAAAGAGAAAATTCTCAATAATTTTCCCGCTTTAATTCTCTGTTGCTCAGCATACTTTGAGCCCTGATGGATTTCTTGCTGATTTTTCAGAAAAATTCTGCCTATGCTTTAATATAAAGGAGGATGAATACTGCAGATTCAGAAAATTGTGGTGTCAAAGGATGAGCTTTGCTTTCCTGCCATCTTCTGTGCTTTGTTTCCCTCCAACCTTAAGAGAAATGCTACCCCACTTCAATAAAAAAACTAAAAGATTCAACTCAGCAGAAGGAAGAGCCCAATAAGCTTAAAATAAATTTGCAAAGGTTAATAACTGGAAACCTTTTTTAAGCTAAATAAAATCCTTGTCTTTAAAGTGATAGTGTGCCTTTTCTGGTCTGCATCATGATAGCTTCTAAATAAAGAAAACGGGCCGATGTTGTGAGTAATTGCAGCTGCTACTCTGGGGGTTACATCAGGCAAGTGATTCGTCAATAAGAATTTATTGTCTTCATTTCTGGGATGAGGCTGAGGGCAATAAGGAATTCAGAAGGCGTCTTCCTTGTCTTTAAGGAGTTTGTAGTCCATTGGAGAGATGTGTCTGGCTTTCTTGAACCGGTTAACAAACAATTACATTAGATGTAATTGGAAGCTAACTTTCGGAGATGAGGGCAGTACACATTAAAAGAAAGGAGAGGTCAGGCAGGAAAAGCCATGAGGTCAGTAAAGGCCTCATGGGCAATGGGGCTTGCCTCGCAAATATTTGGCTGAGGCAAGTTGGAAGTTGAGCTGGACCTTAAATGATATAGAGACCTTTATTTACCGTTATGTGCTAATAGTTAAATTTACTTATTTGGGACTGCTAACATATGCTCAAGTTAAAAATGCCAAAGGTCTCCTTTCTATTCCTGTCCCCAGACCCTCAGTTTCCCTTTCCTACAAACCCTTCCAGATATAGCATCATACTTTTTTTATATATATATAGCTTTTCTTATTTTTTCATTTGTAAAATTTATCCTTTTCCAAGTGCTAAAACAAGAAAGAACAGGTAAACTAAATAAAACAAAAAAAAGTCAACTTCCCTGTGGGGAGGCTGGAACAGTGCTGGTCTCATTGACTGGTGGGGAGCAGTACATGAGTGAGGTTTGCTTTTCCTAAGATATTTGCCTTCTCATTGATTGGAGTATTGGTGGCTAAAACATAAGCAACTCTGAACCCTCCAGCACTTAGAGAATGGTAATAATATTGTGTTGAGTGCTATACTATGCTAGAACTTCACATCTGTTTTCTCACATCTCTGTAAGGTGAGCCTTTTCCTCCCTTGACAGATGACGAGGCTGGAACTCAGGCTAAGTCAGCCTGTTGTAGGCCAGACAGCAAATAGGAGGTAGAGCTGACTTCTGACCTGACCTTTTCCTACCATATTATGCTACCCCTCTGGATCTAAAGCTCTTGGTTCTGTATTTCTAGTATCATTGTTGCCATTTTCTTTTATGGCTTTACATACTCAGTCCTTGGTATGAACTTGGGGTGAACCAAGAGAAAAAAGTGAGTGGAAACTAACTTCCTCTCTATTAAAAAAAATCTGCTCAAAGGAGAAGGGCAAATTCACAGCTCAGTTTCAGGGGCTTGCAAGTCAAGTCAATATTTTCTTCTTCTTTTTTTTTCATGTGGATAAACTGCCTCCCTCATTTTGAGTTTTTGAACCTGAAATAATGAGAGTCTAATGAATAACAAATATATACTTCTTTTTCTCCTTTTAATTCTTATTAGCATTTTGGATTCAAGTCTAGAAATTCCTCTTCATTTTTTTTTCTTTTTTGTCTAACATTTCTTCTGAATAAAGAGAATTACCTACTTTTAAATGCAAAAAATGTAAAATTGGGAAGACATTGTCTTCTTGCTTTTTACACAGGCAACATTTTTATTAGTGTGCATATGTATAAGTTTGGCCCCAGGCTGTGCTCACAATCCCCAAGCCCCTGGCAGAAGGGGACTCCAGGGTCCCCCCATCTCAGGGATGACATGTGGGTCAGTATAGTGTCAGGATGGTGACGATCCACTGGCCCTTAAGCCACAGAAATGTTCATCAGTGTCTGCTGCTGCCTACCTGTGGCCTTCTTGTTAAATGAGAGAAATAAACCCGATTTCTTTTAGTTGTTCTATCATTCCTGCAGCCCAGAAACAAGGAGAGGGTATGACTGGTTCAGGGAATTTTATTCAGTCTGGTGGGCAGACAGAGTGTGAAGAGCCAGCCAGGGTCCCAAGATGATGCTGGAGCCATTAGCACGGCTTACATTTTCAAGGGTCTTGTAAATCACATTATGGTTTTAGGATGTTTTTCCTGGGCAGTTATTTTAATCAGGGGATCAGACATGATCAGCTTTTTTTTTTTTTTTTTTGTCTTAAGAACGATCACTCTGGCTGCTCTGTGAGCAGTGAATTGGAAGTGACAAGACTAGGGTCAGGGAGACCTGTTTGGAGGCTGTCGCACTAACCCTGGTGACAGGTGGCCATGGCAGAGTTGCTGGAGGGAAGGGGAGAATTCTAGAAACGTTTAGGGATACAAGAGAACAGGGCTTGATGTGAGAGATGAGAAAGAAAGAGGACTTCAGAGTAATTGTAATATTTCTTGTTTGTGCAGCTGGTTGGTTGGTGGCACTTTTTGGTTGACAAAGGGTATACAGAGGATGATTTCTTAGTCCTCTTATTGATAGATTTTAATACAATAAAGTCATCTCAAAGTTTCAGATATATTTCTTCATGCTCTTTCTAGGTTTTTCTTTCTTTTACATTTTTCATGGGTGGGGGAGGGGTTAAGAGTCTCAATTGCTCTGGAAATTGACCTTCCTGCTAGGGAAGAGATGGTATCCTTATGACAGTTTTCTTCCAAATTGTGGAACGCTTTGTGATATTTAGTAATCATATATATTTTTTTTGTCTACAAGGAGTGGAATTACTTTCGTAGAAATATATAAAAATTCATTTTTTCTCTCTTATTTTTTTGTGATACATTTTTCTGTAAGGAGAAATTATAGGACTTTCTGTGAGTGTGGTAAAGAGGATAAATACCTGTTTATCCTTTTTATATAAATGAAAGACATCTATCCAGTTTTGACTTATTTGGGAAAAAAATCCCAGGGAGGAATGAACTTGAGATAATTAAATTTATCCAATTCAGAAATTCTGAATTTTTTTTTTTTCTTATTGGGAAAGCGGTTGAGATATGGCTAAATGGAAATTTAAAATCTTGAGCATGGTTATACATCCGAAACATAACATGTAGTCTAGGTCCATTCCAGAGAGCAAAAAAGACTCAATATTTTTGACATTATTAATGAATAGATTGATGCATTTGTTATGCCTGAAGAGAAACATTATTTTATCACAAGTTACCTGCAGCTCAGAGAGTAAAGGGCTTTTGGAAGAGTTATTCAGAGAGAGGTCAAGGGGGAGTTACTGATTTTTTGTTTTTACAAGGAAGTTTTAGTAAATCATATTAATAGTAATAATAACGATGATGATGGTGTACATTTGCATAGCACTTGGCAGTTTGCACTGCTCTTTAGAGTGCAGGATCCATTTAGCTCTCTGTGAAGTAAGCATTTTATAGGTGCCGAAACAGATTCAGAAAGTGTGCCTGAGGTCATCTGTTTCCTGGAGCGGTAATTTTTCCCAATAATCAGTAATATTCCCCATGCATTACAATGGTATCCACAATGCAGCTGTGTGGGGAGAAGGTAAGCCTCTTTATTGAGGGCGAGAGGACATGAACCGGCTCCTGGGTGCGCCCTCCTAGGATTGAGTTAGAGTTTGCAATGTTAAAAGCACAACTCCAGTCACACCTGTGGATGGTAACAAGATGCTGGACTGAGCATGATAGGCTATTTCTCATTTTTTTTTCCTAGTAAAATTTATTTGTTCTTTGTTCTCGTGTCTTCTGTTAGCATTCTTTGGGAAAGCATTAGTTAGTGCCACAGGTTTTAGAAAGAAACTAAGGGAAAAATACTAAAGCTGAGAATGTTTTATTAAGTTTTTTTTTTTTTTTTTCTGTGAATTAGTAAAAGACTGTCATGTATGATTTTAGCAGAATACCTTGATCCAGATTGAGGAACTCCAACCAGTAATCCTGGGAGGCATAATTTAAGAACCGCTAGCAGAAGCATTTTGAAAGTGATTGAAATTGACATTCCTTAAAATGAAGGTAGTTTATTGCCTTCTGAGGAACATTTGTTTAGATCTTTAAATTATTCATATTTGAAGGGAAAGCATTCTACAAGAAATCTTATTTTTGAGTTATAGCTGGTAAATATGGAAAACTCAAAGTGCCTGCCTGTTCTACTTGTCATCGTTCATCCTCTGACAGCTTATACCAGTCAAGTTACTAAGTCTCTGGTTATTTTTGAGACTGTTTCTCCCCAAGCGTTCCTTAGTGAATCTTAAGATTCTGGGATTTAGCTTAGCAGACAGGCTGTGCCACCATGCAGTGTCTTCTTTGGCCCTCCCTGCCCCATTGCAATGTCTTTTACTACACCTGATTTAGCCAAAAATGTGCAGTCCTTTAGTGATGAGAATGTAATAATGGAATACTTAATGTAATTAAAGATACTGCTTTTTCTGATTGAAACAAAAGCTAATAGACTCCCAATTGTCACCTATCACAGTATACTTTTTTGGAGTTGCCCTTTGATCTGTGTTATCTGATTTGAACTGTTCAAACTTCCTCTGGCCACACTGGGAGTTTTCTCTGGCTGTGCCCTGCAGTCCCTTTACTGAATTGGCAGTGCTCCTAATGCTTTTCTCTAGCTTTCATTTGACCTTCAGTAGAGGTTAAAATTAACTTCAAGGTGAAACTGGTCCTGATGATTGGTCGATTGCTTCTCTTTCTTGAGCAGTGCACCCATTTCAGAAGACAGATGGTTTTAGTATTAATGGCATCAACCATCCTTTGCTGGAAGATAAAGAGTCAGACTTTCTATTTGGAATGTAAGCTCCTTGAGGGCACTGAGCTTGTTTATTCAACCTTCTATTCCTAGTGCCTAGAACAGTGCCCAGAACACTGTAGAGGAAGATGTGTTGATTAAAGGAATGAAACTTTCCTGTAGGGACTCTCAAGAGATAGCTGGCCTAACTTAGAATAGAAATGTGTGTGCCAAGGACTCGTGGTCTCAAGAAACAGATACTCAAATGGGTGTGGACACATTTCCAGGATGTTCTCCCTCTCACATGTACCCAACCAGACCCTCGAGCCTTGTCCTTTCTGTGTGGTTCTAGGGAAAAAGCACATTGCCTGTGCTTTCTAAAATATTAAATCCCACATTCACAAAGGATCTGGTTTCTGCATGTTTTTCTGCATGTTCTAAGCTCCAGCCATGTGCAAGTGATATTAACAAATTTATTTATGATTTGTTCATATCCTCTTCCTTCCAGAGATTGGTTGAAATATTAAACTGTTCATTTCTATTCTTCACTTCCTTTAAGCCTTAATTGGAGCCACTTCTTCTATTGGATAAACGCCTTCCCTGGTTGGCCTCGTTTCTCTCAGGTCCCTTGTTTCACTTTGTGTTTCCTCAGTTGCCAGTAGGCTGTGCTGTGATGCTTTGCATTTATTTGGTTATATCATGCATACATTTATTCTGTGTCCTCTATTAGATACTCTTGTCATTTTTTGAGCTACCATTCATTGAGGTTTATTGTGTGTCAGGTCCTGTGTTTAGGGCTTTGGATCCTAAATTATCACATTAATTTTCACAGCAACTGTTTGCAGTAGGTGGCATTATCCCCATTTTACAGATGAGAAACCTAAGTTTTAGAGGAGAGACACACCCAAGGATGTACACCTAGTAAATGGCAGAGCTGGGGTTTGAATCTTTATGCGTTTAGTTTAAAAGCCTGAATCATCACATTTCACACCCCTTAGAGGAAGGCAGGGTTCATGCCATCTGCTTCCTCCAACCACCACCACTCTTCAGCAGTATACCACAGAATGCTGTAAGCTTCTTATGACCTGAAAAGATGTATTTTTAAATGCAATCAATACAAGTCTTCTGAAGAAATACACACAAGCAAATTCAATTCAACACTACCAAAAACTCCTTCAATTAAGATAAACCAGTATTGACATTTTGGAGTATATCTTTCCTTGTTTCTTATGCAAAGAATTAAGTATATACATTGGAAACACTCTTAAGGCTAAATGCATTCTGCTAATAAATTTCTCTTTCTTAGAACCAAAGTTGTGTGCTTACTAAGAGCCATTTGTTTTTTTTTGTTAGTACTGTTTATGCCAATCGAATTTACTGTAATTCTGTAATCTAATTAAATATTATGTAAACCAATGAAATATGAGTATAAAAATAGAGTTGTTGCCACTAAAATTAGGTTGAATGCTTTAGCAAAATGTGATAAAAACAAATCTCTAAAACAATTGCTGTAGAATTCAGAGTAGGTGGAATAACTGAAAGATTTGAAAATAAATGCTAAAAGTCACAAAGGATTCAACATTCATATTGCTTCACAAGTGTATTTAAATTTTTGTTTCATGTTAAAGAAATTGAAACTGAAAATAGAGAAGAAGATGGATTATGGATATGATTTATGCAGGAAAGATTATGTGGAATTCTAGCCAGCAAATACTCAAGTCCTCAGTGTTAAAGTTAAAATAAAATGTTTTAGGCAGCAGGTGGTTTTTTTTTTTTTTTTTTTATGAATCCTCACTTTCACTAGCTTTTGAAATTAAGCAATTAACTTCTGATCCTAAATGTGTTAGATAAGAATGCTTCTACTCTATATATCTCAAAAAAGAATAACATAATTTGCTAAGCAGCTTTTTTTCATGTAATATATCATGAACATGTTTTCAAGCCAAAAAATATAGATTAAAACATTTTCTGGCAAATAACATACATGCAGAAAAGTACACAGATCCTAAGTGTACAACTCAGTTTATGATCACAAAGTGAACACATCCATTTACTGCCCCCTACTTAGGTCAAGCAACAATATTCCCAGTACCCCCAGAAGCCTCCCATGGCCTCCTCCTCCCCACCAGAGATAATAGCTATTTCGAATCTAACATTATAATGTTTGTTTTGGAACTTTACGTAAATGAAATGTCTGTAGTTTTTGATTTTTTTACTTACTTTACTCAATATTTGTTTGTGAGATTCATCCATGTTTTTCACATGTATTATTTGTTTATTCATTCTCATTGCAGTTTATTATTTCATATGAAAGAACATACCGTAATATTTACTCATTCTGTTGTTTTCGTTATATACTTTTTTTTTTTTTGGAGTCAGGGTCTTACTCTGTTGCCAAAGCTGGAGTGCAGTGGCACAATCTCAGCTCACTGCAATCCCACCTCCCAGGTTCAAGTGATCCTCCCCAAGCTTAGCCGCCTGAGTAGCTGGGACTACAGGTATGCACCACCATGCCTGGCTATTATTTTTGCATTTTTTGTAGAGGTGGGGTTTCTCCATGTTGCCCAGGCTAGTTTCGAACTTCTGGGCTCAAGTGATCCACTCTCCCTGGCCTCCCAAAATGCTGAGATTAAAGGCATGAGCCACCACGCTTGGCCCTCCATTCTATTGTTGATGGCCATTGGGGTTGTTTCCAGTTTGGGGCTTTATGAAAAATGTTGCTATGAACATTCTTGTACATGTCTTTTGGTATATGTGTGCAGTTTCAAAGTTGTTCATTTGTTTATATGCCTTAGGAATGGAATTGGCAGGTGATAGGATATGTATATGTTCAGCTTTAGGGAATACTGTGAAAGTGGTTGCACAAATCTACAATCCCATCATCAATTTATGTGAGTTACTGTTGTTCCCTATCTTTGGCAACACTTGGTTTTGTCTGTCTTAACTGATTTTATCCAAACTGGTAGGCCTGTTATAGTCTCTTGTGATTTTGATTTGCATTTTCCTGTTGGCTAATGAGCACATTTTCATATGTTTATTGACCATTTGGATGTCTTTTGGGTGGGCATGTTGAAGTATTTGTTTAGTATTTGTCTCTTGCCTACTTTTCCATAGAACTGTCAGACATTTTCTCGTTTATTTGTACTTTATATATTCTAGATGTAAGTTCCTTTGTTGGTTATATGTGTCAGCAATGTCTTCTTCCACTCTGTGGCTTGCCTTTATTGCTCTCTTAATAGGGTTAATGGAGCTTCCCAATTTTAATGTTGTCCAACTTACCAATCTTTCTCTTTGTTGTTAGTACTTTTTGAGGCTTGTTCAAGAATCTTCCCTTATGCCCAAGGTCATGAAGATATCCTCCTATGTTATCTTTTATCAACTTTATTCTTTTACCTTTCACATTTAGATCTACAATCCACGTGGAATTAATTTTTGTGTATGTTGAAAAGTTAAGGTTAAGTTTCATTTTATGCTACATTAATATCCAGTTGCTCAAGCAGCACTTATCAAAAAGACCATCCATTCCTCATTGCTCTGCCATACAACCTGTTCCATAATGTAAATCAAATATCCATATATGAATGGGTCCAGCTGTGGACTCCTTATTCTCTTCCACTGGAGTATTTCCCTTGAGCTAATAACACATACTTTGATTACTGTAGCTTAGTAGACTGAGGACTACATCTTCTTTTCACCAATTCCTGGAGATTCTTGGTTATTCTTGATCCTTCACATTTCCAAATGAAAAGATTAGAACAGCTTAGAACAGCTTGTCAATTTCCACAAATACACACAGAGACACACTCAGATTTGCAGAGATTTTTAATGAGATTGTTTTAAATCTATAGATCAATTTCTTTTACAATCAAATCTCTAAGAGAATTGATTTCTTTGCAATATTGAATCTTCCTCTTTGTACATAGAGTATCTTTCCATTTATTTGGCTTTTCTATAATTCATTCAAAGTTTTGTGTTTTAGTTATTTACCTTCAACATAATTCTTTTCAATGGCTATAGAATATTTTTTGGTTAACATAAAAGTTTATTAATCTCCTTGTGTTGTAAACTTAGGTTGTTTCTGTTTTGTTTCATTGTTGTAAACGATGTGATTGTGAACATTCACAAATACACATATTTTAGGGCCTTTCTGTCTCCTTGGAATTGACTCCCGAAACTGGAATTTCTGGATCATACAGCATGCAGCTTCATATTCCCCAGTGAGTTCTATCATTTTAAACTCTCTCCCAGAGTTATAATAGGTTCCACTCTTGTGAACCTGGAGAATAACTCACTGTATTTTCCATTTGAATTTTTTAATTACTATTGACAGTGAACTAGTTTTCATCTGGCCATTTGTAGTTCTTTTGTGAATAGCCTTTTCATGGCTTTTGCTCAGTGTTTTTATATTTTCCTATTAATTAATAATTGCTCTTTCTGTACCACATATAACCCCTTGTCACGTGTATTTATAAAATATGTCTGTGTGATAAATGAATTAACCAGTATACTTTTGTTACTGGAGTGGACCTTTACAGAAGAGCACAAAAAGAAAACCTTGTTAAGCCTGTTTGAAATGTGATTATTCCCTGAATGTTTATGTCCTTTGCACGTTTAGGAATATCATAGCAATAATGAACTTGGTAGCAGGGACAATCAGCAACTAAATGAAGTAGAAAAAAGGTAATATAATTGCATGGGAAGAACATAGAAATTAGATCCAGAAAACGATTCCAGACATGACCTCACTGCTCTTTACCTCCATGATCTTGATTAAACCATATATTCTCTCTGAGTCTTAATGTCTTCATCTGTATAGTGGGTGCACTTATTTATCTTCCAGGTCTACGATGAGATCGTATATGAAATGCAATAGTGCAAACAGTGAAAGTTATGCCATAGAAATTATAATGCCAACAAATATAGTGTAAGTGTAGCAAGTTGAATGTATGCTTTATTTAAATTATCATCTTTCGGGGTAACCTAATTTGTAAAATATTCAGCCTAATGGCCATCATTCTGAGTCTGTGGTTTGTGAGTTTGTACTAATTTGCATGACTCCTTTTAAAAAGAAACGGTTTGTTGTTTGAAAAAATCAAATTGACATCCTTTGTGACTCTTCAGAGTGTGTCTGTGGTTTATTGGCTTCTAGGGCATTAGGTTTCAGTCTCCCATATTGACAGTCTTTATGAGCTCGTTAGCCACTGTTCTGGTAAAAGCCATTTTGATCTGTGATGAGGGCACTACATTAAAAGAGTATTGAAGTTGGAAATCTATATTTTGGTCCTTTCATTAGAATGTGCCCTTTACAAAAGAGGCAATATGAATTTGCATTGCAAAGGATAGCTTATTTCTTTTTAGAACTCTTGAAGCCAGGTTATTTAATTATGTCTATGCCATAACCTTTTATCTTCCTCTGCAAAGAAACTCTCTCTTCTGACACCACATATTGGAAGCCGGTCTTCTTAACCCCAGAATTGATTAACATGCAAATACTTGTCTAGAGACATGGGAACAGTGCTTTTCCAATTAGCATTTAAATGTCACTCTTAATGATGTTAGATTGACTCTTTTAAGGGAAAATTAAAGTAGTGTAGTCATCTCTGGATTATTTCCTAGAGCATATTATTGATATTTCTGAAGATATGGGCTTAGTAGGAACTTTTATCTTCTACGGTTCACAGACTGATTGAGTCAGATCCAGGGTTAGACTGGACAGCAAAGCCTGGTTCTGGCCTTCCTTTGCCTCTGATTTCCTAGCTAGGCCTGCTTATCATGCCCTGCGCTGCTTCTCAGTAGCAAGTGTATTTATGTAGGAGCGGCACCTGCAGGAACTGTTTACGACTGGGAAGGGTACCCAGGAGCAAGGAGGGAAGTATAAAGGAGCTTCGGTAGCAATCATCTCCCAAAAAATAAAGAAGATGAACTTTGGAGTTAGAGATGCATAGGTTCAAATGTTGCCTGTGCCGCTTTGAAGTAGTGTGATGTTGAGCAAGTTACTTCCCTTCACTGAGACTCAATTTCCTCATCTGTAAAATATAAATAGTAATATTTACCAGTCAGGTTGTTAAGAGGGTTAAACATGACTATATATGCAATATGTCTTACGTAAGTAGGCTCTCTGCTGTAACAAAGAACTCCAAGTCTCAGTGGTTTAACTTAGGTTATGATGTGGTTTGACTGTGTCCCCACCCACATCTCATCTTGAATTTCCACATGTTGTGAGAGGGACCCAGTGGGAGGTAGTTGAATCATGGGGGCAGGCCTTTCCTGTGCTGTTCTGGTGGTGGTGAATGAGTCTCACAGGATCTGATGATTATATAAGGGGAATTTTCCCTGCATAAGCTCTCATCTGGTCTGCTGCCATGTGAGGTGTGCCCTTCACCTTCTGCCATGATTGTGAAGCCTCCCCACTACGTGGAACTGTAAGTCCATTAAATGTCTTTTGTAAACTGCCCACTCTCGGGTATATCTTTATCAGCAGTGTGAAACAGACTAATACAGGTTATTTCCTGCTGGAAGAAAGGAGGGCTTTGCTCCATGCAGACATTCAGGGACCTAGACATCTTTCATCTAGTGGCCTTGTCATTTTTTAAGGCCTTGGTACCCTCATTGAATCATCTGTCTCTTGCTGGCAGGAGAGGGGAGAGAGTGAACAGGGATTGTGCAGGAGGCCAGGCTGGAGGTAGGGCACATTGCTTCCACTCAGATTGCATTGGCTAGAACTCATAGCCATACCTACTTGGTGAGTTTTTTTTTGAGACAGGGTCTTGTTCTGTTGCACAGGGTCTTGTTCTGTTGCCCAGGCTCTAGGGCAGTGGTGTGATCAGGCTTGACCACCTGGGCTCAACTGATCCTCCTGCCTCAGCCTCCCAAGTAGCTGGGACTACAGGTGTGCACCACTACACCCGGCTAATTTTTTTTTTTTTTTTTTTGTAGAGATGGGGTTTCACCTTGTTGCCCAGGCTGGTCTTGAACTCCTGGGCTCAAGTGATCCACCCACCTCAGCCTCCTGAAGTGCTAGGATTACAGGCATGAGCCACTGTGTCTGGCCTCCATAGCGACTTTCCAGTGAACCTGGGAAATTTGCGCTTAAGAGAAAACCAAAATGGATGTGTTTAATAAACACATAGTCCATCAGTATGTAGTTCACCACAAACATACAGTAATACTTGTTGAATAAATGAAGAAAAAATGAAATGAATTTTCTTCTTCATAGATTCCTAGAGTATTAGAGCTGATGGGGGCCTTGGAAGTGATAGAGATTTTACCCCTTCTTTTATAGATGAGGAGCCTGAGGGCTTGAGGAATTTAGTGGCCAATGCAAGATCATCCAGCTGTTTAGTGGCAGGACCAGAACTTGAACCCACTTTCCCCAAATGCTGCTATTTATTCTGCATTTAATTATTTAAAATATCATTGTTTTCTGCCATAGGGTTGCCCTTGCCTTTTGGAATGTGAAGATGGGTTAGCAGGTGGGAGAGGGGTTAAGGATGTAATTCTGATCATGATAGGTAGACTTCAGTTTTCTTTGGGGAAGAAGAGGTTTGGTATTTTAGGGTAGTAGGATAGATATACCCTCAGGGCTGGAGGCTCTACAGCTTCTCAGTAATTTGTACTGAGAGTAAAAATTAATCTTCACTCACTCACTCATGTGTTTAAATAGCTTTTCTTTAGTCCCCTCCTATGTGTAACAAATCATCCAAGGTGATATGGATACAATGATGAATAAGACTGGGATGTTCACAACCTAAGGAAGGTGTCAAATATTTACACAATAATTACTAAATGAAATGAGGAGCAAGGAAGCAACAAGGTGGAAGGGAACAGCTGCTAGGGTGGGGAGGGAGAGGGCATAAGGAAAGCTTCATGGAGGCCAGGTCTTGAAGAATAGATCACAGTTTGTTGGGAATTTGATCTGTCCTGAAATACACACACTTGTGTTTGTGTAGTTGGTGCAAATAACCTTGGCTAGTTGTGGATGTGCATTGAGAAAAATGAAAGAAAGAAACTGAGAAAAACCCAAAATGATGATCAATGCTCCTGTGAGCATTTGGTGCTCACATTTACCGTTCATCTATAATTTTGTCACGTTTTTACCAGTAAATAATTAATAAAATAACCTTCTAGGTGCAGCTCAAACATCAACAAGCAATATTTTATCACATGCCAGCAAGTTTTAGATCCAATGTGCCCAGTAATTTTTGGTTAGGTACAGACCCTTCAAATTTGTAGGGGCAGGGGTAGGATGCATGAAATAACAGTAAATTAAGTACCAGTATGAAGAGGAGGACACACACCTGTGTAGAGGATGTGCACAGGTTTGGATTAGGAGGCCTGGTTTTCAGAAAGGTTTCTGTGAGACGTACTATTTAGAGTTGAGTTTTGGAGGGCTGATGGACATGCTTAGGAGTTGGCATCTCAAGTGTAGTTACTAAACAGTGGTGAAAGAACACTGGTTACTCTATAGTCTGGCAAAGAGGATTTTTGGAGAAGGGGGATGGAATGAAAGTTTTATAGTTAGTAAGTGGCAGAGCTTGGCTTAGTACCCCGGGCTTGTCTGACACCTGTCCTTCTCTGATAGCACCATAGTGCCTTGCTGAGAATGTGGGTAGGGGTCAGAATCCTATGATGCTTTCCATTTGGAGGTTAGAGTCAGGGTTGCCAGGGGTCGATTATGAAACAGATGATGTTCATTTTCAGCATCATTAGCTCCTCTTTGGTGTGTCTCTTCTCTCCTTGGCATTCATTTTCTCATACCCTTCCCAGCTGATTCACAGTAGGGTTTCAGAGGACTCTAGGAAGTGTTTGTATTATTTTAAAATATACATTTTAAATTCTAAAAGTATCCTTATAGTAACAATTCAAGTTGTACAAAAAGGAGATAAAATGCAAAATAATTTTCTCTTTCTCTAAAACCTTTAATCCTCATCTTTAAAAAAGTATCTTTTCAGAAATTTTATATGGACATTCAAGCACACACAATATATCCTCTTTTATCTGAGAGAACCCATTTAATATATGCATTTTCTGTAATTTGATATCTTTAATTAATATATGGAACAATCTTTCATACGATTATATAGTTCTACTGTATTTTATTTTAATCAACAGAATAGTGGTCCACTGTACTGCTTTTCCGTGATTCTTATCGAACAGTATTTAAATTTATTTTCTTAATGTCTGCATTTATTATGCACCGTGCTGCAGAGAACATCCTTACAGTGATCTGCAAACTTGTAAAGGGGTTATTTGTAGGGGACTTGCAATGGAATTTCTAGGTTGAAGAGTGTGTGTATTTAAAATTTTGTTGAAGAGTGTGTGTATTTAAAATTTTGATAGATATTGGGGAATTGTCCTCCAGAAAGGCAGTACCATTTTCATTATATCCACAGGATATGTGAATGCCTGTTTCCTAAGGCTTTTTCTTTTTAAAGAGGACTTGAAGCCAGAGAAGAGGAGACAAAGAGCAGAGTGGGTACTAAAAATAAGTGGTGGCCAAGAGAAACAAAAACACAGGTTCACACAAAAACTTGTGCATAGCAGCATTATTTATAGCAGCCACACAGTGGAAACAGCCCATTGTTCATCCAGTACCGAATGGATAAACAAAATGGGGCATATACATACAATGGAGTATTATTCAGCAATAAAGACTACAAGGTGGATAACCTTTGAAAGCATGCTGCTATGTGAAATAAGCCAGTCATAAGATACCACGCATACTTATGTGAAATATCCGTATAGGCAAATCCATAGAGACAGAAAGAAGATAGTGGTTGCTTAGAGTGGGAGGTGGGGAGGATTTGGGAAATGACTCCTGACACGTAAAGGGTTTCTTTCTGGCATGATGGGAATGTTCTAAAATTAGATTGTGGTGATGGTTGCACAACTGTGAATATATTAAAAACCACTGAATTGCATGCATTAAATGGGTGAATTTTACAATATGTGAATTTTATGTCATTAAAACTATTTAAAAAATAAGTGGTGGCAGAATGCATGGTATAGGATGGAAAGGATGAGGATATGGTCATTCTCATGGGCCTGTGGGTCGGGCAGGAAGACAGTGCCATAGCCAGCGAGCCAGGGAAGGTGGGGGAAGGTGTTCTGCCAGGCTATGCTGAGCTGGGTATTCAGGTGGCTGATGACAATCAGCTATAGTGGTGGATGGTGGAGTTTTTTCCCCTAACAGAATAGAGATCAGAGGCAGTTGATGCCATGCCCTAGACAGGGTCAGAACTGAGGTTAGTACACTGAATTTCTTACTTGTTGTTCTTGTTCAGTCCTTCGAATACACAGAAGATACTGTTCTCCTGGAAGGCAGTAATAGTTTCCTTTGCTGACCTAGAAATGCCTGCTGTGCTCCAGCATTTGGAAAAGGAAGGTCAGAGAGAGGAAGCTGAGCTCAGCTGCTGAGTCAAGGAGAAGAGAAGGAAGACCTAGGGGTCACCAACGAAGATGAGGCCCTCATTTGTGAATAAGTGTAGTCAGTTTTAAATTTAGCAATTAAGCTCTTTCTACATAGTGGAAGTGACTGTTCTTTTGGAATGTGTTTGCTAGTAAATATCATAAGAATGTTTAAAAGGAAGTTATGATTTTAAGTGACCTCTGAGTTGTGCTGATGGATAAAATTTAGCTCAACGGAATGAGGGTTAATCTCATAGTATACCCTGAAAGTTAAAGGGAAATCAACACACTTTTTCACCAAAGCCCGTTTTTCCTGGTGCTTGCAGCTTTTTGAACTTGCTCTTTGCTTCTCATTCCCCATCATCGTGGCTCTGTGGCATACATTAAATCAAACCATGACCTCCATACATTAAATCAAACCATGACTTCCATACATTAAATCAAACCATGACCTCCAAATCTTCTTAGTTATTTTCAGGTCCAAGGTTTTCAGCTTCAGAAAGAACAGAGGTCTCCACGGTTCCGTTTTGAAGATTTTTGGGTGGCTACTGCTTGTTTACCAGCAGTTTGGTATAGAAGCCCAAGACAGTCCATGTGTGGTTCAGTATTGACCTAATAGCAGAATAATTTTGGACCAAACAGAAGTCCTTTTGTCACTGTGTTTGATTAACTATCCTGGATATGCTTTATTCTCTAAAAACTTAATTTTTGAAAATACCATGGTTATTAAACAAATAGTCTTTGTGCATGATTAGGACATAAACAGGAATCTCACCCACTTTTAAACCTTTCCAAGAAATGACTTTTCCACTGATTTTATTTTGAATTGCTAAAAAACTTTTAGCAGGGAGAGAAAATTTGGTTGATGATTCAGAGTGCGAGGGAAAGGAAGCGAGGGATTCTGGCACATGCGCATGAGTTGAATGACAACTGGTGGATATTTTTATATTTATTGCTATTCTTAGCCTAAGGCCTGGAGCTGAGTAGGGAGTAACTAAGCTTAGCCGTACTTATTAGTCTTAGAGATTTTACTTTGTTCATGTCAATGTCAAGGCCTTTGGGAAAACTTTATATGCTTAGCTGATTTCTTGAAATACAATCTTTCTGTCACGTAATTTCCTCTCATTCAGTACGTGAAGAATAAAATGTTGACAGGTTAAACTGCAAGACAGTCTAAGTTGCTGTTTATTTTTGTCTATTAGCCAAATCTTAACCCACTATTCATAGCCACACAGGGTGTATTTTTTTTTTGTTGGTTTTTTGTTTTTTTTTTTTTTGGTTTCAGTTTGTTTCTCCTAAATACATTTTAAAGATAATTAGTTATTGCCTGTATTGGAATTTCTTTTTGTGTTCTTGTGTTAGGATTCTGGAAGCAGCAATGAATTCATAGGAGAACTCAACAATGTAAGAGCAAGATGTTTCCACCACTTACTGAGTTGGGGGTATAAGATTTTATCCTTTGCCAGCCCCTTTAGAAATTGTGACTGTGAACTGCCATGATTTAACTTCAAAACACAGCCTGTTCTCTTGTCAGTGGAGCCAAAACGTTATGCCTGAACAACGATTATAGGTTAGTATAGACAAGTGAATAAGAGTTTTATTTTGCTGGATTCTGATACTACACATACTTAGGTTCAGCTAAATATCAAAATCGCCACAGCCAAGATGTAGTCATTGATGAGGACTTTAATTCTACCCAATGTCTGATCAATGTTTCATTCCACAGAAACATAGATGTTTCAATCCAGAAAAGTCTTTCTATTTTTTAAACCACAGATTGAGGAGGCAATGAGATGGAAATACTACCCCGAACTTAGTTCTAACTACCTAGAAACATTTTTTATTGAAGTAGAATTGACTAAAACCTTGGGCGGGAGTAACCATGATAGTATCGTTTGGTAACTTCAAGAGAAAGAAAAGTTGGGCATAACCAAATAGTAGTGGTGATATTAGGAAAATATATTTCAAAGGAAAATATAGATTTTTTCAACATATAGAGGGATTTTTCAACTATAGAGACTTGAAAAGAGAACAGAAAAATAAAAAGAAGAAAGGGAAATAGAGAAATAGAAAGGAAAGTTTCTGACAGCAAAATCATCTTTTGAGGGAATGAGGAAAAAGAAAGAACCTTTTCTTTCTTTTTTTTTTTTTTTTTTTTTTTGAGACAGAGTCTCGCTCTGTCACCCAGGCTGGAGTGCAGTGGTGCAATCTCAGCCCACTGCAACCTCCACCTCCTGGGTTCAAGCGATTCTCCTGGCTCAGCCTCTGGAGTAGCTGGGACTACAGGTGCCCACCACCATGTCTGGCTAATTTTTGTTTTTTTGGTAGAGAGAGTTTCACCATGTTGGCCAGGCTGGTCTTGAACTCCTGACCTCAGGTGATCTGCCCTCCTTAGCCTCCCAAAGTGCTGGGATTACAGGCATGGCCACTGCGCCCGGCCCAGGAACCATTTTAAGAACAAGGAATTTTTGATGGGCTTGGATATTAAGAGAACATGTATAGAAGATTGAAAGACAAGCACATGATCAGGGACAAATTCAGAAGAGTGGCGTAAACCGGTAAGAAAATATCTGCAAAGCACAAGTTCAGACTGAGCTGAAGCTGAAGAGAATGTTAAAGACAACAAGAAAGCGCTCTTTAAAGCTATGCTCATAACAAGAAAAACAAGTAAAGGCTAAGCTCATTGCTTGGGGCAGATGGAATAATGTTAAAATATGACGAAAAACAGACCTACTCAACTATTTGGCTTCTCTTTCTCTATTAAAGACAATGATGTTCAAACTGGAATGTGTAACATAAACATAGTTAAGGATAAATTGAAGCATGCACGATAGATAATGATAATAATAGTTGTGACTACAGTTTCTTGAGTTTCTATTCGGGACTGAGTACTGTAAAAGAGAATTTAGTTGCTTTTTAAAGTACTTACTGGCAGGCGTGCATGGTAGGTATTACTGTTATCAGTCCCATTTACAGATGAGAAAACCGAGGCACAGGAAGATTTAATGACAAACCTGAAGTTACACAGTCGGTAAATGATGGGCTGGGATTCAGATCAAGGTCTGACTAACTTCAAAGCCTGGCTCTTTTCACTGGACTCCCTGATTCCCATGCCTGTCACATCTAGTGTTTTCAACAGGATTGCATTTTTTTGGTTTAAATTATATTGTAAGGCACATAAACACATGCCAGTAGTTGTTATTGAAGAGCCACAGTGTGTAATTGCTGTGAAACAAGGAAAACGGAATATCAAAATGATAAACAACACATAAAGACTTTCTTGGTTACCTTTTTTTTTTTTTTTGAGACAGAGTCTCCTCCTTCTGTTGCCCAGGCTGGAGTGCAGTGGTGTGATCTTGGCTCACTGCAACCCGTGCCTCCTAGGTTCAAGTGATTCTCATATCTCAGCCTCCTGCATAGCTGGGATTACAGGCACCTGCCACCATGTCCAGCTATTTTTTTTGTATTTTTAGTAGAGACAGGGTTTTGCTATATTGGCCAGGCTGGTCTCAAACTCCTGACTTCAAGTAATCCACCCGCCTCCCTCCCAAAGTGCTGGGATTACAAGTATGAGCCACTGTGCCCAGCCTCTTGATTACTTTTTTTTAAAGGTTCTCTTCGAACCATATAGAGCAAAGCCATCAAAGAGACTGCTGGGATCGTGTCAGAATGATTCAGAAGCCAACCTGAGGGGATCCCCCAGAGGGCAAAGATGCGACAGTTTGAGCATCGAAAGGATTGAAATGTATAAAAATATATAAAAGTCCATAAGTTTATGACAAAATTCTAAAGACACAAGACAATAAAACAAACAAAAAAATCCCTCATTTGTCACTTCTGAGATTGTTAGGGCACCAAGTCATTGTTCTGAAAAGGGATTTAAAAAGATCTCACATCCACCCCTGCTTTCCTATTTACTTTATAGAGAATTACAGCTAATAAATGCAGAAGAGTGCTAGAAAAGTTTTAAAAACCTACAGTTTTGTAGCATCTAATGAAGTAATGGAGCTAAGCAACAACCATTAATGAATGATAAAATCAGGTAAAATTGGTGCTTTCTAACAGAGAATCAGGCTGACAACACTTGAACCCACGGATCAGTCTCCATATCACTAAAAGTGGAACAGCTGAACGTTAGTTATGCTCCTCCAATGTGATCTGATAGAAAAGAAACAGCACCACCTGTGAAGTATTCTTACCCACATCCCCTCCCTCAACGAGGCTGAACCAGAAGCTCATCAAACATCCACATCTAAATATTAATACCAGGTTATAGGAAATACAGGAGACAGAGGAACATGCTAAACACCACTGCAAGGGTACAGATCAGCCAATGCCTGAATGTAGGAAGTTCTACAAAACAAATGACCCATTTTTTTTTTCAGTATATAAATGCTATGAGAAAAAAGTAGAGATGGGGAACTGTTAAGTTAAAAGACTTAAGGGACCTGTAAACCAAATGCAGGTATGAATCTTGTTTGGAACTTGATTTGAACAACTAACTAAAAAGTGCCTTTTTTTTAAACAGGCAAAAATGAAACATACTCTGTTTATTACATGTTACTAAGGAATTACTGGTAATTTTGAGTTGGTGGTATTGTGAGTTTTAAAAGTCCTTATCTATTTAGAAGCACTTAATAATGAATTAATATGAGGCCTAAGACTCTTTAAAAAATACTCCTTCAAAAGAAAAAAAGCATGTGTATAGGGAAATACATGAAATCAGAATGGTAAAATGTAATAATTGTTGAAGCTTGGTGATAGGTTTTTGGGGGTTCTTTACACTTTACTTTGTTATGTATGGAAAATTCACATAATAAAAACAGTCAAGTACTCTATTTGAGAGGCAGAATTTTGGCAGAAGGCCTGGGTTATAACCCAATTTGTATAGCTTGGGGAGAGTCACTGCTACTCCCTCTTTTTTTGCCTCTTTCCTTTCCTTTTTACTTTCCTTCTATTTCTTAAGAAATGATTTGCTGGGCCACATTTTCCCCCAGGGACTGTCCTGGTACCACCAGCCTTCCAAGGTACAGGTATAGGTATTATTATTATTATTGTTTTACAGATGAGGAAATCAAAGCAGAGAAGGGACTAAGTTTCTCACCCACAAATCCAGGTCCGCCTGTGTCCAAAATCTGAGCTCTTTTGTTTTATTTTATGCTGGCTCCCAGGAGTAGTCTTTTGATTTTATAGTTTTTAAGTTTTTTTATTTTTAATTTTGTTTATGGATAAATTTTAAACAATGAGTAAATTAAGATAGATCAAGTAGAGTAGCATTTGTGTTTTTTGCATGTGAGAAAGATGCAAGGTATGGTCGTTACTGTAACAATTACAAAGACTTCATCAAAGGCAAGCAGTGATAAAAGCAAAATGTGTGGCAACTTTCTTCATATTCAGAAAAGAGTAAAGCCTATAAATTGTAACTTTAAGCCATAAAATAACATTTATTTATGCTTGTTCTTCAAAAGCATTTATTTGATAATCTTTTTATGGAAGTAGAAGCCTGAGAAAAATGGCTAATTTCATTTTTCATGTGTTTGTAAAATACTTTTAGGACTATCACAAGAAATTCCCTAAAAATGTCAAAGCAAATGAACAAGTGAAATTCTGCACATCCCTTGTGCCACGATTTTCTTTACTTACTGACATTGGCTTTTGTAAAACCTGGGTGTGCTGGTGGGCATGTGCAGATGTGTCGCTGTCATCTGTCATGTGTCATGCTCTGGCTGTCAGAACCAGACATCAGTCAGGGAAGAGAGTGAGTAGCAAGCCACCCCGCCAAACTCTTGCTGCAGGGTGCGTGGGGTTCACATCCTCTGCTTAGATTTAGCGCGACTTTCCAAAACACCTGCAGTGCGGTACTTCATGGCTGGTCCCACCTAACAATTTATGCCCTAGAGATGTCTGACTGGATCTTAGGAAATTATACTAATGGTTCTGACATTGTTTCCTTCAAGAATCAAGGCACTAAATATAGTCAAGCTGAATGACAAAATTTTACTCACACTCAGGGCATGTCAGTGAGGGCATCAAAAATGGAAGAATAATAAATATTGCTGATATTTACTCAGTTTTATGGTATGACAGGCACTGCACTAAGTCTTTTGAATATCTAATCATGTTTAACTCTCAATGTCCCATTTGACAGCTGAGGTGGCCGCAGCACAGAAAGGTTAAATGAGTTGCCCAAGGTTGCACGGTTAATAAGTGGCAGAGCTGGGCTCTAAACCCAGGCCGTCTGACCCCTGGGCCTTTGCTCTTCTAACCACTGTGCAGTCTCCAAGCACCAGCAGAATGAAATGAGCACCTGCTAATCCACAGGTGCCATGGTTTGGCCCTCTGTGGGCTTTCAGAGCACCTTAAAACCCTTTGTTCTGTGTCAGAGCTGTTTTTCAGCTTTGCAGATGTCTGAAGTCAAGCAGAAGAGATGGAGAGACTGATAAAGCACATGTGGCAAATCTCTGGCCGAGGTGATATTAGAACACAGAGTCCCAGAGTGATTTACTGTCCAGGGGGAAAGCCAGTTGGCCTGGCTACCTTGCAAGACGGTTAAAGGACATAAGAATAGATATTCATTCAAGACTGTCAGAAAGAAAGTAGGTCAGAAATGAAACAAAAACAAATGTCAAAGAAACACCACTTTGGTATAAATAAAAAGTCGATTCTTCTTAATAAAGAGCTGTCTATTCTTCATTAGTTTATTAGAAAAGTACAGAGCCTGCTTACTTTGAGATTCTAAAACCTCTTCGGGCACAACTTATTATTAATTTTATGCACTTTCCTCAAAAGAATGATATTTTGACAAATACAGTTTCTGGCCTCAGTCACATATAGAAACATTGGAATAAGTACAATGTTGTGTTTTGCTTTTTTTTTTTAAATAAGAACTGTATTTAATAATGCATATACTCCAAACACCTCTAAAAATAATTTTCAATTGGCAAGCTATTTTTTGGTGTATTTTCCTAGTTTGGGAGAGGAAGTTTTATCATTTAATTTGATAAACTTAGTACCTTTGAGAGAAAGGAGGAGAAAATTTTACCATCTTGTGTGGTTGAAATATGCTTTAGTATTTACATAATTGAAAATGATTCAAACTGATTTCCTCTGACGAACATCCGAAATGAAAATAAAAATTGTGTCTACTCCAAAGGGTAGTGGCTTGAGTCATCCACTGGTATGCGTGACCTATGAGTCACTCACTGGTATGTGTCTTCCCGATCCCCTGACCCATGGGTTAGAAGTCAAAGATGCTCCACTGGGGCTTCCTTTGTAGCTTCTTTTCCCCTTCAGTATTCAACCACAGCTACTGCTGGCAGCTCCTGGCAGAACAGGAATGGGAGACCAAGGAGAGGCTATGTGGAAGCTGAGTGATTTATTTATAGGGGACTTTCGGCAAACGAAAGAAAATAGATGTGAAGTCTTAGCAGTTCCAGCATGTTCATCAGAAATGCAAGCTCATGATAGTCATTTCAAAGGGAATTGTGGAAGAATGGTGTTACCCTACTTCACAGGCCATTAAATCATATATATGTTTGGTTGCCGGTGAGAATCTGAGTAGCAGAGCAGACAAGAATAAGGACGTATGGGATCGAGGCCTGCAGCTCATGACCGTGAACAAGTCACGTGACCCTTTGGCCTTAAATTCACCATAAAGTCGTGTACTTGATCTCAGTGATTGTATCTTACTTCATCAAAATGGTATGATTCTAAATTCCTGTGGGATATACAGGTAAGACAGGACTGGTGGAGCATTAGTTTTGGTTTTTGCTTTAAAAGAAAGTATTGGGGAGGCAGCAGGGAATAGCAGAGGTCACAGACTCAAAAGCATTAACTGCCGGGCCTATGAAGACGAATGATGTAGGTTTGATATAATGGAGGTACAAATCCGTATTTTATGCAAAACCTCCTATTTCTAAACTTTGGCAATTCATTCGTGTTTATCAAATCACTGTTTTAGGCCCCGTTTGGCTGGCCAGTGGGCCTTCTGCTTTAGACTTCTGGAATAAACTCCACAGTTGAGAGGTGAAGGACAGAGCTGGATTCTAACAGACCTGAATTTGAACCTTAGCTCTGCCCTCTAAGGAATATGTAAACTTATACATCTGTATTTAACTTCTCAAAGCTTCAAGTTTCTTTATCTGTAGAAATGAGAATGATAATACCTCTTTTGTAGGATTTCCTGAAGACTGCGGGTAGCATAATACTTAATACGTAGTAGGCACATCCTCAAAGGGAATTCCATTACCTTTTCTATGGAGGTAGATCCTGTGTAATTTTTTAATTTTTGTCTTGATGGCCAGTTGCTCACAGTTTTTAAAAGTGTAGTAGATGCCAGTGCTTTTTTATAGATTCTGAAATCCCTTCAATTTACATTTTAGTTGTTTTAAAATAAAGATTTCTTTTTTTTTTAAATGAAGAAAAGAGGTTTAATTGATGCACAGGTGTAGTAGGAAGCATGACTGGGAGGCTTTAAGAAACCTACAATCATGGCAGAAGGTGAAGGGGAGGCAAACACTTTCTTCACATTGCAGCAGGGGAGAGAGACAGCAAAGGAGGGGGTGCCACACACTTTTAAACCATCAGATCTCATGAGAATTCACTCACTATTATGAGAACAACCAGGAGGAAATCCACTCCATGATCCAATCACCTCCCACCATGTCCCTTCCCCAACATTGGGAATTACAATTTAACATGAAATTTGGGTGGAGACAGAGCCAAACCATATCATTCCAATCCAGAGCCCTCTCAAATCTCATGTCCTTCTCACATTTCAAAACATAATCATGCTTTCCCAACATTCCCCCAAAGTCTTAACTCATTCTAGCATTAACTCAAAAGTCCAAGTCCAAAGTCTCATCTGAGACAAGGCAAGTCCCTCCCACCTATGGGCTTGTAAAATCCAAAACAAGTTAGTTACTTCCAAGATACAATGCAGGGACAGGCATTGGGTAAATGGTTCCATTCCAAAAAGGAAAAATTGGCCCAATGAAAGGGGCTACAGGCCCCATGCAAGTCCCAAACTCAGCAGGGCAGTATTAAATCTTAAGGCTCCAAAATAATCTCCTTTGACTCCATGTCTCACATTCAGGGCCCACTGATGCAAAGCATGGGCTCCCAAGGCCTTGGGCAGCTACGCCCCTATAGTTTTGTAGGGTACAGCCCTCTTGGCTGCTGTCACGGGCTGGCATTGAGTGCCTGCAGCTTTTCCAGGTACATGGTGCAAGTTGTTGGTAGATCTACCATTCTGGGGTCTGGAGGACAGTAGCCCTCTTCTCACAGCTTCACTAGGCAGTGCCCCAGTGGGGAATCTGTATGGGAGCTCCAACCCCACATTTCCCCTCCACTAGTAGAGATTCTCCATGAGGGGTCTGCCCCTGCAGTAGACTTCTACTTGGACATCCAGGCATTTCCATACATCCTCTGAAATCTAGGTGGGGATTCCCAAACCTCAACTCCTGCCTTCTGTGTACCCATAGGCCCAACACCATATGGGAGCTGCCAAGGTTTGTGACTTGCACCCTCTGAAGCAATGGCCCAAGCTGTACCTTGGCCTCTTTTAGCCAGAGCTGGAGCTAGAGCAGCTGGGACACAGGGTGCCATGTCTCAAGGCTGCAGAGAGCAGCGGCGCCCTGGGCCTGGCCCACAAAACCGTTTTTTTCTTCTAGGCCTCCTGGCCTGTGATGGGAGGGGCTGCTGTGAAGGTTTCTTATTGGGGAACCTGCCCTGATAGTCATGTAGGTTCTTTTCTATTTTCCCTAAGCATTGGCCAGTTTGAGAAATAAAGGGACAGAGTACAAAAGAGGGAAATTTTAAAGCTGGGCATCTGAGGGAGACATCACATGTTGGTAGGTTTTGTGATGCCCCACAAGCCGCAAAACAAGCAAGTTTTTATTAAGGACCTTCAGAAGGGGAGGGAGTGTACAAATAGGGTGTGGGTCACAAACATCACGTACTTTACAAGGTAATAGAATATCACAAGGCAAATGGAGGCAGGGCGAGATCACAGGACCACAGGACTGGGGCGAAATTAAAATTGCTAATGAAGTTTTGGGCACTATTGTCATTGATCACGTCTTATCAGGAGACAGGGTTTGAGAGCAACTGGTCTGACCAAAATTTATTAGGTGGGAATTTCCTCGTCCTAATAAGCCTGGGAGCACTATGGGAGACTGGGGTTTATTTCATCCCTACAGTTTCGACCACAGAATACAGCCACACCCAAGGGGGCCATTTTAGAGACCCACCCTTAGGGGTGCATTCTCTTTCTCCGGGATGTTCCTTGCTGAGAGAAAGAATTCAGCGATATTTCTCCCATTTGCTTTTGAAAGAAGAGAAATATGGCTCTTTTCCTCCTGGCTCACTGGCAGTCAGAGTTTAAGGTTATCTCTCTTATTCCCTGAACAATTGCTGTTATCCTGTTCTTTTTTCAAGGTGCCCAGATTTCATATTGTTCAAACACACATGCTCTACAATTTGTGCAGTTAACGCAATTATCACAGGGTCCTGAGGCAACATACATCATCCTCAGCTGACAGGATTAAGAGATTAAAGTAAAGACAGGCATAGGAAATCACAAGGGTATTGATTGGGGAAGTGATAAGTGTCCATGAAATCTTTACAATTTATGTTTAGAGATTGCAGTAAAGACAGGCATAAGAAATTATAAAAGTATTAATTTGGAGAACTAATAAATGGCCATGAAATCTTCACAATCCACGTTCTTCTGCCATGGCTTCAGCCAGTCCCTCCATTTGGGGTCCCTGACTTACTGCAACAGTCTCTGACATGCCCTGAAGACATTTTCCCTGTTGTCTTAGCTATTAACATTAGGATCCTCTTTACTACTGCAAATTTCTGCAGCAGGCTTGAATTTCTCCCCAGAAAATCGGTGTTATTTTCTACTATGTGGCTGGGCTGGAAATTTTTCAAACTTTTATGCTCTACTTCTTCTTAAAATATAAATCCCAGTTTCAGATAATCTCTTTGTTCATGTATTTGAGCATATACTTTTAGAAAGAGTCAGGTCAATTTTGAATGCTTTGCTGCTTAGAAATTTCTTCTGCCAGAAACCTAAATCATCTTTCACAAATTCAAATTTCCCCAGATCTCTAGGGAGTGCAAAATGCCACCAGTCTCTTTGCTAAAACATAGTAAGAGTGACCTTTACTCAAGTTCCCAATAAGTGCCTTATCTCCATCTGAGACCACCTCAGCCTGGACTTCATTGTCCATATCACTATTGGCATCTTCGTCACAAGCAGTCGACAAGTCTCTAGGAAGTTCCAAACCTTCCCTCATCTTACTGTCTTCTTTTGAGTCCTACAAATGGTTCCAACCTCCTCCTGTTACTGAGATCCAAAGTTGCTTCTACATTTTCAGGTATCTTAATACCAATGCCCCACTCTTCAGGTACCAATTTTCTGTATTTGTCTGCTCTGACACCACTATAAAGAACTACCTGAGACCAGGTAATTTATGAAGAAAAGAGGTTTAATTGACTCACAGTTCCGCAGGCTGTACAGGAAGCATGACCGGGAGGTCTCAGGAAACTTACAATCATGGCAGAAGGTGAAGGGGAAACGAGCACCTTCATGTGGCGGCAGGAGAGAGAGAAAAGGGGGAAGTGCCACACACTTTTAAGCCATTAGATCTTGTGAGAATTCACTGACTATCATGAGAGCAAGGAGGAAATTTGCCCCCATGATCCAATCACCTCCCACCAGGTCCTGGCCCTAACATTAGGAATTAAATTCAACATGAGATTTGGGTGGGGACACAGAGCCAAACCATCTCAGCCTCTAAGCATTATTATGGAAGCAGCTACACAGTTCTTTGAAAACAACTCACAGAACTAAAATAAAGATTTCTTTAAGAGACAACATTCAGAGGGATAAATTTTCTACTTGCCAGTAGAGGTAGAAGGCAGTAAAACCAAATAGATCTTCAGTTACTGTCTTGAGGTAGAGCCCCTAAAGCAGTAAAACCCACCTTTGACAATGAGGAAACACGAGACAGCATTTTCTCCTTAGGACAAAAGTCTAGTGGGTGATGGCCCTTCCGTGACTAATGGTAATTCTGTATTTTATTCCCATAGGAAATCTAATTTGAAAGCATTTGCTGCATGCCCTACTATGTACTGGGCACTATGCCAGGGGAATAATGTAAAGATAACCAAAACATAATGGAATTGTTGCCTACAAGTATGTTTCGGCTGTTTAAGGATTTATATTGCAGTTTGTGCAAATTGTGTGTGAGTCCACTTTGAGAAGTTATACATATCTTCCAATAATGTTGCTATTGCTCAAAGTATCTCTGAAGTCTGTCTTTGGAATTTGGTTTTAGAGCCTTGGCACATTCTGCTGAAGATTTTTTTTTTTTTTTTTTTTTTTTTTTTTTACCCTAGTGGCATTCATTCTTAGAAGGTGGATTTGATGTCAGAGACTGGCCAAGAGTTGTTCATCACTAAGTCAGCCTCATGGGTGGTGGTTAAACTGGCTAGAGTAATTTTTGGTTAAAAATGAGCCAGGACTGTAAAGTAGTATGACAGGGTTTTTGTGTTTTGTTTTTGTGTGTGTGTGTGTATCACATCAACTGATTGTAGAGATAAAGATAGTTCCAAAAAGGCATTCTGCACATTTTTTGCCCCAAAACAGTATCACTGGAATATATTTGTAACTCCCTAACAGGCTAGCTTTGAAATAAGTGGTGCTCACATGTGCATATGTTGTAATATGTCTGCTGAGCCTTGTATTTAACCTCTTAGCAAACTCAGTTTCTTTGTTTTTTCCTTTTAAATGTTTTTTCAAGTTCAGGGACAGATTTTCTCCAAGAAAATGAAACAAATGAGATCCACTCTCAAAGGACTTTAATGGAAAGAAATACATGCTTATATGAAGTTCTTTAAGACTATCCAAACTGGAAAGGATTGCCTCGTAGCTGACTGTGATTATTCTGCCATGATTTAGGGACAGATAATTTCCCATCAGCATGTTTAACATGAGAATTAAAGAGTTCTGTAGTGTGGCCTGTTGACCTCATTTGTTCATTCCACAAACATCTTTTGGAGCCCACTGTATGGCAGGGATTATCACTTACCATGGTGATGATGGTGAGGCCGTGAGCATGCTTCACCTAAGGAAGTCTGATCCTCAAGAATACAAACTCACTCAACAAGAAACTTGAGTGTAATTAATAGTAGTATTGGTAATTATCTTGTCTTTTCCTTATAGGATTATTTGGAGGTTGTGAAGTGGTAAGCCTCTTTATTGCATTTGAAATATGGCTCATCTCATGACCATTGGAATGTGTGTACACTCTGGAGGAAATACATCTCTGCCATGTCATCTACATTAGTCTGTTCTCATGCTGCTATGAAGAAATACCCAACACTGGGTAATTTCTAAAGCAAAGAGGTTTAATTGACTCACAGTTTCTCAGGCTGGGGAGGCCTCAGGAAACTTACAATTATGGCGGAAGGCACCTCTTCACAAGGTGGCAGGAGAGAGAATGAGTGCCCAGTGAAGGGAGAAACCTCTTATAAAACCATCAGATCTCATGAGAACTCACTCACTATTACGAGAACAGGATGGAAGAAACCATCCCCATGATTCAGTTATCTCCACCTTGTCCCTCCCACGACAAGTGGGGATTATGGGAGGTACAATTCAAGATGAGATTTGGGTGGGGACACAGCCAAACCGTATCAACACCTGACCACAGTGTGTGTGGTCCCTGAGGCCCAACGGTGGCTCTCAGAGTACCTCCTTAGCAAATGTACCACTGGACCCTTGTTAGAATGATGTTCTTGATTTTTTTAAATTTATTTTTATCTCTTGAATATTCTTGATTCAGGAATGTTATTGATTTTAAAGGGAGGGTGTGAGGTAGCTGTTGTCTAGTTGTCTGGATATCCTCCACCTGAGAACGCTGTCTGGTGTCATAGAAACAGCAATGGCATTGGGATCAAAAGACAAACTTTCCAGCCCCAGCTCTGCCTCTCCTTAGCAGTCTCCTGACCTATGCAAGGTTCAGTTTTCCCACCATTTAAGGGAAACCAAATACCACTGTGGTATTCACAGCACTCTTGTGGGAATCACAGGAGACAGGGCATGAGAGAGCCTTTGGGGAACTGTGGATGTTAGTCCCTGTCGTCATCAGCCTTTCCATAGTGAAGCCTGGGCTACTCTGAAATAGAAGCACCTCTCCTTCCTCTGGACCCCTGGAGCACTGTGTTCTACAGTTCTTAGCTCTTCTTCTTATGTGCATTATTTATATGTCTTATCCTTGGTGGTCGACCATTTCAAGGTGAGAGACTGTGGTGGTGAGAGACTTTTTTTTATTTTTTAATCTCCCCTGCCCCATCTTTCTCTTTCCCACTTTGTATGTTGACTGACAAAATCTTCATATTTCCCAGAGTACCAGAGTTTTTCTGTGAGAGGCTAGGTCAGTGTTTCTCCCCAAGCAGAGGCTAAGAAGTACCTGATGCAGTCATTTATTTTCAGAATGTGTGTAGCTTGCCTCCAGCGGATTGCCTGGGAAGCTGGAGATGTGCTTCAGGGGAAAGGTGGTCCATGCACCTTTCCTGAACAGGCTGTGCATGCAGCCTTGACATAGCCAACTCTGCAGGAGCATGAAAGAACTGAAGATACGGTATTCGACTTCCAGTATTTCCAATCACTTTAGAGACAGAAAGGATGATGATTGGTTTAGAAGAGCCAGGGGATGACTAAGGAGCACATGTAAAACAATAATGTTCAGTATAGACTTTAGTTTCTGATAGGAAACATTTTCTAAAAAATCATGTATCTTTAAAAAATTGGAAGCAACTCAGTGTTTGCTGGAGATGAGGTGTAGAGTGTGGTGGAAGGGAGGGATGACAAAGGGGCAGGCAGAGACTTCGGGGGATGAGGGGTGTGCTTATCACCTTGCTGGTGGGGACTGTTTCATGGTTGGATACATGTGTGAAAGCATATCAAATTGCATGCTTTAAATATGTGCAGTTTCTTGTGTATCAAGTATACCTCAATAAAGTAGTTAAAAATGGTATACCTTTATTATTCTGAAAGAAGGGAAAATTTGGAACAGAGATGTTTTTCTGTAGAAGATAGCTTCTAGAAAGGAAAATCAAACACAGTCTAAGTTATTCTGTGTTTTGTTCTCCTCCCTCCAAAGATTTCTTGTTGTTTTGGGTCCTCTTATCTAAAATTTCACAATATGTGAAAGTAGCCTGAACTCTAAAGGTAGTAGTTGTGGTTTTAGGAAACTGTGTGTTTATACTGCCTCTGTAAATGGAACACAAGCCTCTCCCACCCTCTGGGGAGCTTGTCACTTAGTGCAATTTTTTAGAAACTCCTAAGAAGTTTAAGTTCTGGCCAGAGGTCCCAGAGTTAAGGATGTTTTCAACTCTGCTACTCATTTGAAAAATGTCTTGTGGAACCTATAGCCGCAGAAAGAGCTTTGCTTCTCTGGGTGAAAACAACAAGCATCATCATTTCTAATAACTTTAATGGATGCTGCTTCTTTCTTCTTTTTGGCCCCCAAGAGACTCAGAGATAAACTTGAAACTCAACTATAACAAGCATGGTCTGCATACTTGTGTTTATATTTTCGCTGGTCTCGAATTTCTATTTATTTATAGTTTTCTGGCTTGCAGTCTATATTTGTGTAATATTTATATGGTTTTATATGGTTCTTGATGGAAATCCCCTAAAATCCTTTTTGTAGTGAGTCAGAGAATGAAATCTGTGGTTTAACCCACTGGCTTTTCTTTAGGCAAGAGACAGCTGTGCTAGAAGAATTGAGGATTATAATAAATTTGAAAAACCAGAACAGTTCTTCAGGTAAGCATGATCTTTACTCCTGACCTTAGGAATTGACTCTAGGTCCCAGATTTTGAATTTCTTATGAACACAGTCATCTACTTAAAAAAAATCACTTAATTAACTGTGATTATTGAGTATCTGCATCTCCTCTAAGAAATAAAATGCCATGTACATAACACACACACGCACACACACACACACACACACACACACTCTCTTGAATAGTCCTACAAATGACTAATCACTCCCCACCCCCCCGACTTCCTGCCTTTTCATTCATACATTGGGGTTGGGATCTCTGCTACCACAGGAGCTGTTGCAGAGAAAAATATTTTTAAAATACTGTATTATGTAAATTAGTACAACCATTACGGAAGACAGTATGGAATTTCTTCAAGAAACTAAAAATGGAACTATCGTATGATCAAGAAATCCCACTACTGAGTATATATCCAAAGAAATTGAAATTGGTATATCGAAGAGATGGCTGCAATGCCATGTTCATTGCAGCATCATTCATAATAGCCAAGATAGAGAATCAACCTAAGTGTCCATTAGTGGATGAAGGGATAAAGAAAATGTGGTGCATATACACACAATGGAATACTATTCAGCCTTGAAAAAAAGGAAGGAAACCCTGTCATTTGAGACAACGTGGGCGAACCTGGCAGATGTTAATGTTAAGTTAAATAAGCCAATAACAGAAAGACAAATACTGCGTGATTTCACTTGCATGTGGAATCTAAAAGAGTTAAACTCATAGAAACAGAGAGTAGAATGGTGGTTACCAGGGCTGGGAGTTGGGGTGGAAGGCAGGTGGAGGTGAAGTTAGTCAAATGTACAAAATCTCAGACAGGAGAAATAAGTTTTGAGATCTATTGTACAGCATGGTAACTGTAGTAGTTAATAATAATGTTTACTTCAAAATTGCTGAGTAAATCCAAATGTTTACACCACAAAAATGTAAGTACATGAGGTGATGGATATGTTAGTTAGCTTGAGTTAGTCATTCCATAGGTATATGCATATGAAAATACCACATTTTATCCCCTAAATAGATACAATTATTATTTCTCAGTAAGAAATAATAATATAACATAAATACTATATTGTTTCAAAATAGAGGGAAGAAAACATGCAAATAGTCCTAATGGATTCTTTTTTTTTTAATCTCCAGGCTGCCTTCCAGACAAGGCTCTATGGTGGCCCAGACTGGTTGAATTTTTTCACTTAACTTTTTGTTACTCTGCCTTAATTTCCAATAACTAGAGATTCTGATAAGAACTTTAAGAATAGGAATACTTCTGAGAATCTTAAGATATTAGCCATATATAAGTAACCATACAGTTTATAAAAGCATTTTTCTCTTCACAATAGCTGGAAGCGGAACATCCTAGAGAATAATTCATTTTTGAAAAATAGAATGTCTTAGGGGAGAACTGGCGTGCTAAGTATTATAGGGGAGGACTCAGGACAAAATCAAGTTATCAGGTACATGGGGCTTAGAAAGCAAGGAGTTAGAAGGTAGAAGAGGCTTACAGAAAGGAGGAAAGAAGATGCTGGAGACCCTCTTTCATCTATTATAGAACATTTTCTATGGCTGGCCCGTATTCAGAGAAGGATACATATCTTGCTGCTTTCTGCACCGAATAGTTCCAAGATCCAAAATTCAAGCTAGTGCTGTTAGTGAATAGTTTGGTTATATTACAGGTTAAATGGGTTTTCCTATAAAGCTAGCCACCATTTATGGTATTTAGATCTACCACTTAGGAAGATTTCAGTCACATTCATGATTTTCAGGTTGTCCTCTCTCAGAACCCTGGTGTCATAAACTGTAATAGTTGTAGGAATTGTTGTAGTGGATATAGCAGTAATATTTTCTATGGAAAAAATACAGAACTTAATATATGCCAGGTACTGTTTCAGTTATGGACACTCATTTAAATATATGAAGTAGATGCTATTATAATCCCCAATTATGGATGAGGAAACTGAGAGACAGAAAAGTTAGATAACCTCCCAAGGTCATGTAGCTACTAAGTAGCAAAGCCTTGATTTGAACCTGCACTCTCTAGATCCCATTTAGGCTCTTAACTGCTATACTGTCTTAACTGGATTGAGGTTTTCCATAAAATTAAATTTTCCCCTGAATCCACAGAAAATGTTAACAATATATAGAATTTTCTGGATTTAATTTTTTTCTGTCTCAAATCTTTCTATCTAGGATCACAGATAACTGAAGATTGAACAAGTTGCAAATTTCTTAATAGTCACATATGTATCATTATATACTGAGAGTTTAGCTAAACAACCCACAATAAATTGCTAATGAAGCTTAATAATTTATAGTGAAAAAGCAAAAATAGAATTGCAAACCATAAGCAACTCAAGACATGCATGGGGGATTATGCATCCTTCCCCCAATTTACAGAAATTGCAACCATCAGCATATGCGTTCCACAACAGTGCCAGGCATTGTGTGGCAATCAGACTTCTTACCTAGAAACTCTAGAGATGTACTACTTTTAGTAATCCTAAATAACTTACTTAATAAGCTATATTACTTAAGCACAAATATAAAACTAGAAAACAAAAGGTGAACTTGGACTTCCTCTATCCTTTATAACAATGGAAGGACTTGTGCTTTGCTGGATTGGTTTGCTGTTCAGGTGGAAGCCCCTTGTGGTCCATTCAGTGGGTAGTGGGTCATAGTTTGAGAATCGTGCTTTAAAGGAAGAATACAGTTCGTACATTTTATTAAAGTCAGTCTGCTAAAGTGATGGAGCTGGAATTTTCTCAGTGAGAGCACTGTGTAACAGAGTTTTCTGTTTTCCTTTTTCATAACAAATAGTACTTCTCACTTAAAAACAATTGTTCCTTGCAATGATGTCTGGGATTTGCTTCTAAATAATCCTGTGGGTAAAGAGTTGGGAATGAGTTGGGGAATAGGTGGAAGAAGTGGGATGAGGGGCAGATAATTGTCAAAGCGAGTGACATGGGGCTTCATGATACTGTTTTCTCTACTTTTCTGTATCTTTGAAAATAAAAAGTTAACAGCAACAACAAAAACCTTCCTTGACTACTATCCTACCTACTTCATTTCTCTGCTCTTGTTCACAGCAGAGCTTCTAAAAAGAACTCTCTGTATATCTCATTTGTACATCCTCATCCTCCGTTATTTAAGCAACCCATTCACTTGGCTGTCCTCCCCACCAGCCGACTGAAATGACCTTTTTTAGGGTCCCCACCAATCACCATCTTGCCATATCGGGTGGTTAATTCTCTCTTCTTACGTTACTTGACTTTCAGCAGCATTTGATGTAATAGGTCACTTTTTGTTTCTTGGAGCATTTTCTTTTATTGGCTCATGTGCACCCACACGTTCTCATTTCCTCTGCATCTTGCTGGTTTCCAACAGCTGACCTCTAGCTGTTGGAAAGCCTCCAATGCTTCACCCTTGGGTTTCTCTGTACTCTTTCTGAGTAATCTCATTGGGTCCCATTGCTTTAAATACCTTCTGGTTGCTAACTTAACATCTGTAGCCCTGACTTCCAGATTTGAATCTGAGAGGCATCTCAGATTTAACGTATCCAAATCATAACTCTTAATCCCAGCCTTCCTTTCTTCCTCACCTCTTGGTTACCCCCGTCTCAGTAAATAACACTGTTGTATATCTGGCTGCTAAAGCCCTGAACCTTAGGCATCACCCTTGATTGCTCTTTTTCCCTCATATCTCACATCTAGCCTATCACTATAACCTATTGTCATATCTCCAAATTTACCTGAATTCATCTACTTTCCTCTCCTCTCTTGCTACCATCCCAGTCTGAACCTCTGACGTCTCTCACTGGACTTCCATATCACCTCCTAATCCATCTCTGCTTCTGTGTTTGCCCCTGGCAGTCCATGGAGAGAGCAGCCAGAGTGGTCTCTTTAAACTGAAGTGCCACTCCCCAACTTAAACTCGCCCATTGGCATCCCATAGCACTTAGGAGGAAAGCCAAACTCCTTTGTGATGTACCTGCTGCCTATGTCTGCCCCACCCTGCCAGGACTCACTACTGCAGTCACACAGATCCCTTTTCTGTTCTCCAAATATACCAAGTGGGAGTCTTACCTCAAAGCCTTTGCAGTTCTCTTCTCTCTCCCTGCTATACAGATCACCATAAGGCTGGCTTCCTCTTATTACCTAGGTTTCATCTTAAGTCACCTCCCTAGAGAGGTTTGCCCTGGCCACCCTATGTAAAGTATTCGTGTAATCCCAGGCCACACTCTATCTCATAGTCTATTTTATTTTAATTTATATAAAGCATGTGTGTTTCTGTATACTTATTTTTTTGCCCCTACCTATAAAGTCCAGAAGAGCAGGTACCTTGTTTGTCTTGTTCAGTGCTGTATCCCTGGCACCTAGAACAATGTCTGGAACATATAGAAGGTTAATATTTATTGCATGAATAAACAAATGAATTACTTTGTGATTCAGGATCAAGGAACTGTTCCCCAAGGGCTGATCTGTGCAGTTTTACCCCACGCTTCTTCCCCATCCGTAAGTTCCTGCTCATCTGGACTGTGTGCTTACAAACTGTGTAAAGACTTGTTCAACATTCTTAAATAGGTTAAAGACGCACTGCACTTTGGGCTCTTTGTCATTTTCAAGTCACTTTCTATCCTGGGCACCATCCGGAGGGGTCTTGTCCAGTTTCCTAGTTTCTCAGAAAGGAATATTTCATGGCTGCTCGCACGTCCTCTTCTCTTACAGTATTTGGACTTTACACCACTCACTGGCAGAGCCAAGGCCTACCCCATCTGAGCAAAGAGCAACAGAGATCTGTTGGCTCCATTCACTCCTTTGCTCTAAGACTCACTTGTTTCTTATCTTTTCCCAACTATTTTTAGTTGTCAAATTGCTCCTTTTTTTCCCTTTCCCATCTATTTTTCTTTTCCTATGGAAAACAACCCATATATCTCTAGTTTAGTCAGATTAGCTGCTAGGAAGGCCCTTTCTCAAGCTTATTTATATAACAAAAAGCTATACCCAAATCCTAATTTAATGGGATAATTGAGCAGCCTCTTGTAAAATAACTAGAACAAGGGCAAGGATATTAATTTGGTTCTTGGACTGAGACACACCAGGGATGTCCCAGGGATTTGAACAATTTCTAATCTTCTCAGAGGAGGGCATAAGGAAATTCCTAACCAAGGTGAAATCTTTGGTCACATCCTAGAGTAGATAAGTACTTCAAGAATCTTCTAGACTGGGGATAAGTTGGTATCGCTAAATATTATCTACTTATCTAATGCATGTAATAATAGCTATCTATGTCTATTTTATCAAGTGGCTGGGAGGATAAGTTTGTTTTTTTTTTTTTCAAGGACTTCTGAGCTTTTTCTTCAGGTAATATGTCTTAAGGGAACACTTTATATAAAGCTAAGCCATTGGGAAATTTTTTCTGCCACAGCCAACAGTTTTGTAATTACCATTCCATTGCATGGTATAAATACAAATCTGTTCTTTTGTCAGGGTCATTCTTTATGAACTACCACATAAAAGTCATCTGGGCTGGGCACGATGGTTCACACCTGTAATCCCAGCAATTTGGGAGGCCAAGGCAGGTGGATCACCTGAGGTCAGGAATTCAAGACCAGCCTGGGCAACATGGTGAAACCCTATCTCTACTAAAAATACAAAAATTAGCAGGGCGTGGTGGTGGGCACCTGTAATCCCAGCTACTTGAGAGGCTGAGGCAGGAGAATCACTTGAACCCAGGAGGCAGAGGATGCAGTGAGCTGAGATCATGCCATGGTACTCCAGTAGGGTGACAAGCAAAACTCTGTCAAAAAAAAAAAAAAAAAAGCCATCTGGATAATACATATTCTTTATTAGTATTAAGTATTTACTTTTAGATCAGTGAAAACATTTCTATGGGGCTAGACTTTTCCTGGTCGAGACTATAATTTTTCTTATGAGATTTTACCTGAAGCCCCTATTTTCTAAGACCCTAGGGTTAATGAGTCTCTGACATTAATCATTTCAATTTTGCTGGTTCTGATGACCCTGTGCTATCTTTTAGAGCTCTAACCCTTTGGAAACCTCTCTTCTGCCCTTGGCAGTGTCTCACATGCTCATGTGCATCTTAGGCTGGAGATCACGTGGCACATCCTGGTACCACCTCTGCTGCTTTCACTGGCCACTGTTGCATCTGTCTGGTGCAGCTGCTGCCTCCACTGGGGTCAACCCCTCCTCTTCCTTACAAATATTTGGAGGTGGGGAAAATGAAAATGCTATCATTAGAACATCTGGCATCAGAATTTGCTTTATGAAAAAAATAGTCTTGGGGGAAAACACTTTGATGAGTGCTTGAGGAAGAAAAGGAAACCCCAAAGGCCTGGGTATTGGGAGAGCTGCTTTGTGTGAGCCAAGGGCAAGCATTTACTGGTTGCTTTGAGAGTGAGGGGAACACATGAGAGAAAGAAAGAGAGGGGAGGGTGGAAGAATGGCAGGCATCAACTAAATGGCATAAAATTGTGGGGCGGGTCTTGGTGCACCTATTCCTCGTGGTCTCCAGACTTTTCTGTGAAGTATAGCATGTAATGTGGAATGGATTTCAGGGGGTGAACTTGGAGATGCGTACATTCACATCACGGTCAGTGCAGGTCAGTATAGAGACAACAGTCATGGGAAAGGGAGCCCAGGAATGAAGGAGGCCCTGAGAACATCATCCCTCACCAAAATGTTAAGAAGGGCTTTGGGTTTCCAGAAGCTGTAGAGTTGGTGGCAGTTTGAGCCAATTTTTTCCTACATCTTGAAGGGCAATAAGAATCCCACATAGTGTCTGGGCCACATCTTGGTGGTACCTGGCATAACTTTGCCACAAGAATTTTAAAACCACTGCAATAGGTAACTCAACTGCTGGTACTGTATTTTATGTGTGCTTGGTATGTTTATATGTCTTTAATTCTATTACAATTTTTTTATTGCACAAAGAACATTATAATAATGCATAACTATGTATCAATAGCAATATTAAAAATAAAGACAAAAGGACACATTCAGCCAAATGTGCCTTCAGTGTCTGGCAGGCAAGTATGGCGTAGAAAGGGCAATAAGAGGCAGTTCCTGCCTTCAGGGGGCCTCCAGGATCGAGCCTGCAGTCCCAGCACCCTATTGAACCAGCTGTTTCTGTTTTTCCATTTTAGTCGTGTCACTCAGGCTTTGGGTGATTTATTAAGAGAACCAATAAGGTTTTGCTCAAGATTGGAAACAATCTCTTTCCACATCATTTAAGCCTCAGTCGAAGCCTCATTTTCCTCCTTCAGCTTCACCTGAGACTCCTTCTGGTAAAATCCCGCTGCTCCTCTTTGATCCTATAGCTTTCTCTGTTTTAACCCTTGGAACATGATTTATACTTGGTGGGATGACTTTTTCATTGTTTCCCAGGAAATGATACCTTTCTTGAAGGCAGGAAACTGTGTTTTGTCTGTATTTTATGAATCCCCACAAATATTTGCTGGATGAATGTTCTTGGGGACACTGCCCTAGGTACAGTAGAAGCAGAAGTATTTTTCAGTTTTTGTGTTTTTTTCTGGAATGAAGGGTAGGGTGAAGGGTTATAGACAGAAATAAGACTGATTGAGTCATAATTGCACCTTTGCCAGTCACTCTTGTAAGAATTTTACATATGTTACACTTCACTCAGTCCTTGTAACAACCCTATGAGATAGCAATTATCAGCTCCTCCCTCCCCTCCATTTTAATCATGACCTCTCAGAAACACAGAGAGGTCAAGTGACTTACTCAAAGTCACAGCTATTAGGTGGTCATTAGATCTGAACTCAGATAGGCTCCAGAGACCGGGCTCTTGACCATTATTCTTCCTCTCCAAGGTTGGAAGAGACTGAGAGACCTCAGCTCCCGAACACCTGGAACTGCCAAGCCACAGCTGTTACTATTACTGTACTGTTACTAAAGAGCCAAACCAAACCACATGGCTGGCTCCTTTGGCAAGCACTTCCCCTCCAGATGTGCCTCTACTTAGCACTCTGATAGTGAGCACAGGTGAGTCCGAGGACAGCAGGCCAAGAAGTGCTGATGAGTTTCTCTCTGAGGCCCAGGGATACCCAGCCATGCCAACAACCAGCCCTCCCACACCAGTCCACACCCTGTAGCCTGGCTCTCTTACTGCTTTAGGAGCCCTGGGCTCTCTTACACCTGTATGGAAGAGGGAGGGACTCCCAGGAACAGAATTAGGAGTGGGGGAAGGGAGGAGAAGAAGGGAGGGAAGAGGGGGAAGGGAGAAAGGACATGCATTTCTACCGGGGTGCCTTTGGTTTCCTTATATTAATATAAGGGACTTCAACTGTGTTATTCTTTCTTAAATTGGGATTTAAGGACCCAAGGAATGCAAAAATTCTATGAGAACTAGGTGTTTTTATGTAAATGATTAACTAAAACAACAAATGTAACCTTATTCTGGATCATCTTCCAATGGAGTCCTGCCTCTTGATTTTACTTTCTGAGGTTATGTTTGTGACTGTGATGCATGCAAATGTCAGTCACCTACAGTGGCCACATTCAGACAATTTGAAATGCATTTTACATTGTAACCCAGCACACACATACATGTAAATAGAAATGCACCAGGAGTTTCCTAAACTATTCCTCACCCTTTCTGCATAGGGAGTACCCTGTTGTCCCGTCTCTTCTATTCCCAGGTAGTCATGACCCACTATCAGATTACAACCTTCAATAAAAAGATCATAGCATGTAACTGTAAGCATGACCAGTCTGCCGTTTTCTTTTGCAGTGGAAATGTTCCATTGAAAGGCATTTTATAGAATACATCTTTACCACCCTAAGTTGTTTAACAAACTGAATCTTTGACTTGAGATCATGAGAACAAAATAAAGATATGAAATAATGACTGTTTTATTCTGAATTGCTGAAAAAATACCCAGATAGTTTAAAGCTGTAAATCAGAACAGGGCAAATCAGAGTCTCATTGCTGTAGGGGTATAGACAGAAATAAGACTGATAGAGTAGTAATTGCAGCTATACAATTATTTGTATCAAAACAACCTATATCAAAGTAGCCGTGTTATTTACTTTGTAAGCAGATATGGTGCATGGATCTCATCTCAATATGCCAGCTTAAAATTCATTAGTAGAAAATGTGGTAAGTATACCATGATGACTTACTTTTTCATTAACTTAACATTTGGGATACACTGTATTAGGGTTCTCCAGAGGAACAGAATTGATAGTAGATAGATGATATAATATTAATAGATAGATTGACACAGAGAGAGTAACAGGTAGATAAATATAGATATGAGATTTATTGTAGGTATTGGCTCACATAATTTTGGAGCCTGAGAAGTTGTGTACAAGCTGCAGAATCAGGAAAGCTGGTGGTGTAATTCAGTATGTGTGTGTGTCGGGGTAGGGTCTGGGGGTGTATAGGGTGGATATGGTATATGTCCCAGTCAGTGTTGGAATGTCCAAGAAGAGTGCTGTTGCCCAAATGCAGGAGAGGATGGATGTTCCAGCTTAAGAAGAGGGAAAATTCACCCTTCCTCACTTTTTTGTTCTATTTGGGCCCTCTACAGACTGGATGGTACCCACCTACATTGGCAAGTGATATGGTTTGATTCTGTGTCTCCATCCAAATCTCATCTCGAATTGTAATCCCCATGTGTTAGGGAGGGACCTGGTGGGAGATGACTGGATCATGGGGACAGTTCCCCCATGTTGTTCTCATGATAATAAGTGAGTTCTCACAAGATCTGATGGTTTAAAAGTATGGCACTTACTCCTGCTCTCTCTCTGTCTCTCTCTGGCCACTATGGAAGATCTGCCCCTTGCTTCCCCTTTGCCTTCTGCCATGATTGTAAGTTTCCTGACATGCATACTGTGAGTCAATTAAACCTCTTTTCTTCATAACTTACCCAGTCTCAGGTAGTATCTTTATAGCAGTGTGAGAATGGACTAATACAGTGAGGGTGATCTTTACTCAATCTGTTGATTCAAATGCTACTCTCTTATGAAAATACCCTCACAGACACATCCGAAAATAATGTTTTGCCAGCTATCTGGGCACCCCTTAAGCCCAGTCAGGTTGACACACAAAATTAACCATCACATACACTATTAAAGTGGCTGAATCATTTATTCTGGATTGGGGTAATTTTATTGTTGTGGTGGTAGTTAATATGCTTTTCTGTTTGCTATATTTCCTGTAAGCTAGTCGTTGAATCTAGAGGCTCGATTAGATTCAGGTTAAATATTTCAGGCAAGAATACCTTTTATTGGTGGTGCTGTAGAGTTTCAACCATACCACATCAGGAGGTACATAAAGCCTGTCAGTCCCATGTGTAATGATCATAGATTGATTGGAGGTTTTGACATTTTCACCTTGACCTTTCCATTATAAAGTTCTTTATCAACCTTTCACAATGGTTTAATAGTTTATTGATAACTGCCAAATTCCAATACTTCATGAGGTGGAAGCAAAATGGTGGTTTCGTAATTCCTACATTCTTCTGCATTTATTAGCTGGTATTGATCTCTGAAGAACTTTCCCTCCTTAACTATTTGATTGCCCTTAGATGTAGTTCTTAGGCCCTATTTTATTTTTATTTATTTTTTTGAGATGCAGTCTCACTCTGTTGCCCAGGCTGGAGTGCAGTGGTATGATCTCGGCTCACTGCAAACTCCACCTCCTGGGTTCAAGTGATTCTCCAGCCTTAGCCTCCTGAGTAGCTGGGATTACAAGCACCCACCACCATGCCTGGCTAATTTCTGTATTTTTAGTAGAAATGGAGTTTCACTATGTTGGCCAGGCTGGTCTTGAACTCCTGACCTCAGGTGATCCGCCTGCCTCAGCCTCCCAAAGTGCTGGGATTACAGGCATGAGCCACAGTACCTGGCCTTTAAAAAATGTTTATTTAAATAGTTTTAGGGGTACAGGTGGTTTTTGGTTACATGGATAAGTTCTTTAGTGGTGGTTTCTGAGATTTTAGTGCACCTGTCACTTGAACAGGGTACACTGTATCCAGTACATTGTCTTTTATACCTCACCCCCTCCCATCCGGCCACAACAAGTCCCCAAAGTCCATTACATCATTCTTATGAATCCTCATAGCTTAGCTCCCACTTATAAGTGAGAACATACAATATTTGGTTTTCCATTCTTGAGTTACTTCACTTAGAATAATGGCCTCCAGCTCCATCCAAGTTGCCGCAAAAGACATTATTTCATTCCTTTTTATGGCTGAGTGGTATTCCATGGCGTATATACACCATGTTTTCTTTATCCACTCGTTGGTTGATGGGCACTTAGGCTGGTTCCATATCTTTGCACTTGTGACTTGTGCTGCTATAAACATGCATGTGCATGTGTCTTTTTCATACGACTTCTTTTCCTCTGGGTAGAAACCCAGTGGTGGGATTACTGGATTGAATGGTACTTCTACTTTTAGTTCTTTAAGGAATCTCTATATGTTTTCCATAGTGGTTTTACTAATTTACATTCCCACCAGCAGGGTAAAAGTGTTTCCTTTTCACCACATCCATGCCCACATCTATTGTTTTTTGACTTTATAATTATGTCTTAGGCTGTATTTTAAATCAGGGCTCTCTGAGCTTGATCTCATGTCAGCCATCATCATATCAGTGTGAAAACAGACTAGAACCAGGTATCAGTGATGCAGCAGCCAGGAGAATTTCTGGGCCAGGCCACAAGCTGTGTATCCCAGTGGCCAACTGGTCATGGCTACTTCCTTTTTCTCATCTAGTGCAAGCTCAAGAGGTGTGGGATGGGACAATCTTCCACTGTTCTGCAGGTAAATATATCTTTGTGGGGCCTCTGAATGTCCTCTTCGGTCTGCTAGTCTCCTGACAAGGGGGGGAAACACCATCCAGACCTTTTCTCTGGGAGGCCATTTGTTTTCCTGTAATCTGTAGAACAAACCAAGGTACTTTTGTGGGTGCAGCATCTCAGTTACTGGGGGAGCTTCTCAGTGTGAGCTCTGAATGCTTCAGGACATCTTCCAATAGCCAGCCTTTCCTTTGTGTAAAAGGTTTCTCTGGAGTAATGGAGATAGCATGTGTGCAAGTAGGCAGGAGCTCCCCTTAGTGTCAGCTTGAGAGCAAGGAAGGGAGAGGAGAGCTATGCCTCTGAAACAATACCATTTTGCTGCCAATGCCAGTTTTATTTCAGAGATAAAATGCCATGCTTCAGAGCCATCAATGGTAATTGTTTGAGATTGATGACCTTTAGAAGTTGACAGAATACTAACTTCTGGGAGAAGACTAGAGTAGATCAGGATGATTTCTTGGTATACTCTCAGCTGTTTCCCACCATGTGTTTCCTCTTCTTTCTGATATACAGGCAGACTACATTTCCCAGTCTGCCTTGCAGTTAAGAGAAACTGAGGTCTAGTCAATGGAATATGAATAGAGAAATATGTACCACTTCCAGGCCTGGCCCATGAAAACCTCCCATATGCTCTCTCTCTTTCATCCTCCTTTTCCCTTCAGGCTGGCTGGGGGGGAGGCAGCTCCTGGGAGAGATTTGGAAGTTGGCAGAGCCTCTATTAAGCTGGGTTCCTGAATAATGGCAAGAAAGAGGCCCACTCCTCTATCATATTCACCTGCCAAGTATTGTTTGTGAGCAAGAAAAAAAATATCTACTGTAGTTGAGGCCATCTTAAATACAGTTTCTCTTTTAAAGCCATTCCATGTCCACCATTTGGCATTACGCATCTTTAAAAAAAACTGTGAGTGCCCTGCCTTGCCAGCAAGCTGTTAGCAAGTCTTAACTCGGGAGATCTGTCTCTCCTGGCATTCTGAGAAGCAGAAGTCTCAAATTACTTCCAGCTGAAATGGAAAAGAAACAAAACAAAACAGAAACTCATCTGTGGTAGGCAGACTAATGTCTCTCCCACCGAGATGTTCATGCCTGAGTCCTTAGAACCTGCAAATATGTTACCTGCATGGCAAAGGGGACTTTGCAGGTGTGATTAAGGGTACTGATCTTGAGATTGGGAGATTATTCTGGATTATCTAGATGGGCCCAACCTAATCACAAGAAAAAATTGGAAAAGGGAGGAAAAGAGTGGATCAGACGGATGCGATGTGAGGATTTGACCCACTGTTGCTGTCTTTGAAGATGGCGGTAAGGCCTTGGAACTAAGGAATACAGTCTCTAAAAGCTGGAATAAACAAGGCAATGCAATCCCCTTAGAGCCTCCAAAAGGGAGCACAGCCTTACAGATACCTTGATTTTAACTCAGTGAGACCCAGGTCAGGCTTCTGACCCTCAGAACTGTTAAGATAATAAATTTGTACTGTTTGAAGTTATTAACGTATGTGGCCATTTGTTGTGGCAGCAGTAGAAAACTAATACACCATCCCATACAAAACACTTAAATGAAAAAAAATACATATATCTATAGAGTGGGCACATTTGTAGGTTCTTAATGCCTGTCATCCTTATCTGGAAACTTGGGTGTTTAGTGCATTTTGGCAAGAGTGATGCCAGTGAGGATGTTCCTTGGTAGCTAAAATATATCCAGGCTATTGCAGTGATGCCTGACATTGAAGGGAAAATCCACACATTTAGTCAGCCACATGTATGATTTCAAATATCTGGATTTTGGAATTGTATAACCAGGTATATACCAGCTACATCTGAGGGGAAATTTTCAGTTTTCATCCAGATGCTCTGGTAAGTGCTGACATACCCAGACTATGAGAGATTTGGATGGAACTAAAGAAGTCCCCAAGTCTCAGGAGAACAATGAAATGTAGCACGGGGTGTCTGCCGGAGTCATGGTGTACTCATCAGAATGAGCTGCTGAACACTGTGGTCAGGCCCTTGGCTAGTGACACCATTAAGATTTTGTTTCCTTCTAAATCACCACCCCTCCTCTACTGTTGAAATGTGGCTGTTTCATCTCTCCATTAGAGTCCTTCCAATTTACACCAAGCAAAACAGTTGGAAAATAAAACCTCATGGCCAGGCAGTGGGTAGGAGTGAGAGGGAGGAGGAAAGGATGTAAACACATAATTCAGAATCAAACATTGAATGAAAGACTCCTCAATTCAGACCTCATCTCGGTTTGCCCATAGACTCAGTGTCTGACCTTGCATTACCCTCCCTGATCCTTAACTTCCCAGAACTCTGACAGATGATTAATAATACCTGCTATACAAAGGGGTTGAGAACTAATAAATGGTAGTTAAGGATGATGAGTAAGCCGAGTATAATAGCTACTGCTTTCAAGATTTCTCAGAATCCATTAGAGTTTCTATTGTTTTAATGACTGTGATGAGTTCAGTAAGTCATTTCTGAGTTAGGCACCACTTATCTTTGTGTACTGAATATTCTTAAAGCCACAGTTACTTCCTTGCTGGGGTTATAAAGCAATTCTGAAGACCAAATCATGTTGCCTTTGTACATATCCATTGAGGTTTCTCTCTCTTACTCTACATGGAAATCCTGTAGTACAGATTTCAGCCTTACACTGAGAAAATGTATATTTTTGAGTCTTTTTTTCTTAATATATATGTGATAAAACTCTAAAGTAAGAATAAATGGAAAATCATTAGAAGAAGTATAGAAATTACTTTGAAAGGGTATATACAGTCTAATTCATTTATTTTTATTTTAGAAATTTGAACGAATTATTTTAATAAATGTATATGAAAGATTTTACATTATGTTATACTCAATTTTTCTTTTTCTTTATTTTTTTGAGCCAGTCCTCAGAGCCTGTTTCCTCAACTGCCCTTTTCTCCTACCCAGTACATCGAGCTGTTCAGTGAAAAAGAACACAGTGTTTTGTGTGTATAAATAAATAAATAAAAATAAAAATAAACAGCTAACGTAGGAAACCCTCCTTCTCCTTCCCCAACAAGTTGCCTGAAGAAATATCTATTAGCAAGACTGCTGGAAATCCACATTTGTTACATGAAATTAGGACATTAAAACCATATCCCGCTGCTTAGTGTCCAGACCTTGTACCCCATGCAGCAGCCTGCTTGTCGGCCATGGAACAATGTGTAGCAAATGCCTTGGTGATGACATATCTGTCAGAGGGAAAGAAGGAGGGCATGGATTATCATAATGTGGCATAGAGCTCTTTTCCTTCTGAAATTACCCAGAGATGCTTGGCTGGGCAAAGTACAGCAAGTCCTTGAAGGGGGCTGTAATTTCTCAGCCCTGTTGAAGGAAAGAAGAACAATATGTGTGTGAGTTGCTACGTCTTTAGATGTTGGCAGTGGCAGCAGGCTGGTAATGAGCAGATGAGGTATTTCAATATGTTTCTTTGCCTCGGGAAATTTAACAGGTACACCTGTTTTCTTTCAGTGGCTGAAAATGTCAGTTACCATGAGCCAGGTGTAGTTGGCCTTTTTAAAAAAACAAGAGGTGGCCAGGCCCAGTGGCTCATGCCTGTAATCCTAGCACTTTGGGAGGCCGAGGTGGTTGGATCACAAGGTCAGGAGTTCGAGACCAGCCTGGCCAATATGGCAAAACCTGTCTCTACTAAAAATACAAAAAATTAGCTGGGCGTGGTGGCACGTGCCTGTACTCCCAGCTACTCAGGAGGCTGAGGCAGGAGAATCACTTGAACCCGGGAGGCAGAGGTTGCAGTGAGCTGAGACTGTGCCACTGTACTCTGGCCTAGGTGACAGAGTGAGACCCCGTCTCAAAAAAAAAAGAAAGGTGGACTGACACGTGGTCAGTCTTTGTTCTTCTGGTGGCTTGAACATTAACAAAGTGTTCTCTACCCACTTAAGCTTCTCATCTGCACATCTGTGGTCTTCAAACTTTTTTTGTTATATACCATTGAAAGAATGTTTTAAAAACTATGTACCATCTAACTTTTTAAATTTTACATCTAAATGTTTCCATCATTTTAAAAATAAGGAGTAGAAGACATTACATGTTTCATAAGGTAAAGATTGATTGTGTGTGGAATAAATATTTTGTGACATGATTTGATAAACTAGGTTTTAATGACCTTATTGAATAACATGTTAAATTGGAAGGAAATCAGTAAAAAGCTTATATGTAGACTTTATCCAGCACATCTTGAAAGATCTGATGATTTCAGAAAACATTGTGGTTACTTAAAGATAATCCATATCACTTATGTGTACTACTTTGTCCTGACCTCAGAACTACCCAGGACTGGCCAACCCTACTCTTACAGACTTGCTTGCAAGACAGGGAGAGATAGAAAGTGCAAAGCCTTCCCCCAACCAGTATTTGGAATCATTTAGGGCAGCACACCATATTAAGATTTGAGATATGAGTGGTGTGGCTTTCTTTTGTAGAGTGGGAGAAAGAATATTGTTGATGCCCAAAGGCTCTCAGGCAGTTTCAGAAATTAGTACATATGGAAATTGTGGATGTAGAAACTCATTTTTATGAAACTATCCCTGCTCTAGTATCTTTGGGAAGTCCATTTGAAGACTGCTGGAATAAATCATGGACTCAATAAATACCTTTTCATAGGAGCACAGAGGGATGGACAAGGCAGACTGAAGGAGAGAATAGGAATGCTCCCCATGTCAGGTATGTGGAGGGTGCACCAAGGCTCATTCTGGGTGCAGGCAGTTACCTCCAACAGAAGAGGTGGAGGAGCTTCTCCTGAAGTAGCAAACTCAGATTACTCATGGCCTCAGCCCCCTTAATTCTTTCAAGCTGCTGGATCAAGAACCAGGCAGCCAGCCCTCCAGCTGATGACCAGAGACATTTATTATCTACCACGTGCTAGGCACTGTCCTAGGTACAAGAGACACCCTGGTAATCAAGACAAAGTTCCACATTTGTGAAGTTGGGGATCGGGGAGGTGGAGAGACAGAGAAAATAAACAAATCTATGAGAATCTATGAGAGGTAGTGATAAATGCTATGATGCAGATCACCTGAGTGATATGACTGGCATGGCACCTCCAGCTTGGCTGGTCAGAAGTGGCTTCTCAAAGGAAGTAGCAGCTAAGCTGAGACCTAAAGCCATCCATATAGAAACCAGTGAGTACATCCATCAGTCAGCAAGTAGTTATTGGGTGCCTGCTGTGTGCTAGGCACTGTTTAGATACTTGGTTTACATTGGAAAACAGGCCTGGGGATCTCACATTCTAACTGGGTGAGAAGGGGGGCTGGCAGACAATAAGCATTATAAATAAGTAAATTACCTGGTATGTTAGAATATGGTAAGTGTTAGGCAAAAAAAAAAAAAAAAGTATAGAGCAGGCTAAGGAACAGAGGTAGCATGGGGGTAGTGTGTGATTTTAATGAGGGTGGGTGGGGAGGGCCCCATTCAGTGGGTGTCCTGGGAGTGAAGACTTGAATGAGGTGGAGGAGTGAGCTGTGTAGAAGGAGCTGTGTGAAGGGAGAGCTCAAGCTTTTGCTCTAGCTCTCCCTCACACAGCCTGTTCTCATGCTGCTAATAAAGACATACCTGAGACTGGCTAATTTGTAAAGGAGAGGTTTAATTGACTCACAGTTCCACATGGCTGGGGAGGCCTCACAATCATGGCAGAAGGCGAATGAGGAACAAAGTCATGTTTTAAATGCTGGCAGGCAAGGAGACCCTGTGCAGGGGAACTCCCATTTATAAAACCATCAGATCTCGTGAGACTTATTCACTACCATGAGAACAGTATGGGGGAAACCGCCCCCGTGATTCAGTCATCTCCACCATGGGGATTATTACAATTCAAGGTGAGATTTGGGTAGGGACACAGCAATACCATATCAGTTCTCTTTTTATTATCCCATGAGAACATCCAGCTCCCCTTTACTGCAGCACTGTGCCCACCCAGTTTCTTAAGGAAGCCAATGAGACTAGCAGACATTGTCAGGTCACAGTATTTTGGAGTGCTCTGCATTGCCTCTTATCAGTCCAGCTCTTTGTGGCTGCAGTTGATACATTTCAGTCCCCAATCACCTCTGAGTGAGCCAATGCCGTTGAGTAGCTGCATGTACTGAGTACTGCATTGCTTGCCCAGGTCACCTCTGAAGATCCCCTGCCTTCCTCAGACTGACCATGTTCCTAGGGGGTCGGGGAAGGTAGACCACAGTGGCTCATCTCAAGCATAGAATCTTTGTGAAGGCTTCTGTTTATTATAAACATTTTTGTGAAATTTGACTTCTTTTTTTTTTTTTTGAGATTGAGTTTTACTCTTGTTGCTCAGGCTGGAGTGCAATGGCACCATCTTGGCTCACTTCAGCCTCCTTCTCCCAGGTTCAAGCGATTCTCCTGCCTCAGCCTTCTGAGTAGCTGGGATTACAGGCACACACCACCACACCCAGATAATTTTGTATTTTTAATGGAAATGGAGTTTCACCATGTTGACCAGGCTGGTCTCAAACTCCTGACCTCACATGATCGACCTGCCTTGCTCTCCCAAAGTGCTGGGATTACAGGTGTGAGCCACTGTGCCCAGCCGGAACTTTTACTTCTATTCATAATATATTCATATGTGTTTTAAGATAAAATGTTTATCATTTAAATGGACTCTCCAGGAAAGTACACCAGATTTATTCTTTTGCTGTGCATATAGTTGTGCTCAGAGAGTAGGTCTGCCTCAGTTTGAGGAACATGGGTGTTCTGGAAGAAATCCTGGATTGGGGGTAGAGATATGGGGTTCTGGCCCCATCTTTGCCATAAATTAGCTGTGTGACCTTGGGCAGATCATTTAAACCCATTGGTCTCCATTTTCTTTGATGTGAATTGGGTGGCAGTGACTGATCAGATTAGATCACAAAATCCCTTCTTTCTGTCATGCTGTAATGACATGGAGTCTTGAATGCCAGGACCATGCCTCCCCAGTGCCTGAGTGGTTGTGCTTCCTAGACCCCAAGGTCCAGTGTGTGCCAGTATGGCCTTACCCTCTTTACTGCCTCATAGTCACAGTAAGGACTTTTCTTTATAATTGAATGAACACGGAATGAACGGGCATCTTGGCATAGCTGGTTTACACATTATTCTTGTTTCCCTTTTCTACATATATGAAAATGTGAACTAAATCCATAGCCCTCCCTTGGTGGATAAAGACATGGGCATAATAGTTCCATGAATTTAGCCTCTTTTCGTATTCAACAGTCTCATCCCTTCCCCTCAACTTGTGTTCTTGATAGAAATCTAACCACTCCTACAAGCGGCAGCTAAAGAATTAGTCTTACATAACCTTCTCGCTCAACAACTGGAAAGTTGTACAAACCTTTTAAAGAATTTACCATCAGCAAGGGCTGTGCTTCTAGGCTTGTCCAAATTGCTGTGTAAAGTACACTCTCTAAATTAACCAGACCATATTAACCCTGAAAACAAGACTCACTCTTCTTAAGCTATGTCTCTAGACTGTATCAAATTGTACTTTCTCTTGAAGTAGGACATTCTGTGCCCTGTTTGAAAGCTGGCGTGACTAATGTAGCTGGAATTGCTGATGAGAGAAGACAGGAAGAGAAAGAACCGATGTGCCTTAAGAATAGGGGATTTCAGCTGGGCACGGTGGCTCATGCCTGTAATCTCAGCACTTTGGGAGACCGAGGCGGGCGGATCACCTGAGGTCGGGAGTTTGAGACCAGCCTGACCAACATGGAGAAACCCCATCTCTACTAAAAATATAAAAAAAATTAGCTGGGCATGGTGGTGCATGCCTGTAATCTCAGCTACTTGGGAGGCTGAGGCAGGAGAATCGCTTGAACCCTGGAGGCAGAGGTTCTGGTGTGCCAATATTGTACCATTGCACTCCAGCCTGGGCAACAAGAGCGAAACTCAGTATCAAAAAAAAAAAAAAAGGAATAGGGAATTTCACTAGGCCCTTTGCAGAATGCAGTATGGCTGATGTGTGTATTATGACATGGTAAATATTACTCCCAGCCTCCTTGTGAAGTGGCTCCATGTCATGCCTCAAGGCCCTGCTAAGTCATTGCTAGGGCTGAGCCTCAAGCCCAGCCCCAACAGTAGGCTCAACCTGGCCTTCTCTCCCAGCACTATCACTGCCTGTCTTTCAACCTATGCTATACATTGTGACAATCAGTTAACTGAGGTACAAGTGTATTTGGATTTATGCCAGACTGAGAATGAGAAATATTCAGATCACACCTGGAAAATGCAATGCAAAACTCCCTTGTCTTGAGCTGAAAATCTAGAAGCATTTTCAAGTGACTAAGTCCCTTTGTTTATAGATATGAGCCTGTGATAAGTTATCTTTAGTTGTTTCTGGCTTAAGGGGATGTCAGTGACTTTTTCCCTTAGCCCCCCTCCTAGAACAGCCGGCTGCTGGTGGTCTAGTTTTTTGAAAGAAGCCCTGAATTCTGAAACCTCACGCTGGGGCTTTGGGTTAGTGTTTGCATTACTGAGTGTGGTTTCATGGCATGATAATGCAAAGTTTAATAAGAGCAGGCTGTCTTTGCCCACAGCTAGAGTTGCATTGAGGCATGACTACTTCTAGTGCCTGCTCTGTGCCAGATTTACAGTGCCTTACAGCCGCTCCCCAGAACTGGGGCAGAGGAGGAAGAAAAAAGTGACTCTCTGGTTCAGGGGAAGGAGTAAAGTTTCAAGGCTGTGTGATAGAACATTTCCCTGATGCTTGTCTTTAGACTCAGGATGGGGACGTTAATACATTCAGCAGAGGCTGGCTACCTATACTGGCACCACTGAAGGACTCTGCCCTGGCTCAGTGCTGGGTTTGCTTGGTGAGGCAGTGTAGTGTAGCAGGATGATCACCAGCTTTAAAGCCAGATCAACCCAAATTTGAATCCCAGCATTAGTCCTCACTCTGCTTCGAGACGTCGGGCAAGTGATTTAATCTCTTGAAATCTCAGTTTGTTCATCTGAGTAACAGGTGGTAAAATACATACATTGAAAGGCTGCTAAAAGATTAAGCAATGAGAAGGCAAAATGGTACAGCAACTTTAGGAGACAGTTTGGCAGTTTCTTATACAACTAAACATACTCTTACCATATGATCCAGCAATCCATCTCCTTGGTTTTTACCCAAAGGAACTGAAAACTTATGTCCACACAAAAACCTGCACACACAAATGTTTGTAGCAGCTTTATTCATAATTGCCAAAACTGGGAAGCAACCAAGATGCCCTTCAGTAACTGAGTGGATAAATTGTGGTATGTTCATCTGTATCTTTTATTCAGTGATAAAAGAAATGAGCTATCAAGCCATGAAAAGACATGGAGGAACATTCAATACATATTGATAAGTGAAAGAAGCCAGTCCAAAAGGCAGTATACTGTATGACATCTGGAAAAGGCAAAACTGTATAACATCTATATATAAGTGAAAGAGGCCAGTCCAAAAGGCGGTATACTGTATGACATCTGGAAAAGGCAAAACTATAGAGAGAGTAAAAAAGATCAGTGATTGCCAAGCCTTCAGGGAAGGGAGTAAGGGATGAGTTGATGAAGCATAGGGGACTTTTAGGGCAGTGAAACTGTTCTATAGTATCTAGAATACTATATTACTATATCAATCATAGAATGATACTAGAGAACATACTGTAATGATGGACACATGACATTGTGTATTTGACAAACCCTTCTTTGTGTTGTACACAAAGAAGGAACCCTAATGTCAACTATGGACTTTAGTTAATAAGTCTTCTAAAAAGCTTAAACAAGGCAATGTATATAAACTAACTGACTAACTGGCATAAATAAATAGTAGACTTCAAAAAATATTCGTAATCCTAGCACTTTGGGAGGCCGAGGTGGGTGGATCAACTGAGGTCAGGAGTTGAAGACCAGCCTGGCCAACTTGGCAAAACCCCATCTCTACTAAAAAAATACAAAAAAAAAAAATTGTATTCTAAGTTCCAGGAATGTCATTTAGACATGGTTTCTTTTGGGGTTAGATGTATCAATTTTCATTAAAGGTGGTATTATTATTTAAAAATCCAGCTGGTTACTAAATGAGAATTAGCTACCCTTTATAACCAGGGATTGTTTCAAAGAAATGTAGTTATTTTCTCCCCTGTGGCCTATCTTGTGCAGTTAGTAATAGTTTGTTGCCAAATCCAAGGAAAGCAAACTCTGGCTCAGGCATAAGTTTTATTTTTCTCACCATGATTTACAACTGATGTAAAATTTAGGTCTGGACTTGGTTAGTTATAATGCGATTGCAATATACTGCATCTTGAGTTGATTTTGCCATATCCTGTATTGTTATGTAAAATGCTAACTTTAATTGAGAATTGCCCCAATAGAATATCCTTATTTGTCCTGCATGAAGTTTCTCCTCTTTTGTATCAGTTTTTGGTATGGTTCAAATTAGTGCAGGAAGAAAAGGCAGGAAATATAAATTAAAGTGATAGGTGTTATATCATAAAAGAATTGTATCACAAAGCATTAAGACAATGCGCAGAAAACTTTGCCAATAGCTGATAGAGTAGAAGGGATTGTATAATTAAATAAGAACTAACACCTATTTTGTAACTGGAAATTGCATTGTCAGAGTCCCTTTCCTTTTATCACTAGATGCCAAGAATCTAGCCATGTAAAAACTCCCAAAACATCCAAATTCAAAAAAACTGGAATCTAACGTGGTAATGCAGTTGTCAAGAACACACAATAGTCTTTGGGCTTTTACAAAGCACTGAAAACTAGATGTTGCATTTGTGCCCTTATCTTCCACAACTTCTTTCTTGGCAGCTTTTCTTGGCTCACTTCAGACACACAGAATTTCAAGTAATCAGGGAAAGTTGGGACAGAAACTTCCTCTCTCTTTCCATGGCCTTTTCTTTTTTCTTCACCGATCTGTGCTCCTATGCTTTCTCTCACATTCACATTATATGTGTCAGTTGGAGAAATCTTGATGCCCAGTTTCGTTTGTTTCTTCTGTCCCACCTGTAACTATTTTAGGTTGAGTTCTCTGGCTCATGTATCAGAGTGTGTATGACAAATTACCTCAAAGCCCAGAGGGCCTCGGTGGTCCAAGTCCCAGCAACAAGGGACACCTGCTGTCATGACATGGGCTTGACCTGGGTTCTGTGGACATTAAGGAACCACTGTCCTGAGAGGGGGGTATGGAGCTAAGCTAGGGGAGGGGGCAGGATGAGCTTAGAGCTGCCGAGGAAACGGAAAGAGTCTATAGGCTTTAAAAAAAGGAGAGAAAGAAAGAAGAATAAAAGATGTTTCTGGAGACTCTGAGAATAGTTAAGGGTCCAGGGCCAGCCAGAATCACCCTTTCCCCCAGCTACCGAGAGTGCCACAGAACAGAAATTGACTTGGAGGATATTGCTCCTAGACCAAAAGCCCAAATTAAGGGATATAGGCAGTTAAGGGCAAGCGAGGGCAGTAGAGATGGTTGTCCGAGTCCAGCGGCCATGAGAGGTTTCTCAGCTGCCTGCCAATTCTCTGCTGGGGCAATGCCAGCCATAAAGTACAAGCCATGCTTTGGTGTGGGCTGTAGACATATTGTTTTTCCATAACTACTGTCATTCAAACAGGATCTAGTTTCTTGGCATGAGCAAATTGTTCCCGCTGAATACACACACTATGTCTGCTATGGGGCAAGGCAAAGCCAATCCTCCAAGGAACTGGATGGATTTTTCATTCCGAGATAAGCAGTTTTTTTGTGGGGGCGGGGGAGATGGAGAGGAGCCAGCTTCACTCTCTGTTCATGTGAGTTTTGAATGAAATGCGTCAAGTTCATGTTGCCCCCAGAGTACACAAGGTTCAAGTGGGATTACCCAGTGGGAATCCAGCCCAATTGTAATTTAACTTGTTCGAGGGATCTAAATATTTAATCTGCCTCCATCACGGATCCTAGAATCCTATGTAAGCAGCAAAGGCCGAGGCTCTGAAAGTAAGCACTGCAGTTAGAATCAGAAGTGTTGCAACTAGCACAACTGCTGCTGTGACATCCTACAAACTTTGGAGAATGCCAGAGGAAGCTAGCCTGAGAGCACAGAACTGGCAGTCACGAGGCCTGCGTTCTCCAGCTTCGCCTGCCACCAACTCTCTGAGCCTCCAGGCCTCCTTTGTCAAGTAAGGACACAAGCAAAGCATCTCAGAAGACAAGTCATTTTCATAACTGGAAATGAGACAGAGCCAACAGGGATGCGTGAAACCAGCCACATAAATTGTGAAACCTACGTGATCATGTATATGTACAATGTTTTCTTAAAAAAATTACCATTCCTAGATCTAATATCAATTTTTTGTATGATTTTGCCCCACGTTTTGCTCAAATTATGCAGTGTTTGAAAGAGATTCTGTGCAGAGGTTGGAATCACCCCCTTGGGTGCTGGTAGCAATCTGTGAAGGTAGCTTTTTAGATGTCACAATGATTGGGGGTGGGGTGCTGGTGACATTGGATGGGCAGGTGCAGAACTGCTAAACAATGCTCTGGGCAATCCCACAAAGCAAGCACCTGGCGCATATCTGGCATGACTTTCATGTCCCACCAGACATTGAAGGAATCCAACTATGTTTTCTATATAAACATATAGTATTTTTCACATCTGAAAATATGCACTGAATTTTCCAGGAGTGTGTATAAATAGAGGTAAGATTGTACTTTATTTTGCTCAGAACTTTACCAAGAGTTATTAATAATCTCCAACAAATCAAATTATAGCAGACACTAATGATGTTTGAGTCACTAAGCAACACACCTATATCTGTCTGCATTGTGATATCACATTCGTGGTTATTCTACAGGTACAAGAATCTGAGCCTCCCTTGTCCTTTAGAGCAATCAAGCAGAGTATCCACATACTGAAATACACAACATTTTCTGTAAGCTATTTTCTTTTCATTTCTCCTTTGTATTACAGTTTTCATGTTATATTAATTTAAAAACATGGGCAGGTTATATGATCTATGGATTTTATACCAGATTAGTAGAGTACTATAAAATGTTTGTTATAAAAAGTGTGTTTTATCTGATTGGGTTGAAAACTACTGGGCCAGGTAATCCTAAAGTCTCTTAGCTTTTAAATTTTGTGAGCCTCTGAGATTATTTAGCCGAATGCCTTCATTTTTACTGGTGAGTAAACTGAAGCCCATTAAGTCTTACATGCATTGTATTGCATTCAGAAATTGCTGTGATCATTGGGAGGGGGGAGTGAAACAACCAACCAAAAGAATATGATTTTAGTTTATTCTCTCCTTTCTTTTCCAGGGTTACAAAGGCCCAGGAATAGCTAGTTAGCTTGCCCTGGTGTCACTGCTCACTCCTGTGAAGAGTAAGGATAAACCATGAGGATAGTAGTGGTAATGGTGAAACAGAAAGAACACAGAAAGCTGATTCTAGAGTAGGGCTGTCTAACAGAAATATCACGCAAGCCACAAATTGGAGCCACATATGTGGTTTACATTTGGAAGTAGCTACATTTTAAAAAGTAAAAAGAATATGTAACATTAATTTGAATGATATATTTTATTTAACCCAGTATATTCAAAATATTATTATTTCAACATGAAAGGAATAGATTATTATTTTTAAAGGCTTAATTTTATTTGTTTATTTACTTATTTACTTATTTTTTGAGATGGAGTCTTGCTCTGTCGCCCAGGCTGGAGTGCAGTGGTGTGATCTCAGCTCACTGCAACCTCCGCCTCTGTGGTTCAAGCAATTCTCCTGCCTCAGCCTCCCAAGTAGCTAGGATTACAGGTGTGTGCCATGATGCCTGGCTAAATTTTTTTTGTGTGTGTATTTTTGGTAGAGACAGGGTTTCACCATGTTCGTCAGGCTGGTCTCAAACTTCTGACCTTAAGTCATCTGCCTGCCTCGGCCTCCCAAAGTGCTGGCATTACAGGCGTGAGCCACCATACCCTGCCAGAAAACAATTATTAATGAGATATTTTATGCTTCTTTTATGCTAAGCCTTGAAAATCTGGTGTGCACTTCACATTTAGAGCACACTTCAATTCAGACACAGGTCATTTCAAGTGCTCAGTAGCCACACATGTCTAGTGGCTGCCATATTGGGTAGTGCGGCTCTAGTGCAATGGCTTTCAGCAGTTCTTCTGCTTCTACCCACTTCACCTGTCTAGGCAGGAGACTTCCCATCCCTGTAGAATGACAATGGATGGGGAACGGGGGTGCAACAGGTGGAGTTTACCATCACCCACTCCCTGCACTCTTCTGTGCGCTAGAGTCATAGGCTTTAAAAATGCGAGATGGTTTCTGCTAAGACTTACTTGCAAGGTTATGCAACGACGTAGCAGAGTTCAAGCCTTGGAAGAGAGGACTAGTGATCTGAAATCAGAGGTCTGGATTTGGAGAAGTGGTTGCTTGCCAGGAATTAGAGGGCTTAGTTCTGTAGAACTTTACTGAATAATTTTACAAATATACTATTTTTAAAGTAATACCTTTTTTTCTCATTGTATCTTAATCTCGTTTGGCTCATTCATGGTGCACAAATATAAAAGGTATTAGACCAGATGATTGTTTCTCTCCTTGTCACTGTCACTGTCTCCTTATTTGGAAGGAAGTCCATCAGAGACTCAGATCCGGTCCTTCAAGAGACTGTGACTTCTGGCCAGGTCTCTCCCCAAGTGGCTCTGAGGTTTTTGAGTGTATTTTCAATGCCCAAGAGCTATTTACATTCAGCTGTGTGTGTGCTTGTGTTGTGGAGTCGGGGTCAGGACAGGGAATGTGGAGCTTAACCAGGCAAAGTGCTTTACGTGTATGACCCTGTTGAATCAGTGGAACAACATTTGAGGTCGATGCTGTCGTTATTCTCATTTTCCACAAAAGGAAACGGAGGCAACAGAGGTTAAGCAACTCCTCCAAGGTCACAGTGGCTGTCGCCATTTCATTCTTTATGGTTGGCGGGCTGAATTTTCTTTCTTGGTGGAAACCTGCCTGCCCCTTCTTAGTCATCCTTCATTTCCTCTTTTTCATGACATCTTTTTCCCTTTTCTTCCCCTACTCCTCGACCACAAACATGCATCAGATGAGGAGCACCTCATCATAAAGCAGGTTGGGGGCTTCGGATCCACTCTCGGTGGCCCTTAGACTTCTCAACTGGTTTTCCATTTGATGGCTCACATTCCTTCCTCAGGAAGCTCAGGCTGGGAATGCATGGCACTCTCCTCTCACTTGGTCATTCTACAGCCAGTCAGGGATCCTGTTGGCCTGCCTTCTCTTGGGGACCCAGAATATGGGAGCTGTTGCTACTACTGTTGCAGCCTTAACCTGTTATAGGAAGCAAAGCTGCTTTCCAAGACCAGAGGAAGGCTGCTGGCCATGCAGCGGTGCCTTGTGGATAGGCAGGGCCCTGCCAGGGTCCGCCCCCTCCAGGTCTGGTCCTCAGCTTCGCAAACCAAGGGATTCCCGGACCCAGAGCAGATCAGGCTCGGAAAAGAGATGGGATAAAAAGATTCATGAACTGGTGTATAAATCAGAACACCTGTTTATTAATGGGTTAAGAGAAAAATTCCTCCTACAAGGACACGAACATGCATGCTTGCAGATCAGCATATTTTTCTCTCTGTAGAAAACCTTGTGTGAAGAGCCAGACTATTATCTGAAGGTTATTTAATGCACTTGGAAACAGAGCTAGGAGAGTTAGATTATTGCTGAAAATCTAAGTATTTATATTTGAAGAAGATGTAATACAAAAAGATACCTAGTGAAAAGGCGGCCTCTCCTTCACACCTCCCCAATCCCCACTCCCTAGCCCCTTCCCAAGGGCAACCCTTAGGACCAATGTCTTCTGTAAGTTCAGTTGCCTGAGGCCTCCATTTCCTTGGCAGGGATGGAGCTGCTGTGCAGGCCAGGTGACCTGTGTCTTCTGGTTAGGCTCCCTTCCTAGACGGGTTTTGTCTTGACATACTAGCGGGTGGGAGGTGGGGAGGAACATAAGCCGTGGGAGTGATAGAGGCCAGTTGGCAGAGGAGGCATGCAGGGGTTTATGAGTTAGAAATATCTGCAGAGGGGGCAAGGGGCAGGGCGAGGAGTGACCCAGTGACAACAGAGTGTCCCCAGACCCCTGGCAGGGAGCAGACAGTGGCTGTTCTCTGACACTTCTCAGCCCCTAAGGAACAGGACAGGAAGGAAAACCACAGGGTGAAAGAAATGGGGAGAGTCTGTCCCTGAAAAATCCTCCCAAAGAGACAGAGCATGATCCAAAACCTCGTGAGAGGCGGCCTGGCCCCACAGCATCCGTGCCATAGCATAGGTCAGTCCTGTCGTAGAGTGCAACCAGGTAAGGTGCCTTCCAGCTTCAATGCTGTGATCTAGAGACCACACTGGCGAAGATCTGCAGCAAGAAAGAACAATTAGCCAATTCATTATGTTGACATTTCTAGCTACAAGGCCAGTATTTTACAAAATAAGGCCTTTTCCCTTAATTAAGGTTGTGACAGATAAAAGTATATTCCCAGCTGACTCATGTCACCCATGTGGGCAGGCCTATTATCCCTACTTGGCCCGCCCTGTCCGCCTATGAGGGCTTGATCTGTGTGCGTACTCTTGGCAGCTTTATAAAGGATTCAGAAGGAATAAACACAGGGCCTGGTTCCTGCCCTTCATCCAGAAGAGAAGACTCATTCATACACATGGTCCAAGCCAGCAAACTTTAGTTGCTCAAGAGCAGGAAAATAAGGCTAATGAAGGAGGGGAACATCTAGAAACCAGCTCAAGCAAGGAGCAGGGGTATTTAATGTGGAAGGGTGAGAACTAAAAGTGGCCTTGAATATCATTTCTGACGTTTGAAGAGGCAGCAAAGCTTAATGTGTGGTGGTAAAAGGCATGACTCGGGAACCAGATTACTTGGTTCAAATTCTGATTAAACATCGCTGGCCTGTTCACACAAGGCAAGTTACTTCATCTCTCTGTGCCTCCGTTTCTCATTTAAGAAAGTGAAGATAAAGAAAATTTAAAAAAAAAAGAAAGTGAAGATAATATGATAGCTATCCTTCAAGGCAATTGTGAGAGGTAAGCAGGCTAACACATACTAAATACTCAGAACAATGCCTGGTAGGGCAAACACTATAGAAGTACTTGTTACTTGGTGTGCGTAAGAGGGCAGGGAGCTGACTGTGGGTTGCACCACATAACCAAAGGAGAATCAGTGAAAAATCTTCTTCAGTGTATAGATTAACTGTTTCTTTTCATATTAGAGTTAGCCAACAGAAGACTTCAAAAATAATGAGCAAAGGAAACTCCAGAGTTCGAAGGGATTGATTCTCTAACTCAGACCCATGTGGGTTCTGCAAATCTAGTCATTGACTTGACGTTTTTCACTCTGATATCACCCAGGCATCTCATGCGTCACATGTTCAAAAGTCATCTCTGGTTCCCATGTCTACCTGCTCCTCTTTCAGTCTTTTCCATACCACCCACCCAGTCATTCAAGGTAGAAACTGGACCGTCAGCCCCCTTTGATGCTTCCCTCTGTCTTGCCCCTATATTTAATCAGTCACAAACAGATGTCCATTCTACCTCCTCAATATCTTTGGAGCCTGTCTTTTTTTTCCTCCACAGCCACTGCCTCCATCTGAGTTCAAGAATCATCATTGTCCCTCCCCTGTAGGAGCTTTCTAGCTTGCCATCTTGTTTTACCCCTGCCCCCTGGCTAGAAAACCTACAGGGCACCTTAATATAGAGAAAGCGTGCTCCCCAAGGTCAGGAGATAGAGACCATCCTGGCTCACACAGTGAAACCCCATCTCTACTAAAAAAGAAAAAATACAAAAAATTAGCTGGGCACAGTGGTGGGCACCTGTAGTTCCAGCTACTTGGGAGGCTGAGGCAGGAGAATGGTGTGAACTCAGAAGGCGGAACTTGCAGTGAGCTGAGATCATACCACTGCACTCCAGCCTGGGCAACAGAGCGAGACTCTGTCTCAAAAAAAAAAAAAAAAAAGTGTGCTCCCCTCTGAGAAGACACATCACTGGGCCAGGTCTTTATGCAGCCCAGGGGCCAGATTTCCCCATCGCTTGCCACTCAGCTGGTGCTCATGTATTTGCCACACTGGCTTGACCAAGTATAGTGATTCTTCTTTTCAGTTCATTCTTCCCACAGCAGTCAGGATGAATTTGTGAAAATGTAAATTGGATCATGCCCCATTTCTCTCTGATATCACCCCCATGCGCAGTCCCTCTTGGTTTCCTGTTGCTCTTGAGCTCCAGATCAAATCCCAGCTCTGTCCTGTCACCTGCAGTCCCGCGCTGTGTCGTTTCTGGCTGCATTATCAAATGGCCATTCATCAGGAAGGAGATTTTGCTGTAAAAACATGCTCTAGAGTAGATCATTGGATGTTAGCTCTTAAAAAGAGCTAACACTGCCTAATGCAGAGGCCAAAGACTGTGCTCCTGAGGGCTGTAGCCAGCTTGCAGACACATTTTTCCTGGCTCACAGCATTTAAAAATCTTTTTAATTAGTTGACATTATTTAAAATAGAGATTTTACCTAAAATATAGACCCATGGCTTCTCAAAGATTAGCAGATGTGGAGACATTGGACCCTTCCTTCAGGGCGACAGTTGGCTGCTTCTGAGCTGCCACTGTCCCCCGAGATGGGGCATGCCTGCCCCAGTTCTCCCCAGCCCACATAGCTCTGTGTTCTATACTCATTTATATTCCCTACCAGGCCCCTGTAGACATTGACATTTTCAACTCCTAAGCTCGTTCAACCTCTTCATTTTACAGGTTTGGAAGGTGAGACCTAGCTGGCACGTCGGTCTCTAGGACATGTACTGGATCATGAAACATCTAATGGCTTCTGACTCCCAGTCCCCTATTCCCTCTGTTGAACCATACTTACCTCTCAGTGGAAAACAAAAAAGAAACACACCATGTAACTTGATTAATTATCCTTCCTGCTGTGACTGCTAGCCAACGTGCCTTTTAGTTGTTTTGCTTGTATCTGTTGCCACATGAAATTGGAACATATGGTCTGGAGGGCCAAGATGGTATTCTAAGAATATCTCATACCCTGCATGAAACTAGACCAAAGAAGAAAGGTAGAGAAATAGAGAGGATTGAAAATGACAGGGAAAATAAAATCTGGACAGCTTTTGAGAGGGGCACAGCCTCTTCCTTGTGGTGTTGCAGGACGGTGGGGAGTCAGTTGGGTTTCCACTCTTTAAGGGATGTGAACATCAAGATGTAGACAGCAGGCCAGGCGTGGTGGCTCATGCCTGTAATCCCAGCACTTTGGGAGGCTGAGGCAGGTGGATCACTTGAGGCCAGGAGTTCGAGACCAGCCTTGCCAACATGGTGAAACCCCATCTCTACTAAAAATATAAAAATTAGCCAGGCATGCTGGTGGGCACCTGCAATCCCAGCTACTTGGGAGGCTGAGGCATGAGAATTGCTTGAGCCTGGGAGGCAGAGGCTGCAGTAAGCCAAGATTGTGCCACTGCACTCCAGCCTGGGCGACAGAGGAAGACTCAGTTTCAAAAAAAAAGATGTAGGCAGCAATGAGTCAGTGGCACAAAAAGAATTGAAAGGCCTTTTCTTCTTTAGGCTTGATGCCCCATCCTACCCTGCCACTCCCTTAGAATTACTGTGGACAGGCAGAGCACTGCAAAAAAGGGAAATTTGTCATTTGCCTTGGGGAACAATGGCTTTCACCAATCAAGAGGCAAAATCAACCACAGTCTCAGAGCCTGGAGTAAGATGGAAAAATCTTCCGGTTGTCTTTAGAGCAAGAGGTTACATCATTTCACACGGAAATGAGCCTTGACAACCCCCACATCCCCTGATACTGCATCCTCTTTGTACCACAGTGAATTGTTGCCATGAAGCTGAGACAAGGCTTGGCATGGGCAACTCCAGGCATGGGCAACTCCAGACCTCATCCTTGTGGTGATCCTGGGCTCCTTCTTCATAAGCAATAGAGAAGCAGACTGTTTGGGAGGAGGAAAAAGTAGTGATGGGACAAGTTCCCAAAAAGAAGCCATGGGAGGGAGTTCAGTGTTAATATGCAGTCACCTTTTGGGTTTTGTCTCTATTGGATTATTCTGTTTTTTTGTTTCTCATTGGAGTCTAGAAATGTTTAATGATACTTGATGGTACTTCCTTTATCCATGTAAAAGTATATCTAAGAACTTCTGCGTATATTAACACTCTGTAATGATTAAGCCAATGTAATTAGAATATTGTATCAGCAAGAGAAATATTTTTCTCTAGACATAGATAGATAAATCAAATTTTTTTTCTTTCAAATCTCTGTGCAATTGCTCAAAAATGGAAATCACTTTTATGATTTCATGGATTGTCATCTCCTTATAACAGCAGACTAATGAACGTGATGATTTATGCAAACAAAATATTCTCATTTAAGAATATGCTCGCATTGGCTGGGCATGGTGGCTCACGCCTGTAATCCCAGCACTTTGGGAGGCCAAGGCAGGAGGATCACCAGGTCAGGAGTTCGAGACTAGCCTGGTCAACATGGTGAAACCATGTCTCACTGAAAATACAAAAATTAGCCTGGCATGGTGGCAGGTGCCTGTAATCCTAGCTACTCAGGAGGCTGAGACAGGAGAATCGCTTGAACCCAGGAGGTAGAAGTTGCAGTGAGCCGAGGTTGTGCCATTGCATTCCAGCCTAGGAAACAAGAGTGAAACTCTGTCTCAAAAACAAACAAACAAACAAACAAAAAAGAAGAATATGCTAGCATTGTTGATTTGATTTATAGACTCCCAAGGGCCTGTTCCTCTGACCCTCTTAATGAATACACCAAAAGAGTGATTAATGGATTAATAACTTAGCACCATCCCCTTTCACTTCCTACCCTCAGACTAAAACAATTTTTTCAAATTACTTCTACTAATGTTGTACTTTCATTAATTGGTTGGATCCACGGAGTAGAAAGCTGTTTTCTTTTTCTTTTAAGAATTCTCTGCCACTAAGTTCTTTCAGCCAAAGAATGTTCATTCACTATAATACCTCTTCAGTTCAGGCATTTATTTGCTTGAAGTGTGAATCCATTGCTGTTCTCATCGTGTCTAACTTTGTCTTTTTAGAAGTAAGGTATTTTTCCTTGCCTGTGGTTCACGCAGAAGTGGAGATAATGATTGTGTTGAGAATTCAGGGAGAGCCTACAAGTAGGTAATAGAGGTGGGAAGTGGAGTGAGGAATAGTCAGAAGAGAAAAAAGCAAGGCTGTTGGAATGGAGAAGTCTAAAGAGACTGTACTAGAAGGAGCTCGCATCATGAAACCTAGCTGCACAGGCCTGGGAAATTGTCAAATATCAGAGAGTCTACAGTTGAAGCAGCTTGGGAGCAACTTCTCTCTGCAGTGAAAATGCTGAGTTGTGGAGAACACAGTGACCCAAACTGACAAAATAATGAAATACATGGTGTGTCCCCAGTGAATGGAAAGTTGCTTTTTACCGTGTTCCAAAACACTGGCTCGGTTTGGTGTGTGTTTTGTTTTTATTTGTAATACCCTACTTTGATGTTTCCTGGAAACTCTCCTTTGAGTCTGTGAGTTTTGGTGCTAGCTCAGTGGCAATGTTACCCTCACCTCTAGGCTGCTGTAGGACACACCCCAGTCTCATTTTCAGTGTCTCAGCGTACTTTCCAATGCTTCCAGTAATGGATTGTGCAAAACACAAAACCAAAAGCAGATGGGACATATGTAGATAAGCTGTTTCATTTTTCATCCCTATAATTTCCTAGGTTTGATAGCACTTCAATTTTCTAACCATAAAAGCTGCTTCTGTGCTCTTTGGAAAACACACACACACACACACACACACACAACTAGGAAGTAGGCTAAAATAATATTACATGGGGTTTTTGTGTTGTTTTGCTTATTTCTTTCTTTTTAAAAGAAGTACCTTGCTGCTGGAAAAGAAATAAAAAAAATTTCTTTGAAGAGTATATTTACCAGAATTCAGTTTACTTAGGGAACTGTCGTGTTAACACTGAAGAATACATTAGAACGCATCGTTCTATGATACATTATCAGAGCTGAAGCTGAAACCTAGCCTTCTGCTGAGTAGTATTCCTGAAGCCAGTCACTCTTAGAAGTGATAATATTTATTTACCAGAACTTTAAATGCTGATTGTGGTGTCTTGCGTCTCCTGCCCAGGGGGAATGGCTCTTCTGTCCATGGAATGTGATAGCCCAGCAGGAGGTAAAAGCTGCCCCTGGACAGAGTGAAGCATGCAGAGGGAGGTGGAGTGAATTACAGCTGTCTCTTTGGACCACCCATCTTTTTGCCAATTAAATGTTTACATTATCTTTTTGCTTCGATAGATGTCACAAGTATATATTCATTAATACAAAGGGCTTGTTCCAAATCGATCATGAAAATAAGTTTTTGCTGTTGGTACTTTTTGTTAAAGTACATCTAACCCCAAAACTGTTTGATGAGGGCAGTTTCCCTCAGGCTGTAAAATGAATTAAGGGTGCACTCTTCTCTGCAGTCATTTTCTTCCCACGTTGGTTCTAGGCTCAACCGTTTAGATGTCTCTGGTATCTGCATAGTCTGGGAATGATACTCGAACTAGCCCGAAATTACTGCCCAGTAATCCTCTGTCTCACTCAGGAGATTTGTCAACATTCATCTAACCAGAGACTTAGCAGGACATAGAGAATCATCTAGAAGAGCACTGACTCTGGAGCCAGACAGACCTGGAGCCAGACAGACCTGGAGCCAGACAGACCTGGAGCCAGACAGGCTCTGTCACTTACTAGTCTGAGTGATTTGGAGCAGATTATTCAGCTTCTCCAAACATTAGTGACCCGCTGGGAGAAGATGCTGGTGATACCTATCTTGCGGCGATGGCTTTAGGAGTAAAAGTGTTTCCTTTGTTTTCCTTTCTCCTTGTTTTAAAATGATAGGAGGAGGGAGCACACTTATTTCAAAACTCTCTGAACCGGAAGGGGCTGTGTTAGAAACTGTTTCTAAGCTTGGAATGGAGCATGTGTCATATTTGTCATACAGTGGAGAGGGAAATGACTTCTTTTATTTCTCTTCTCTGTTATCCACCCAATAGCTAGGAGATAAAACAACGGGCTGGCTAAGCCTAGGAGAAGCACAGCAGTATTAGGCTGTGAGAACCTATTTTGCTTAACCTCTTTCTGGCAAGAGGAGGAGCCACCGACACCAAAAAAAGGCAAGCAGGATGTCCAGTACCTCTCTCCCTAACTTTTCAGACCCTTTGATGCCACAGAGGAAGACAGGCATATCGGCAACGTGGCCCCTCTGCCTCCTCCTTCCATCTCCCTGATGGTTTTGTCTTCCCCATTAATACAAGCACAGTTCCTTTTAAATGAACAAAAAGCGAGACAAATACATCCCTAGAATCTGACAAGTATTTATGGAATTCTGTGCTTTTATTTTCTCTTCTACCTATAAAGTGCATGAATGGCAGGGCTGAACTCTCTTCAGGAAAATCTGAAAGCCCGAAACTTATTAACATGCTTGACACCTGCCTCTATGAGGGACTTCTGAAGCCAGAGATATTCTTTGTAACTGAGGTCCATCTGTTGCACAGATTTTTAATTCAGATATCCTTCCTTCTCAAACCAAGGCTGAGAGAGCAGCCAATTTTGTGGAAAGATTTCTTTAATAAGAAATGAATAAAACTATCAATGCTAAATAAAATAGACCGCTGTGAAACTTGGGTTAAATCCCACAGGGAAGAGTATGTGAGATTAACTGCATTATATAACAAGACCGCCTTTAATAGCTGGCACGATTCTTTTTGTTGCTCCAAGGGAGAAGCAGCCAAGACTAGAACCAAAGCACATGATGTTATTTTAAAGTGCTGCAGCCTCTGGAATTTTTCCTCGGAGAGATGTCAGGATCCCAAGTCTTCCTGCAATTTATAGTTGTTTTAAATGTTTAATACTTTTTACATTTTCAAAGCTATATCCTCTGCTTCCAGCAGCCTAGGGGTGTGTTTCTGTTGCTTTGAAAGATGATTTCCAAATGGGAAGTTTTAAAACTGTGCAAAAAAGAGGTCTTACAGTATGGGGTGTTTGAGTGATTTTTAAATGGATGAAAGGGAGAAGGCTGTAAAGGCAAGGCCCACGGAGTCTTTTTCTCAGCTCCTTGTGATGACCCAACAGAGAAGTGGCTGGAGAGAACTTTCAGAGTATCACCACCTTCACGCAGCAAACGTCGCTGAACCAGACACTCCCAGACCTCAGTGAGCTCACTGTCAGATATGGCTGGCAAGCAAGTGTTAGGTTGAGCCATGTGAAACTGCCATTGTTGTAGACCAGAAATGGTAGAATATTGGCAATTTCAAATGACTCGACCTAATAATTAGATGAAAACTATACACAGTGATCAAGACTGTGATCAAGACGGTGATACACAGTGATCAAGACTGCAGTATTCTGGGAGAGTCTAGGGAACAGGCCCTAACCCAGTGAAGTGGGGCCAGGGACAAGAAGGGGACAAAACAAACCCAAAAAAAACCCAACTTTATTGAGGTATAATTGACATATAGTAAACTGCACAAGTTCTTAGTATGTAATTTGATGTTTCCACACACTTATACACCCATGAAACCATTGCCACAGTCAGAATGATGAACCTGTCCAACACTGCTAAAAGTTTTCTCATGCCCCTCTGTAATTCCTTCTTCCCATCACCCCCATCTCCAGGCAAACACGGATCTGCCTTCTGTCATTATGTGTTGGTTTCATTTCCTAGAATTTCACATAAATGGAGTTCTACAGCATTCTCTTTTGTCTGGCAACTTGCACTCCGCATATTTATTTTTAGATTCGTCCATGTTGAAGTGTGTATTAATACTTTGTCCTTTTTTAATGTAGAACAGTATTTCATTTTGCAGATATGCCATAGTTTATCCATTCACGTGTTGACAGACATTTGTTTTGTCGGCTATTACAAATAAAGCTGCTAGGAACATTCATTTACAAGTCTTTGCATGGACATGGGCTTTCTTTTCTCTTTGTTAAACACCTAGAAGTGAAATGGCTAGACTATATGGTAGATGTATGTTTAACGTGTTAAGTGACTGCTGAACCATTTTCCAAAAGGTTTGTCCCATTTTACGATTCTATCAGCAGTGTATGAGAGTTCCATTTCTTCCATATCTAGCCAAGATTGTCTTCAGTCTTCTTAATTTTAACCAATTTTTTTATTGTGGTAAGAACACTTAACATGAGATCTACACAATACGGTATTGTTAAGTGTAGGTACAATGTTGCAGATCCCTAGAAATTACCATATATATATGTCTATATATAGACATATATATAGACATATATATATAGACACTGTAGACCATATATATATATATATATAGACACTAGACACAATGTTGCAGATCCCTAGAAATTACTCATCTTGCATAAATGAAAGCATACCTGTTGAACAGCAACTCCTTATTTCCCCCTTCCCCCAGTAGTGGTTCCCCCCTGGCAATCACTATTCTCTGTTTCTATGAGTTTGACTATATTAGATACCTCAAATAAGTGGAATCATGTAGTATTTGTCTTTCTGTGACTGGCAACCATTCTAATTCGAGTAGAGTGGTATTGCATTGTGATTTTAATTTACATTTCTCTAGCGAGTGATGTTGAGCGTCTTTTCATGTATTTATTTGCCATCCATGTATCTTCTTAGCTGAAGTGTCTGTCCAAATCTTTGCCCATTTAAAAAATTGGGTTGTTTTTGTTAAGCTTTGAGAATTATTTGTATATATTTGTATACAAGTCCTTTACAAGATATGATTTGCAAATTTTTTTCCTAGTCAGTGGTTTGTCTTTTAATTTTCTAAACAGTGTCTTTCAAATAGCAGATGTTTTAAATTATGATGACATCCAGTTTATCAATTTATTCTTTTATGGATCATGTTTTTAGTATGGTGCCATTTTAAAGAAGTCTTTGCCTCAGCTAGGCTTGCAAATAATTCATCTGGAACTTCTAGAAGTTCCATAGTTTTAGGTTTTCCATTTGGGTCTGTGATCCATGTTGAGTTAATTTTTGTATATGATATGGGGTATGCCTTAAGTTCTTGTGTATGTCTGCATGTGTGTGTGCACATGTGTGCTTGTGCGTATGGAGGGAGAGTCAGTTGTTTTAGCATCACTTGTTGAAGAAACTATCCTTTCTCCACTGAACTGCCTTTGCACCTTTGTCAAAAGGTTTCCACATGGGTGTAAATCTATTTCTGAACTTTCTCATGTTTTACTGACCTATTTGTCTACCTTTTCACTAATATCCACTGTCAATTTCTATAGCTTTAGGATGTCTTAAAATCAGGTAGTGTAATTATTCCAGCTGCATTCTTTTTCAAAATTATTTTGGCTCTTCTAAGGTCTTCACATTTCTTTATAAATTTTAGAATCAGCTTGTCAATTTCTATTTTTAAAAATATGTTTGGATTTTGATTGGAAGTCATTTTGATTGGGAGTGATTGAGCTTTCCAGGGGGATGTGTTCATGGGAGGAAACACATTTTTATATGTGAACAACTGGCATTTTAAGACCCATACAGCATTTAAAAAATTTTCCACAGCCTTGCTCCCAAGTTTATTGAAAGCCCATCTGTGAAAAATAGTGTTATTTGATGCCAAAGGATACAAGGAAAAATAAAATGTTCTAATTCTGGTCCTTATTTCCTATGATTTCACCTTTTTTTTTTTTTTTTTTCAATCTCATCCCAGAGAGAGGGAAGACAGTTATCTCAGGCAGTCCTTTACCCCTGGGAAAAGACCACAGACACATGGAAGGGTTTGTGCTGCACGGAGTGAAAAGAGTCTGTTTTGTTATGCTCTCCTTCCCCCAGCTGGCTGGAGGCTCATCCACCAAGCCTTAGGCTATTATGCTGTGCAGGATTTTCTACCATTATCTGGTACAGGAGGCAGAAATCAAACCCCTATAAGGCTTACGAGTTCCTGGAGCTGAGAGATCATCTCAGCGACCGGGCTTTCTCATGCGTGGTAGGAGAGTGGATGCTGGGGGTAGCCAGCATGAGGATAGCTCTGGTGAGCTGACAAGCAAAGCTACAAATCTGGAATTTTGTGAAACCTCTCAATTTTTAAATGCTCTTTCTGTAGTTTTTTGAACTGGACGGGCCAAATGAAACACATCTATGGGCCAAATTCAGTCCATCGCTACCACTGTGCAGCCTCTGATGGATGGGTTCTTTTATTTGCTTTCAGGGTCAGCTCTTTCATCAGCTCCCTAAAGTTTTGTTTTTGTTGTTGTTGTTTGAGATGGAGCCTCGCTCTGTCACCCAGGCTGGAGTGCAATGGCATGATCTTGGCTCACTGCAACGTCTGCCTCCCAGGTTCAAGCAATTCTCATGCCTCAGGCTCCTGAGTAGCTGGGATTACAGGTGCCTGCCACCACACCTGGCTGATTTTTTGTATTTTAGTAGAGAGGGGTTTTCACCATGTTGGCAGGGTGGTCCTGAACTCCTGACCTCAGGCAATCCACCCACTTCGGCCTCCCAAAGTGCTAGGATTACAGGCATCAGCCACTGCGCCTGGCGGTAATTTCAACAGTTGCTTATGGAGCACTCCTGATGTGCCAGGAAATGCTGGGTGCACAGGAAATTGACCAGCGGTGGGGAGAGTCTGCCGCGGGTTCTAGAGGCTCCTGCTTCAATGTGGAGCTCAGGCGTGGCAGAGAGAGGCATCCCAGTGCCACCACCTACTCTCACCTGAATCTGCCCCCTTCCTCGAATCTTCACTCACTTATTTCAGGCCCTCCAAGAAGAGCATGGGTGATTTATGCTTGGAAGGCTCCCGGAAAGCTTCTTCGAAGAGATGACACGTGAGCTAATTATTGAATGTAGAGTAAGAATTAGCCAGCTGAATCTACTCTACAACAGTGTTGGTCAAACCTTGCTACCTGTTAGTGGAACATGAAATCAATTTAAAATAAAAGAGGATAGCAGGTAGTGAAGGTAAGTATTTTTTGTTTTGTTAAACTTTTTTTTAGTCTCTCTCACACACATATGCACCTGCTTCTTTTAAAGGAAACTTTTAAAAGAAAATTTTGGTTAAACATATGTAAAAACAGAATCTGGAAAAATGTTTGATTTCGAGAATGTTAACAAGGAGATTAAAAGAATATTTATTAAGGATAAGCCTACGTTATTTCTGCAGTCCTTTATAAATATGCCCCTTCACCTGCTTATTTGCAACACTAAGTAGGTACTGAATACTTGCTAGGACAATCATCTGCAAATCACTCTATTACTGACTGAGCTCCACAGTAATCATGAGACTAAGCAAGTGACTTTAATTCTCTTGACTTTATTTCCTTCATTGAAATAAGTGAGTTGGTCTAGAAAAGGTCATGTTCAAGCCTAAGTTTCACAGAGATGCTTTAGACAATCCCCAAGCAATTTACAGAAATAGCTAAATTTGCCCATTTCTGTATCATTAGCACCTAAAATGTACTTGGCAATATAGCAGGCCTCAATTAATATTTGCTGAATCAATATGTCTGTCTTCAGGGTGCCATTGTATTTTATGTGACATTGGGCATATTTGAATTCACTAATAAAATTCTTCACTGAATTCTCACTTGAGGCACAAAATTTGAAATATTGCCAGGCACATTAACCTGTGCCTGGAGTCCCAGCTAATCAGGAGGCTGAGGCAGGAGGGTCACTTGAGTCCAAGACTTCTGGGCTGTAGTGCACTATGCAGATGGGTGTCTGTGCTAAGTTCAGCATCAATATGGTGACCTCCTGGGAGCAGGGTCCACCAGGTTGCCTAAGGAGGAGTGGACCACCCCAGGCCAGAAAAGGAGCAGGTCAAAACTCCTGTGCTGATCAGTAGTGGGATTGTATCCGTCAACAGCCACTGCACTCTGGCCTAGGCAACATAGCAAGACCATGTCTCTGAAGAACAAAATTTTTTAATAAATTTTTTTTAATTTGAAATATTGCAAGTCCTAGAAAATTAAAAACATATGAAGAATCATACAATTTCAAAGCCAAATGGGATTCCCAACTGTGGTTAGCTCTTCCTGCATGGCAGCGCCTTCTGTGCTTTGTCAAGTTAGTTTTGCATTACGTGCAGCTGCACGGGGAATGCAGCTGCTACCCAAAATGCAACTGCTCCACAAGTGTTTTAAATTACTCTCTTAAAAGATACTTCTTGGGATCTGCTTCCTACCAGACATTGTGCTAGGGGCTAGCTGTGAACAAGAAAGACACAGCTCTCATCTTCCTTTAACTCTTAGTTCACCGCGGTATATGCCACACACTCTCATGCTGAGTTAATACCTGCTTGCAGGTTAATGTCTTTGGGCAGACCCTGTGATCACTGTATCATGTGCAGTCAGGTCACTGATTTGGAAGTGGTCTGTTTGATTAATGTGGATTCTGTGAGACAGTCATCTTCCTTGTTCCTGATTCCAAACTTGTGTGTTAATGGAAACAAGTTTGCTGTCAAGTTTTTGGTTGGTTTTGGGTTTTTTGCTAGGGTGATAGTGTACTTGCAGTCAGTGAAAACATCTGAACCTTTCCTTCTGAATTGCATTATAGCCAGGTTGAAAACATTCTATACATTTATGATTTTTTTTAACTTGATGATATCACATTTATCCCATGACAAATTAAATCTTGTTAGGATCATTCCATCAGTCTAATAAAGTTATTTTGATTCTTGATATGTCAATCACCATATCACTGTCCCTTACAGCTTTGGGAAGGCAGCAGATTTAAAAGCCTACCTTCTCTCTCTCTTCCTGGGATGCTGATAAGAGAACTGAAAGTTTCATTTATAAGATTGTTGTTGTGTCATAGCTTTGAAGGATTTTGCTTGGTAAATTTGCGTGACCTCCATACTTTTTTCATTTCTTTGGTCTTACTGCCAAGCCACTCAACACAGCTGAACTCCATCAAAGAAATATGCTTTTGATGCCTGAAATCAGCTGCCTTCTTAGCATTACTGATAATCTTACCCTTCTTCTAGGCAGGTTTGGCATTAATAAGGAAAACATAAGTCCATCAGAGTTGTTATTTTATAGTTTATAATATGCAATTAAAGCTTCTTAATCTTTATACTCTTTATTACTCAGTAAACAGCAGCAAAGATAATAGCAAGAAACCATAGGCCACCTTGTTTTCTTCAGTTTTAATATCTGTTTAAATACTTATGTATTTGATATTGAAGGTGAAACTAAAGTTATAAGTATTTTTAAACAATTTTGAATATTTTGGAGAACAATCATCAGTAGGAAATAGTTACGTGATTAGGGAGTTCATTTTCCCTATTTAGAAAAGGGGGAAGACTGAAGAATGCAAAATAGTACATTCATGTATGTAACTTCTATGTAAAGGAATCTTAAATGTCCTTTGCTAATAACCTGTGAAGAAGCAGTGTTGTCATTAATGTTGAACTTACAATAGTTATCTGAGCGTTTTGGTAAACAGACAAGGCACTTCAGAATTTTGTCTCTCAACATCTGTACTCTGCTTTTAACTTCAAAAGGTAGTTTTGAAGTACATGTAATTTTTGCCATCTGCCACTGAATTTGTGATTTAGAAATATTAGAAGCAGGGCCACATTGTGACTTTCTTGGGCTGCAGGCTCTTTTGCCTTTGTGGCAAAACTGCTCATGACTTTATTGTGTTACACAAATGATAAGTGTTCATTATAAGGAATCCAAGGGATGTAGAAAAGTAAAAAGAAACAAATCATAAATTCTATCATTTAAAAATAAGCCTCATTAACATTAAGGAAACAATGTGTTAGATATCACCCTACACATGTTTGCAGATGGGAAGATGGATGGAGAGATAGATATGCTTTCAAAGAAGTGTGATCCTATGATACAGGCTAAGTTTTTATTTATATTTTTTTTTTGAGATAGGGTCTCCCTGTGTCACTCAGGCTGGAGTGCAGTGGCACTATCACAGCTCACTGCAGCCTCCACCTCTCAGGCCCAAGCAATCCTTCCACTCTGGCCTCCCAAGTAGCTGAGACCACAGGCATGCACTACCATGCCCGGCTAATTTTTTATTTTTATTTTTGTACAGATCACGGGGGAGGTCTCCGTATGTTGCCCAGGCTAGTCTTGAACTCCTGGACTCAAGCGATCCTCCTGCCTCGGCCTTCCAAAGTGTTGGGATTACAGGTGTGAGCCACTGCCTCAGCTATACACACTAATTTTTAAATGTAAAAACTATTACACTTAATTTTACCTGATTTTAACTGGAGAAAACTAAGTGAGAATTAAGGAATTACTGAACTTTGAACAAATATTTTTTCACATAAAAATGGTATTTTTTTACCCCTCTATGGTTAAGTAAAGAGATGATAAGAACTTGCTGGTTTTCATTTTGTGTTTTTTTTTTCCAATTATGTTTTTATGGTAGGCACTGTTGCTGTTCACCCAGTTTTCTTCTTCTGGGATATAGGAGAATCATATTTGCTCACTCTCTTCAAGTTAGATGAGACCTTGTGGCTTGCTTTAGCCACACAACATGAGCAGAAACGACCATTATGGATGAATGAGTTTAATTGCCGGGTCTCCAGTCTCACCCTTTCTTCTATCACCTTGGTGAGCCTGGGTGCTCATGTTAATGTGGTGGGGGCATAAGATCAACACAGCACGGAGTGCAGAGCCAGCACGTGAAAGGCACAGCCCTGAGGACCCCCATGGGCCTGCAGTGCAGGGAGTATGAGCATGAAATGAACTCTTGATCTGTTAGGTCACTGAGACTTGGGACTTGTTTTTAACCATAGATTACTTAGCTTATCCTGATGCTATCATTTTCATACTAGACAGTATGGACTTCCTTTCTGCCATGATAAATAAGGTCATTAAGAACTTTCACTCTTTTTCCTTCCTTCCCTTTAGATTTTAGTTAGTTACATTGCTGTTTTCACATAGTCAAGTATACAATATTTACATTCTATTCTATAATCTAGCTTTGATTTTGATTAGTTATGTTATTTTCATATAGTTAAGGTATATAATGTTATGTTCAGTTGTTTAAAATTAGTTTTGGTTTTTTTTTTTTTTTGAGACGGAGTTTCACTCTTGTTGCCCAGGCTGGACTGCAGTGGCGCGATCTTAGCTCACCACAACCTCCACCTCCCAGGTTCAAGCGATTCTCCTGCCTCAGCCTCCCGAGTAGCTGGGACTACAGGCATACGCCACCACACCTGGCTAATTTTGTATTTTCATTAGAGATGGGGTTTCTCCATGTTGGTCAGGCTAGTCTCAAACTGCTGACCTCAGGTGATCCACCTGCCTCGGCCTCCCAAAGTGCTGGGATTACAGGCGTGAGCCACCATGCCCAGCCTAAAATTAGTTTTATATTTAAATGAATTCAGTGCCCAGTACTAATCTTTTTCCTATGGCTTTCCTGGTACTGATATTGAGGAACAGATCAAGGGGCTTAGTGGAGACTGCCTGGCAGAGGGGAGGGGTATTTTATCATTTGCATTGTTTAGAATTGCCTGCACATGGCGATGTGAAAAACAGACTTTTAATAGTTTTGTTACTAATTTAAAATTCTCTATAAACACTGCCTCCTTTATTGCCTGCATCTGAAGCAAACCATTTTCACTGACCCCCGCATTGATATGCACTACTGATAGCTTTATTTTATTCATTGCACTGACTAGATTGTCAAGACTTTTCAAGGAGGGCTCATGAATCATGAATTTTTTAGTTTTTTTTCATGTTCAAGAATATCTGATGATTACCTTACCTTTATACTTCAATATCATCCCTAGGAGTAATATTTATGCACTATACTTTATTCCCCTTAGAATTTTGGAGGAGTTGTTTCTTTATCTTTTGCATTTAAAATACTTTTGAAAACAATGACTTGCTTTCCCCTCATTGTAGGCAACTTGGCTTGTTCTGCTTGAAGAATTGTTTCTTGGAAGTGGAAATTTAATTATTGAACCAGGGTACATGTTTCAGTTAATTGTTCCATATTCACTTTTTTGTAAAAATGAAGTATGCTCTTTTGACTTAGAGCTCTGTTGCTTGCTCATTTTCCCTATTTTCTTGTATTGGATCTTTAAATACTTTGGCCTGGGTTCTCTACTTCAGGGATACTCATTAATCTTTCTGATGGATTGTATTTTTTCTCCTCTATGTCTATCATTTTTCTCTGTAAGTTTTGCCTTTTATCTCTGATTACCTGAAGGCTTCCTAGGATATAAACAATTTTGAGCCATGTTAATTCTATTCCTTGGTGTTTCTCACTTACTAGTTTCTTCCTTGGAGATTGTAGATTTTTGGTTTTGGCCCATTTTCTTCCACATAATGCTCTATTTTTAATTCATGTGTTACTCTGGTATGTTACTCACTTGCCATGCTGTTTCATTCCATCTTGCATATGTTTGGGTGACTGTGGCCTTTGGGGCTCTGATCCACTGGGGTGATTTCTCCTTGGCACCCTTCTGACCCCTGTGTATTACCCCTTGAGGACCAGGTATTTCCTGTCCTGTTCACTTTTCTTCAGGCTATAGGCACATGTAAGCAAAAGAGCAGGGCAGGGAAGTGAGCTCACCAAGTTGTTTACGCGTGGGCCACCCTATAATGCCTGTGCTGTGCAATCTCTCCTGAGAACATGCAGAATGTCTTCTCATTCTGCCAGGGACAGTTAGTCCTCGTTGTCCACATTTTTTATCTCCTGTCACTTCATGTAGCAGTTACCGTCTCCACTCTCTGAAATTAGAGGAGAAAAAAATGTAAGAAACCCACTTAATTTTTTCCTCTCTAGATTTGGGGATAGTAGAGTGAATCTCTTAGAGTTGAGTTTGGGTGAATAATTGATAGAGCTTCAGGAAGGTAGGAATTGGAAAGTGGCTCTGCCATCTTTTTTGATGGACTTCTTTTTTATTTTATTACCTTTCCTTTATTTCCTTAGGTGTTAGGGGATGGAGACTCTGGGGTCAGGCCTTACGCTGCCATATTTACCCAGAAGCCATCTTGGAGCCTGCCTGTCTTTCTCTTTTCAAATGAAACATGGATGTGGGAAAGGGGAGTTCACTGTAGCCCAGTTTGGCATAAAAGGAGGTAACAGCCCATGTCTAACCTTGACAATATTTTACCATTATGGAGTTTCCTCTCTTTTTAATTTTCTATTCACCCTCAGATTATGCAATGTAATTTCTCTGGTTTTAAATACAAAGTAAATTAAAAGTAGAAGCACTTGGTAACACTGTAGCTATAGAGAATAAAGCTAAGTGAGTATGTTATCATTGTAATGAATCATTCCTTTTCATTCATTCACTCATCCAACAAATACGTAGTGAGTGCCTACTATGTGCAAGGTACTACCCTGGGTGCCTGGAGTACATCACTGAGCAGGATGAACAAAGCTCCCCTGCCTGCGAGACACTTACATTCCAGCAGGCATGAGTGTGTAGGGTTGGGGGCAGGCAGCGACAATAGATACAGCACATCTATAAACTATGTCACATGTTACAAGGTGATTTATGGACAAAGGGAATGACAGTGGAATGGGAGTTGCAGTTTGGAATGGGGCAGTCAGGGCAGCTGCCCTGAGAAGTTATATTTGGTGAAGGGGTCAGTGAAAGAGTGTCGCAGGGAAAGGAAACAGCTTGTGCAAGGCTCTCTGGTTTGCAGCTGGCTGGTGTGTTCAAGGAACAGGATGAATGACAAATTGATGGAGTTGTGTCTGGTCCATGTGAGAGAAATGAATGGCCCAGCAAACTGTAACGTACGTTGTTTTTACTGTTTTGAAAATTTACTGTACCAGATATTCATTTCACGTTTTTTTGGGTTTTGTTTGTTTGTTTGTTTTTTTGTTTGTTTGTTTGTTTGTTTGTTTTTTAGAGGGAGTCTCACTCTGTCGCGCAGGCTGGAGTGCAGTGGTGCAATCTGCTCACTGCAACCTCCACCTCCTGAGATCAAGCAATTCTCCTGCCTCAACCTCACGGGTAGCTGGGATTACAGACGTGCATCACCACACCCAGCTAATTTTTATATTTTTAATAGAGACAGGGTTTCACCATGTTGGCCAGGTTGGTCTCAAACTCCCGACCTCAGGTGATCCACCCGCCTCGGCCTCCCAAAGTGCTGGGATTACAGGCGTGAGCCACCGGGCGGTTTCCTTGTGTGATCTTTAAAAGGCAGAAACAAATAAGCAAAAATCATTACTAAAGGCCCACAAGGGTTGTTTCTATCTTAGAAAATGTGTAAAGAAAAGTGATACAACAATAAATGGTTTGATTTAATGAGAAGTCGAAAATCATAAGATCTGCTGAAAATAACAAAATTGCTTTTAAAAAAATAATGTATTTTATTGAAATAAAGCCTTAGAAGTCATCTGGTTTTACCTTTTACAAAGAAGAAAGCAATCTAAGAGAGGCCAAATGACTTATCCCAATCTATATGGCTAGGTGGTAGCAGATTCAAATTTATACTACCCAGGCTTGCTAATTCTTAGCCCAGAGCTGTGTCCAGCCTACCACCCACCTTTTAATTCAGGGCTAGCTCAATTATTGCCAACAGTTTTATTGTTGACCTTCCATGGACTCGATAGTCAAATTGAGTCTTCCGTTACAATAAATGGGATTTATTTGTATTTTGCAACATAACCTTGTTCTTTGGAGTGGGTTTCACTTAATCATCCTGGAAATCGGTTTTAAAAAGACTAAACGTGATTTCTCCATCTCTCTGTGAGGACCAAATTGTTCTCTGTGATTATCTATCAGAACAAGCAGAACAAGGGGTTCTAATTAGTTTTCCTTTTGAGGTTTTTTTTTTTTTTTTTTTTTTTTCTTTTTCTAGGCAGCGAGTCTCTCAGCCAAAGGATTTTTCTGCAGAGCCTTTGCACTCAGGGACCAGGGTTAATTCATGAGTCCTGGGAGGTGGCTGGTCAGGTTAGTTTTTCCAGCCTGGAACAGCCCCGCCCTACCCCTGACCTCCTCCACTCCACCACTCCACTCACCCCACTCACTCCACTCACTCCACTCACATTAGCTACAGAGAAACTGGATGTTGTCAGCCCCAGGGATACCATGAGACAGCTGGGTTCAGAGTGACTCTTGACCTTCCCTCTCTCCCTCCGTCCTTCCTTCCCTTCCTCCCTTGCTTCTCTCTTTCTCTCTCTTTTTTTTTTTTCCTTTGCATTCATCAGTTTATGGCCTACTTCACTAATTGGTCTGTGAAAAGCTTCTTCCTTTTCCATTCGTGTACTCACTCTTGTTCCCCCTCCCTCTCATAGATAAAGATAACTATTCTGTCTGATATGTATTCCTTTGTGTGTGTTTTTGTAAGTGGTGTTTTGGACATACATTCTTTTTTGTTTTTTGAGACAGTCTGGCTCTTTCACCCAAGCTAAAGTTCGATCAGTGACGCAATCAGGGCTCACTGCAGCCTTGACCTCCCTGGCTCAGGTGATCTTCCCACCTCAGCCTCCCCCCGAGCACCTAGGACTACAGCTGTGCACCACCACACCTGGCTAATTTTTTGTATTAATTTTTTTTTTGTAGAGGTGGAGTTTTGCCATGTTTCCCAGGCTAGCCTTGAACTCCTGAGCTCAAAGGATCCACCTGCCTCGACCTCCCAAAGTGTTGGGATTACAGGCGTGAGCCATGGGTGCCCGGCCTGGACATATATTCTTAATTTGCATTTGTATAGACCTGATTCTTTTCCTTACATTTTTTGCTCTGCACTGCATTTAGTCCATCCCCTCTAACTCTGCCAGTATTCCCTATGTGCTGTTTTGTATTTCTATATCTCTTCCCCCAGCAATGAGCTCTTAGATTGCTTCCAACTCCTCTCTTCCGACAGTATTACCTCATATAAACAACCTCATAGTGACCCCTCATGGATCTGTGTAAGAATTTTCCTGAGATGGAGATATCTATACCTATATCTCTATCTCCCAAAAGAGGGTTTCTGGATTATAAGATATATGTGTATTTGCTAGCACAAATAATGAAGCTTTACACAAACAACTTAATACATGTCCCTTACAGGTCTTTCTTAGAACTTTTCTTGGGTACATCTAACAGAACAAGATTGGAAAGTACATTCAATTTTACCCACACTGCCAACTTGCTGGCCAGTATGACTGTCCGATCTTTATTTCCATCGGCGGTGAACAAGGTTCCCTACATCACGTCCCAGCCAAAGCTTGGTATTGTCTAGATTTCTATACATATAAAGTGCTTTATCATTGTTGTTTACATTTGTTTCTTAAATTTCTGCATTTGAGCATCTCTTTATGTGCTCGCTTTTGTGTTTCCTCTAATTCGAATCACCTGTTCATACCTTTGTTCTGTTGCCTGTGGAGGTTCTTACCTTTGCTGTTGGTTTTCAGAAGCACCTTACACAGCCTAGATAGTGTTTCCCTTATTGCTCTTAGACATTAGCTTGGATCGCATCTCCTTCATTGAGCAGAGATCCTTAATTTTGATATAAAAAATTTACCTTTGGGAGATTAATTTTAAAAACCACTTCTGACCACAGGCCATAAAGATACTCCTGCCTTATTTTCCATGAACTTTATAGTTTTACCTTTTACCTTTGGGACTTTGTCTCCGTGGGATCCACCACTGTTCCTGGTGTGATGCTCTAGGCCAGTTTTCTTTTCCTCTGTAATTAGCTAGTTCTCCTCAGTTTGGGGAAAGCCTCTTCTTTCCCCATTATGGAATTTTAATTGTCACTATAGGAATTGGCATCTTTATATTATAACAATGTCATCCCACCTAGCATAACAGTGACTCTCCTTTTAGTCAGATCTTGCTTTATGTCTTGTAATAAAGGCTTAAAATTTTCCCCATAAAGGTCTTATACAGTCTTTATTAATTTCATAGATCCTTTATCCTTCTCATTGCTTATTGTATTTTTGTTATGTTTTGTATTTGATTATTGTAAGAGTGTTGAAATGCTGCTTTGTAGTTTTTTGCTTTAAGTTGATCTTGTATCTGGCAATTTTGCTCAGTCCTCTTATTCTAATAGATTATCTGCTAATCCTGATATTTTTCTATGTATTAGGTCATATTATCTGAAAATATTGTTAGTTTTATCTCTTCCCTTGAAATGCTTATTATTTATAACTAATTTAACTCATTTCTTTTTTTTTTTTTTTTCTTTTTTTGAGATGGAGTTTCATTCTTGTTGCCCAGGCTGGAGTGCCATGGCTCAATCTCGGCTCACCACAACCTCTGCCTCCTGGGTCCAAGCGATTTTCCTGCCTCAGCCTCCTGAGTAGCTGGGATTACAGGCATGCACCACCACGCCTGGCTAATTTTGTATTTTTAGTAGAGACGGGGTTTCTCCATGTTGGTCAGGCTGGTCTCGAACTCCCGACCTAAGGTGATCTGCCTGCCTCTGCCTCCCAAAACTAATTTCTTTTCTTTATGGCACTGGTCAGGACATCCAATACTGTTTTCCACAGTATTGGATCTTATACAGTCCAGACAAGTGTGCATCCTTGTCTTTTAAAGAGAATACATTTAAAGTTTCTCCACCAAATCAAATGCTTTTACAATCTTTACCAAATTAAGAAAGTTTCCCATATTTTGAATTTTTAAAGAATTTTTTTTCAAATTATAGTTATGTGTCAAACTTTATCAAATTTTTCTCTGCATATATTAAGATAATAATGACTTTACTCTTTGGTGGATTGATATATTGAGTTAAGTGGTGGATTTTATGATGTTGAAATTTATTGCAAACGTAGGATAAATTCTACTTGTTCATGATATGTTACTTTAAATTTTTTGATTCAATTACTTAATATTTTATTTATAATTTTTGCTTCTAAAATCATAAGTGAAACAAGCCTATAATTTTTCCTCTTCTTGTATTCTTACCCTGTTTGGAATAAAAACTATAGTATCCTCATAAAATCAGCTAGATAGCTTTTGTCCTTTTTTGATTTTCTGGAACAACTTACATATGATAGGAAATTAAGTGTTCCATGAGCTTTTTCTTTTTCCCCCTTTAACTTGTCCAAGGTCCACAGGATCCATGAACATTTGATGGAGCTTACCTGTAAAGCCATCTGGGCCTAGGGCTCTTTGTCAAGGGAGGGCTTTGTTTGCTATTTCAGTGTATTTCATACTTTGGTCTGTTCAAGTTTCTGTTTTTCCTACACCAATAGCCAACACTTCTGAGTGTTTAGAGGTCATTGTTCAGCAAACTTTCACTCCTCCTACTCCGTGGGAAGATTTAATTCCCTTTCCTGTTGGTGTTGGGCTTGGCCACATATCTTGCTTTGATCAATGGAGCATTAGTGGACTGGACATGGGCAGAGGACTTAAATGTCCTCACAGCAGGATTTAGCCCTATCTTCTAAAAAACGGCTGCACTGGAACGGGACAGTCTCTTAGCTCAGCTTTTTTTTCTAGTCCCGCACACCTGCAGCATACGACACTTACATCAGTAACAGTGGCTCACTGCAGCCGTGAGCTGGGGTGACTGGTGTATTACCAGACCCTCCGGGGGAATGTATATAGTTTTTAAAAGTGCTACCCCATGACCAACCCAGTCACCGTCATATAAAAAAAAACCCATATCTGTTTATAACATCTCCTGTCATATCACAAAATAACTGAAGTTGAAAAAGGAATTTCATAGTTAAAAAACGTTTTTGACTCCTCCAGCAGCTGTTTGTGTGTCTGCTGCACCTCTTCTTTAGTCCTTGGTCTTCAGCTTCTCAACTGTGCATTTGAACCCTGGAGAGTTCCCATTCTCAGATTACCTGTAAGGTGATCACATCACTGAATGCAAGGTGAAAACAGGAGGTTGACCAGACAGGACCCTGGGCCTGTGGACTGTCCTTCAATCACAGAACCCACACCCAACCAGTTATTCCAGTGAAAGCAATAAGGAGTAGGTAGGAAGTACTGCTGCACAGAGATTCGTTAGAAGACATGGCTTTTTTCCGTAAACAGATGAAGTCAAACACCCAGCTAGTGGAGATGGTGAATCGGAAACTTGATTTGGAGGGCTTTTTTGCTTTAAGATGATCAGCAGCTCCTGGAAAGGTGTATGTTGAGTTCCCTTTTGTGCTTGGCAAAGGGCTAAATACCGAGGGGAAGGAGGTCACAGAAGTAGAAGACCTGGTCTCTGCCCATAAGAAGCTTCAGAGTCAGCAATGTCATATATAAAACCTGGAAAAATTATGTGAGAAACTTTCACAAAATGCAATGGGGATTAGAGAGGAGATTTTTAGTTTTGAGGCCAAAACAGTGATTGATAGGCATGGCTGAGGGAGGAGGAGATAGCTGGAGAAGGAGGGAGAATGCTTGTTGTTTTCATTCATGTAGTGACCACAGAAATGAGAGAAGGAGGGGCGAGAGAATAAGTTAAGTCGGGGGGCGGGGGTGGGGGAGAGTAGGGGGAGGGGTTTCCATTTTCCTTTAAGTGGATCCTTGGCTTCATTGCAGTAAATGGGGTTGTCAGTGTATATTGCCTGTTTTGAAACCAACGAGTTTCACTGACAATGGGATTAAAAGATTGCATGAAAACTTTAGGATCTGTATAAGGGAGAACATTTTATATAGCCCTGTATGAGGGCTGTCTAAAAGGAGTTAAATTCCCATTTAGGATTTTTTAAACCAGGATGAACATTCTATACCACACCGTCTGGTGGTTTTAACCAGAGGTAGTACTGCCTCACCCCAGGGTATGTGAACATGTGTGTTTGTGGTAGGGTAGGGGTATCACTAGCAATTAGAAGGTGCAAGCCAGGGATGCTGCTGACCCCGTCATGTACTGGAGAAGCTCTGTACAGCACTTTGTCTGCCTAGAATGCTAAGGGCACACTTGTGGAGAAATAATGCACTTCCCAAGCTTCAGTCATTTGGGGTCCCCTTGTTTAATTTTTGCAGTATCTAGGTACCATTTCTACCACTAATTTAATGCTTTTTTTCTTTCTTTTTTGTCGTTTTATTCTTTTTTTTTTTTTTTTTTTTTTTTTGAGACAGTCTCGCTCTGTTGCCCAGGTTGGAGTGCAGTGGCGCGATCTCACTCACTGCAACCTCCACCTCCCAGATTCAAGCAATTCTCCTGCCTCAGCCTCCCAAGTAGCTGGGAATACAGGTGCCTGCCACCATGCCCAGCTAATTTTTGTATTTTTAGCAGAGATGAAGTTTTAGCATGTATGCCAGGCTGGTCTTGAACTCCTGAGCTCAAGTCATCTGCCTGCCTCAGCCTCCCAAAGTGCTGGGATTGCAGGCGTGAGCCACCATGCCCAGCCTAATTTAATGCTTTTCTTTAAATTTATTTTTATTTTATTTATGTATTTATGTATTTATTTATTTATTTGAGAGGGAGTCTCGCTCTGTTGCCCAGGCTGGAGTGCAGTGGTGCGATCTCAGCTCACTGCAACCTCTGCCTCCCGAGTTCAAGCGGTCCTCCTGCCACAGCCTCCCAAGTAGCTGGAATTACAGGCGTACACCACCATACCTGGCTAATTTTTTTGTATGTTAGTAAAGACGAGGTTTCACCATCTTGGCCAGGCTGGTCTGGAACTCCTGACCTCAAGTGATCCACCCACCTTGTCTTCCCAAAGTGCTGGGATTACAGGCATGAGCCACCGCGCCTGGCCCTTTAAATTTATTTTTAACTGACTTTTAAGTTTTTAGTTGTCATTCTATATCTGCATTTTAATTATTGTGATCCTTGCAATCATGCATTTGAAATGCTATTGATATTTTTCTAATCATATTAAAATAGATGACTATTGCAATACAGAATGTTCATCTTGCACTCCACTAGTGGCATGCATGCTATCTTTGAGAAATAGTAGCCGGATGGTCACAGTGGATTAATTTACGGCTTGACCTGATTTTATGTAGTATATCCTTGAGAGTTGACACCAAAGCCTTGGGACTCTTATTTTTAAGTAACCTTGTGTTCAGCAGAATTCACGAACTGAACGGGTCTCTTGAGGATACTTTCCCTGATAGAGGTCAGACAGCACAAACAGCTGTGATTGCCTCTCTATATGTGCAAAGATGTCCATGTGGAAGGGCTTGATCTGCTTGGTGGGGTGGTGCTTATGTGCCAATTACCTTTGCTCTGGCCTGTGTCCACAGACTGCTGGCCATCTCCCAGTTATGTGGCCCTATTTACAAGGGCTAAGTGACCCTGGAAGTGTGGAAGAATCAGAGCAAACTCTGTCCTTACTTCCAAATAATTGGCTTGAAGCATATGTTGCATTCATGTTGGCCAAGAGTGAGAGAGAAGGATGACAGAGTATAGCAGAAACACAGACACTCCCTTCCCAACACCCAAGCAACAGAACCAAAATGCAGTTAGAAACAAAATCAAACCCAGCCCCATAGGCACTTGCAGCAAACAAACGAACAAAAAACAATTACAGCTTTATTTCAGCCACTTTGAAAAGTGGCAGGCAAGGAAGGGCGCACCCCACCGTGGCCCCTCAGAAGCAGTGCTGGAACAGGAAGGTGAGAGGACCAGTTCCTGAGGGTTCCTCCTAATACAGATCAATATGAGAAGCAGCTTGTTGAGGAGGTGAGTGGATAGACTTGGTAGATGTTAAAAAACAAAAAAAACAAAAAACAAAACCCTTGGCAGAGTCAGGAAGGCACCCGGGGAGGCCATCTCCTAGTCTCTGTGTTGCGTTACAGGAAAGACAACACAGGAGTGAGTCTGCCCTGGTTTGGCAGAATGGGCCCTGGTCTAAGGAATCTAACTCCCCTCCAAAAGAGGACAGACTGTAGAGCCCCCAAGGACAGGCCTCATGACTCCTACCTCTCCTCCATGGCAGAAATGTTCATGGAAAGCAGCAGCCAACCTAAAATTGTAGCTCAGAGGTAGAACGACGCCTGGTTCCCTATGAAGTGAGGAGAGTGTCAAAAGATACATCAGCTTGCTCTGGGAGAGCAAAGAGCAGTTCTGGACAGAGATGTTCACGTTATAAGTATGAACAAGATGGCAGTGAGTGTCATGACTGTTCTGTGAAATGCTGCAGCAGAGGAATGCAAGAGAGGAGCACAGCTTGTTGGCTGGATACGGTGGTTCACACCTGTAATCCCAAAACTTTGGGAGGCTGGGGCACGAGGATCAGTTGAGGCCAGGAGTTTGAGACCAGCCTGGGAAACACAGCAAGACCCTGTCTCTATTAAATATATATATATATATATATATATATGTATTTTTTTAATAAAGAAAAGAAAGGAACACAGCTTGCAAAAATAAACATACAACCAATCTGGTCTATAAGAAAACTCAGTCCTAGAAAACTCAACCTCACAGGTATTTTATGCTATAGAAAGACTCAGCATCAATTGAGTAGGAACAAAAACTCAAGATGTCGTCATGATAAAACAACAATGGAATTCTTTTAATTTTTATTTTTAATTGTGGTAAAATGTACATAACATAAAATTTGCCATTGTAACCATTTTTAAATGTACAGTTCAGTTGTGTTAAGTACCTTCACATTGTTTTATAACCAGTCTCCAAAAGTCTTCAACTTTCAAAACTGGAACTCTGCACCCATTAAACAATAATTCCCCATTTCTCCCTCCCCCACCCCCTGGCAACCAGCATTCTGCTTTCTGTATCTGAATTTGACGACTCCAAGTACCTCATATGAATAGAATCAGAAAGTATTTGTCCTTTTGTGACTGGCTTATTTTACTTAGCGTAATGTACTCAAGATTCATCCATGTTGGAGCATGTGTCAGAATTTCCATCCTTTTTAAGGCTGAATAATATTCTATTGTATGTCTCTGACATTTTGCTTATCCATTCATCCAGTGATGGATACTCAGTTTGCTTCCATCTTTGGCTATTGTGAATAATGCTGCTATGAACATAGGTGTACGAATTTCTCTTTGAGTCCCTGCATTCAATTCTTGTGAGGATATACCCAGAAGTGGGATTGCTGGATCATATGCTAATTCTACTTTTAAATTTTTGAGGAAATGCCATACCGTTTTCCACAGCACCTGCACCATTTTCCATTCCCACCAATAGTGCACAAGGGTTTCAATTTCTCCACACCCTTGCCGACATTTGGGACTTCTTGTTTTTTGTTTTGTTTTGTTTTGTTTTGTTTTGATAGTAGCTCTCCTAATGAGTGTGAAGTGGAATGGAATTTTTAAAAGATAGAGCCAAGAAAAGAAATTAACAAAAACACAATACAGTGTTAAAACCAGAAGACACACACACACACACACACACACATACACGATAGACATAGCTGAAAATCAAAGGGTGAGATACTCCCAAGGAGGGGATTAAAGCAATAAGGACAATATGACAGCCATGGAGGAGAGGCACAGCCGTCCAGCATATGGAGCAAGAAAAGAATGCAACCATGTGACCCAGGAAGATTTTCCCAAAAGGAAGAAACAACTGAATCTTTGGTAAGAAGATTATGCCAGCCAGGCGCAGTGGCTCACGCCTGTAATCCCAGCACTCTGGGAGGCCGTGGCAGGCAGATCACAAGGTCAGGAGATCGAGACCGTCCTGGCTAACACAGTGAAACCCCATCTCTACTAAAAATACAAAAAAAATTAGCCAGGCATGGTAGTAGGCGCCTGTAGTCCCAGCTACTCGGGAGACTGAGGCAGAAAAATGGCATAAACCTGGGAGGCAGAGCTTGCAATGAGCTGAGATTGTGCCACTGCACTCCAGCCTGGACGACAGAGCGAGACTCCATCTCAGAAAAAAAGAAGGTTATGCCACATATCTGGAAGTGCAGATGTAGAATGGATAACATATACCCTGGTCTAAAGTTTCAGTATTTAGGCCTCAGACAGGAAAAGCAAGTTACACAAAATACTGGATGACTAAGTTGGTATCAGAATTCTCCACATCAGCAACCCCTACCATAAAGTATGAGCAAGGTCTACAAACTTGTAAGGGAAATAAAATTTTTTAAATAATATAATTTAAAATTATGAATATAATTTTATATTATCCTGTTAAAAAGAATATAAAAAGATAAAAATAATATAAAATTGTTCTCTAAATATTAAGTTATTATTCCAGTGAATGCAATAAGCAGGACGCCTTGACCGGAAAGAAGTCAGGGACTATTGCAATCATGAGCATTTCTTGAAAAAAAAAATCCTCCTTATGATGAAATTGACCCAAATGACTCAAATCAGAAGAACAGACCCAGGAGTAGAAAAGCCACAGATGAAAAACAGTAACAACAGCAACAACAACAAAACACTGGTGAGCATTCAAACCATTATAATGCCACCTTAGGACTAAACAATGGGGCAAGGGGGCATGGATGATTGTTAAAGAAATGTATAACTATTAGGCATCTGACAAAATAAAAATTATGTAAGTGAGAAAAAATCAACTGTGAGGAAATGGAGAGGAAATGTAAAGTAATTATAGAGTATTACTATAAAACCATGCAGTTAACCCTTGAGTTTTCGTAACTTTTTTCTATGCATTAAATTATGTGTGTGTATGTTTTCAAGTATGTTAACTTGTAACCACTTGTCAGAATGTCATTTTGTTTCACTTCTGCTTTTTCTTCTGTTACATCCAAACAAAATTAAATAGCTCTTACTAGAAAGAAAAGTTCATATGTTATCATTTTAAATGAACCCATTAACCTCTATCTAGCCTTCTACCAGTGTATGTGCATACAGAGATATCCGGAAGGATGGTCACCAACTGTAAACACAATGGTGGGATATTGGATGAATTCTTTTCTTTGTGCTGTTTTCTGTTGCTTTAATTTTTTTTAATGAGCCTATGTTTTTATACAAGCCGTAAAATCATTGCTGTTCATCTCAACTATTGATCAGTAGTGTCATCAGTATTCTAATTGCTTCTTAGTCATTGTTTTTTAAATTGTAGTGTTGACAAACACCAGAAAGAGCCCTTGACAATATTTTTGCAACTCATCTCTAAGGTGCTGGCCACTGCCCAGAGGCCAAAGGCATGGGCTGTGGAAAACATCAGCTCTTGTAATAAGGTGCCTTTGCCTTCTTATTGAATCATAAATCAAAACACAATAGTGGACTGGTGAGCGTGAAGTAGACTGACCTGAATCCCTGTGATGCTGATGGATGGGAGTATAGTATACTGTGCTGTCAAACAAATGTCTGAACCTAGCAAATGACTTTGGATGTTTGGAGTCCCTCTCAATCTCTGCACTTGGCTGCTGTGAGTGCCTTTCTCTTCCACCATTGTGATTCTCCTGCCTCTGGGCCTTTGCACATGTAATTCTCTCTTCTCGAGATGTACCACGCCCTGTTCCTCCTTCATCACCCAGCTCCTCCTCCTAGTGTTCAGGGCTTAGCTTTAGCCTCCTTCCCCTGGAAGGCCTTCCCTAATGAAGTTAGGAGCTCTTTCTGTATAACCAAAGGCACTGCTCACTGGTTTTGCTGGGCACATTTATAACCATTCACTCAATGTCATGCTTCTTAGCAGACTGGCCTCAGGCAAATAAGAATCTAGTTCAGGAAGCGTAAGGTCAGATTTCCTCGTTGCCCCATCTCATACTCCCTGTTCCTCTTCTGGGCTCTGCCAGAACGGTAACTCCACTCTTGTGGCCTCTGCTACGAACAAACCCCGCTCTCTTCTCTTCTTGCTACCGCATGGCCTCTTAGGTTTATTTTGTTCTCAGCAGCCCTCTTGGCTCTGGCTTCTGTTAGCAGCTACACCTTTTCTCGGTAATATTTCAAATTCAACCTCATCGGGGAGGGTAGCTGTTTGGTTTAGCCTTTGTCCTCTAGCACCTGCCTTTCCTGCAGGGAGGGGCATTCCCAGTCTTGGAACAGGCCCCATCACTAAGGCCATAGACAGTGCCAGAGGGAGCTGGGGTCTGTGCAGCCATTCTTGAATTCCCCCAGAATGCCTTGCCTGGCCTTGAGTAAAAGGGATAGAAGTGAAAAAAGCCTGTTACAAAGCAGCATGTACAAGGTTACCCTTCATGTGTGTTTTATATATCAAAGGAAATAGACTAGTAATTATCGATGAGTTTTTCTGGTGGGATTTCTAGTTATTTTTATTTTGTTGCTGTGGCTCACGCCTGTAATCCTAGCACTTTGGGAGGCCAAGGCAGGTGGATCACCTGAGGTCAAGAGTTCAAGACCAGCCTGGCTAACATGGTGAAACCCCGTCTCTGCTAAAAATACAAAAATTAGCTGGGCGTGGTGGCAGTTGCCTGTAATCCCAGCTACTTGGGAGGCTGAAACAGGAGAATCACTTCAACTCAGGAGGTGGAGTTTGTAGTGAGCCAATATCATGCCATTGCTCTCCAGCCTGGGCGACAGAGTGAAACACCGTCTCAAAAAAAAAAAGTTTCTGTAAAAAACGTTTTCATAGATACTTAACAGCATTGAAGCCCTGAACAGAGCAGCCCCCAGGAAGACAAGAGCCAATTGGCTCTGCCATTTGGAAGCATTGCTTTCTTCTCCCCACGATTCTCATTTCTGCCCCCAAACGATGTGTTTGTTGCTTTGCTCATTTCACCCGGGTGTCTTTTTCCTCCTCAGGTGACAGATTGACTGGGATCCCCTTGCACATCCTCAACAGCTCCCCATCAGACCGGCAGATTAACCAGCTGGCCCAGAGGCTGGGCCCTGAGTGGGAGCCCGTGGTGCTGTCTCTGGGACTGTCCCAGACGGATATCTACCGCTGTAAGGCCAACCATCCCCACAATGTGCAGTCACAGGTGGTGGAGGCCTTGGTCCGTTGGCGGCAGCGCTTCGGGAAGCAGGCCACCTTCCAGAGCCTGCACAACGGGCTGCGGGCTGTGGAGGTGGACCCCTCGCTGCTCCTGCACATGTTGGAGTGATGGTGCCTCCACCAACTGCTGGGGAGTGTGTCCCTGAGTCATGTGGTCTGAATCCTGACTTTCACTCAGAGCAGGTGGTTTTTTGTGTAGGTTTGTTTTTTATTTGTAATGATCTTCAGATGGAAGGAGAAAACAGTGTTTCCACTAGACATTACTTGAAAGGCCAGGTTACTCAGCAGATCTTTCATGTTGGCTCAACAATTCTTTGTTTTTAATTGCTTGAAGATTGCATTGTTGTAATTGTTCAGTTTTTAAATGTGTAATGGCATTTTAATAGACTAGTAAATCACAGTGGTTCAAAATATATATCCATATATATCCATATATATATATAGTCATCACATTATAGGCAGGTGTCTCATATGTAAAACATCTACCTGAATGTTGTCTGAGGACTGAACTGTGGACTTTACTATTCATAATGATAAAATAATAAAATGTGAATTACTATATATAATGTGCCTCATTCATGAGAAAGTACTGTGTTGGGTTTTTTTTTCTTTCTCATTCCTGTGTTGCATAGATTAAGGGTGTAAAATTACAATAGTCTTTTTTTCTTTTGGAACAGAATTAATAGTAACAGTGAAGTGGTTACTTTCCCAAGTCAGGATAAATAGCTCAGGCAGGATGTCTGTATTAAATATTGTAAGACACTAAAGCTCCCTGCAAAGACCAGTTCAAGTACCAGCATGCATACCCGAGCCCTTCATCTTTAAAAGATTGCTCAAGAAAATCCTGTGCTGTTTATTGAAAGCATTAAGTCAGGGGACGAGAGGGGGTGTGGTCTTTCCATTGAAGCCAGAATGACTGAAGTGTTGTGCTCCTAAGGAGTATGATTTAGTCTTCTGTCCTTTTATCAGTAGCACATGGTGTTTATAGAATGCTGTACTGTTGTCAGAGCTTTTCCTGTAAGTGATCTCATTTGGACCTCTCAGCAATGCTGTGGGGCAGTGGGCAAGGTGGTTCACCTCCTTCTGTACAGAGATTGAGTGATTGGCTCAGGGTGAATGAGCTTGGGTGCCGGCTCCTGAGCCTTTCCAACTGCTCCACAGGGCTCCTCCCCTTCCCTCTTGCATGCTCATTGAAGAAGCTTGAATCTTGCTCCCCGCCTACTAGGTATATGGCCTTGGACAAGTTATTTACCCTCTCTACGCCTCAGTTTCCTCATTGGTAGAATGGGGAAATGATTGTACTCACCTCTGAGGTCTTTGTGATGCTTAAAGCAATAATGTCCGCCAACAGCACATCCAGATGCAGCTCATTGTCAGCTTTCAGGAAATGGTAGCTGTTAGTTTTTCGCCACTGTAGCTGAAGGTATAGTTAGACCACAGGCAAAGCTGAATAGTGGCTGAAAGCTGAGGGCACTGTGGGAGGAGCTGCTATTGCCACATTTCTTACTAAGCTTTAAAATGGGATTTGATTTTATAAACTTTACAATAGGGCCAATCTGTCATCTGTCCTTCTTAATAATTATGGAATCTTTCCTAATTCTAACATAACTCAGGATTTTTCAAAAGGGAGAAAAAAATCATGTTTTTTACTTCTCTCCATTCCAAGAGTAAGTTTATAGAATGGTAGAGTTGAGCACGAAGTGGGTGCTTAAAAAGATGACAATAGTGTGTGGATAATATCCATTCAGGCATCTTGTAACCATATTCCTGTTACTAAAAAAGAACTGCTATGCCACAGTTTATTCTTCCAGTGAATTCGGTTCAAAAGGATAGTCTACTGGCCTTATCAGTTCAAATTTTTCATTCTGTAGTCCAGCCAATAATTCATTAACTTGTAAAATTCTCATGCTTTTGGCCATATCGCTGTGCCCAGTGATAGACTGTACTGCTGTGGTATCTTCAGTGAATCACTTGTCATTTTGAACCTGGGACTTGTTACATTGCTGTCTTCCCCCTGGGTTTCCTAATAGAGAGTTGCTTTGGCTTTTGTTCTCACAGCTCAGAGTCACATTTATGGATGAGTGAGTAGAGCTGGGCTCTGCTGCGTCTGACTAGATGGTATTTTAGAAGCAGGTCTGATGATTAGCTGGGTCATCTTTCCACCATTCACCATTTGCAAGGAATCTGTCACGCATAAAGACACTTGTGGGCTCTGTCAGCAGTGAGAGACAATTAGTGAAGAACAAGCCCACGATGGGCCAGACAGACAGGGCCGAGGGGGCCCTTAGAGACCTCTGCCTTGTTGCTCTTCACAAGCAGAGTGTCTTCACCACCAAATGGCAGCAGCCCCTCCCTGGCCTGCTCACGTGCTTGCAGAAGATTTGCAGAGTGGAAGAACAGAGCAGCTGAATCCCTATCTTGGTACTACCTCTGGCCATGAAGCATAATGCTACATAGCAGCTGCCTGCCTCCTAACAGAACTGGGGAGGTGAAGAGACTGCAGGGATTTCCTGTGTTTTGTATGGGAGAAGATTCTACAGTTTCAGAGACTGTTTATCCCCAAGAAAACTCTGAATGAATGCAGCGAGGTGGCAAGAGCCTTTGTAGGCACTGACAGAAAGTATATGAATATACAGTCTTGCACCACTTTGGGTTGGGTTGGAGTGTGTGTGTGTGTGTGTGTGTGTGTGTGTGTGTATGTGCATATGCATGCATGAGTGTGGCCCTTCATGTTTTTAAAACTATAACTTTTAGTTTTTTCAACACGAAGTACATGTTTATTATGGCAGTTTGAAAAAAAGCACAGTAAATAAGATGAAGAAAAATAAGAATTACCCGTACTCCCATCTAAGCACTGTACATCCCAATTTTCATCCCTGTCCTCCGATTAGTTTTCTCTGCCTGCATATCCTTTTCATAAAAATAAAAGGATTTTCTCTGCATTTCCTTATAAAAAGTGTTATATTTTCCAACTGATAATACACTTGACTTATTTTTTTTTGTCGATGTGGGACTATTTAGAGAGACTAAAATGTGTAATTAAAATGGTGCGTCTTTTTAATATTCCTCAATGGCATACTCCAAATGGTCTTTATATTCATGGCTTGAAATTAACTAAATTGAGTTTTCAATTTTATTACAAAAATGGGATTATATCGTACCTGTTGCTTTACAAGTGGCGTCTTTTATATAACATCAAACTGTCTTTCTGTGTCATTATTTCTCTGTGCCAATGATTTCAATATCCTTTGTGTTCACAACACACTTTCGAGTCCTATAATTTTTCGTGGCATGTTTGAAGAGATAAAAGGACACTTAGCTACTAAAAAGATGACAATAAGTATAGCAATGTCTTTCACTCTCAAAACCATTGTCCCACTTTTTGCTCCATCCCCGTTTGGAACCATGTTCCACTATTTAAGTAGAGCTGTTTACGGCTCCCCTCTGTGCACTCTTATATCCTCAAAAAGCAAAGTTTAGCACAGTCTGGGCTTTATTCTGAGATTTTATCTCTTCCTTACAGCAAGATGGCCTCTATACTGCCTGATGATCCAATTAGCTTCATGTTCCATTTCCACAAGAGTACATGTTCTGGGAGGGCAAATGAATTTTACCTGTTGATCAAAATTTGATGGCACGCTTATGAAAGGTTGATAGTCTGCATGTTGCCACTATTAGCTGCTGTCATTTTCAATGGTGCATACCTTTTCAATATGTGGATGTGCCATCATGTCTTAACCACTTCCCTGCATGGATCTTTAGGTCGGTTTTGCCTTTTCATTGTTACAAACAGTGATGCAAGGAAGGGAGTGTTTGTGGTCAAATCTTTACATTCATCATACATTACAATGAACTGGATCCCTGCTTTGTTTAGCACTAAACATATTTTAATTTTGTTCTCTATTAGCTTTTTTATATAGCAAACCACCCCCAAGATGTAATGGCTTAAAACAACTAATGTATTGGCTTAAAATTTAGCCCACAATTCTGTGAGCTGGCTCAGCTTGCTCTTCCGATCTGGGCCAGCTCAGCTGATTTCTGCTGGGCTCTCTCGTGCATCTGTGGTCAGCTGGTGGGTTGGCTGAGCCAGGATGCTCTAGGACGGCCTCACTCATGTGCCTGGAAAGTAGCACGCTATTTCCTGGGGCAGTGGGTCACTTGTGTCTAGGTCACACGCCTTTTATCTGTCAGGTTACCCTGCCTTCTTTACTTGGTAGTAGTGGCAGGGGTTCCCTGGGCAGCAAGAAGGCAAGCTGCCATGTGGAAACACCTTCCAAGCCTCTGTTTGCATCCCTTTTGCTGACATCTCTGGCCAAAGCCAGTCATGTGCCAGCTCAGAGTCGGTGCAGGAGGGCTCTACCAAAAGGCATGGAGAGAGGAGGGGAATAATTTGGGTCCATTTCTTGCAATCCACCACAGCCAATATTTTTAAGTTGAGATTTCTGGGCCCTGTTGGAAAACAATCTTTGGCTACTCTGGATCCCTGTCCTTGAATCACAATAACAGGCAAGCCTTTTCTAGCATGCCATGGTCCTTCCCATCCCCCACCTCACAGAATGCACATCCTTTGCCCAGCTCCTTCCACCTGCTCACTACCTGCTCAGCCACACACGTTTATGTTTATGGCCTGTAGACATATAGCCATGATGATGCTTAGCATAATCTCCTAGAAGTGGAATCACTGGGCTTAAAGTATTAATAACATATTTTAAAAAATATTTTGACTTTTTAATACTTTTTTAAAACTTTAAAATAATATTTAAGGGATGGATGTGGTGGCTCACGCCTATAATTCCAGCACTTTGGAAGGCCGAGGCGGGCAGATCACTTGAGCTCCAGGAGTTCGAGACCAGCCTGGGAAACATTGTGAAACCCCGTCTCTACTGAAAATATAAAAATTAACCAGATGTGATGGCCAGCGCCTGTAATTTCAGCTACTCGGGAGGCTGAGGCAGGAGAATTGCTTGAACCCAGGAGGCGGAGGTTGCAGTGAGCCAAGATCGTGCCACTTCACTCGCATCTGGGAGACAGAGCAAAACTCTGTCTTAAAAAAAAAAAAAATTAACTTCGGTGGCCCACTGTGAAAGTTGCTGTTGGATGTACACACACACACACACACACACACAGCCCTGAGGCAGCAGGATGAGTCTGTCTTCATCCCTTTCTCTGGGGAGTTCTCCAGGTGTGGCAGCTTTGGACAGAGCCTCCCCTCATTCAGTTATTCAGCAAACTCTCAAGCAGAGGCTACTGCACACCCGTCACTCTGCTAAGCAGGGAGGTGAAAAGATTACTAATAAATACACAGTTCCTCTTCTCCGGGAACTCACTGTTTGACCAATGAGACAGACATGAAGCTCTAATTACAACACAATGCAATCAAGCCTGTGCCTGAGTGTCGAGTCTATGGGAATGCAGAGGAGAAATGATTCATTTGCCTGGCTTCTTGGGAAGCGAGAGGTATGGGAAATAATAAGGCTGTATCTAAGGCTCTATCACTTGGGCAAGTTACTCCACCTTTGGGTGCCAGTTTCCCCACATGTAAAATACAAACAATAACAGTACCCACCTATGGTCACAGTAAGGATTCTATGAGATGAAAGGTATAACCTGCTTAGAACAGTGCCTGGCAGAGATGTTTTGTTAAACCATTGAGTTGAATTCTTGTGGCTATCAGAGTTTTTCTTTTTCTTTTTCTTTTTTGAGACGGAGTCTTGCTCTGTCGCCAGGCTGGAGTGCTGTGGCATGGTCTTGGCTCACTGCAATCTCCACCTCCCTGGTTCAAGCGATTCTCCTGCCTCAGCCTCCCGACTACAGGTGGGTGCCACCATGCCCAGCTAATTTTTGCGTTTTTAGTAGAGATGGGGTTTCGCCATATTGGCCAGGATGGTCTTGATCTCTTGACCTCATGATCCGCCCACCTCAGCCTCCCAAAGTGCCGGGATTACAGGCGTGAGCCACTGCACCTGGCCCAGTTTTTCTAATCTTCTTCACCCTCCCAGGGCTCTGAAAAGTGTGAGGGTAGAATCACCTCCTGCAGATGTTTGTGGTATAGAAATAGAAACTGCATAGTCCCTCAATATCTTTATCAGGATTCTAAAGATAAGTGGCTATGAACTGTGGCACACTTCAGAGCATACTCAGAGTTGGGGTAGATTCTGGTCTAACAGTTGGCTACCATTAAATGAATACCTACAGTCTTTGAGCAAATTCTTGCTGATTACAAAACACTATGCAAGTTACCAGAGATACAAAGATGAATAAGACGTAGTCTCTGCCCTCAGGATCTCAGCCTATTGGGGAGACAGCTATAACCACCAGCAACTATGGCCAGCACAGAGGGAGCAATTAAGTTGGCCACAGAGGAGGTAATACTTCAACTGAGCTTTTGTAAGTCCTGCCCAAGTTAGCATGTTGGTCTCTTTGGGAGGCCTTAATGTGTATGGGCAGCAGAATCTCATTTAATTTATTTTACATCCAGTTTGACAAATGGCTCTCCTTGCCATGGGTATACAAGATAAATATGCCTCCAAAATGTGATCTCAGAGCAATTTAGAAACTAAGTGGCAAATATCCTATACATCAAGTTGACAGTGACATTGAGAAACATGTGGTTTGTTAATCCACAGTGGGATCAAGATCAGACTTCAAGTTTTAGGTATTAGGCATATTTTGGGGTTCTTTTTTATGACATCCCTATCCCTTTTCCTCTAAAACTCCCACATATTCAAATTAGATGTTGCTGACATACAGGGAATGTTTTTTAATGTAATAACTGCCTGTTTACTTCTTGGTACTATAAACAAAGCTTAGAAGAACAGGGATGTCTATCTTGTTGGCATTTACAGTTCTTACAGGAAAATTAAAGTCTCACAAAGACATAGTTCAGTGAGTCAATTAAGCCTTGTCTATTAAACTTACGCAAAATATGTGGCAATAATTCTGATAGCTATTGTTAATTCAAAGCATAGGCTATGAAATCCAGGTTTGAGCACTTAAAAAGTAAAAACAAACCCAACTCTTGGCAATACTCGTATGTTTCCATTTCATGTTCATATTCTATCTCTAAGCAGGCCTGTTTTTGATGTCAAATTACATTCTTAATGGAGAATATTTGGAGGAAATATAAAATGGGTTGGATTTGATCAAGTAGTTACTAGTCTTTCTTTTGGTGACGTATAACCTCCTACTTGTCAGCTTCTAGAAGATGAATCAATTTTGTGAGGACTTGGCCAATATCAAGGTCTTCAGCATGACTCATCAGCTCGTTGCTAATCCGAGGACAACAAATGCCTACAAATGCTGTAAGTAAGCCCAGTTATAGACTGCTGATGAATTTGGTGCTCCTTGTATGTGCCCTGGCCAAGAATGAGGGTGTTTCTGTCTAGGGAATATTTCTTTGTATATAAATAGTAGATAGTGGTTTATCTTTGTCCATTTAGTGTTGCTACATAGGAATATCTGAGACTGGGTAATTTATAAAGACAAAGGATTTATTTGGCTCACGATTCTGCTGACTAAAGACTGGGCATCTGGTGAAAGCCTTGGGCTACTTCCACTTATGATGGAAGAAGGCAAAGGGGAGCTGCCCTGTTCAGAGATCACATGGCAAGAGGGGGAGCAAGAGCTTGTAGACATGTGATGTATGACAGTCTCCATCTTCCAGGGACTTCTGCCTCCACCTCATCTCTTAACAACCAGAGCCCCCAGACAGAGAAGGACTGAGTCTTTTGTGGCTAGCACATTGGAGATAGTTGATTTCACGGACAAATTATATAAAGTGACATTTATTTTTTATGCTGGGAAATTACTTCCAACAATGTATTTTTGTCCAACCATCTGCTTGAATCAAGTTTCTGTCAGCCTCTGGAAGTAATAATTATTCCCTGCTCTGAAACTAAGCTTCATGCTGGTTTTCTGCTGAGGGAGCAGACCCTTTGGCTGTCTGTTATCTATTGTCAAGAGCTCTTTTGTCACTCATTATTGTCAGCTGCTGATTTTCCAACAGACACTTTAAGGCTATAAATAAACCCTCCCAACACAAATCCCCTCCTTATGAAAGTATGAAAGACAAAATACACCAGTAAATTAGGATATGATTTTTATTCAGGCTGTTGGCCATAGGTGGACATTCATTAATAAGAAATATCTCAAAGAAAAGGAATGAGCCTGGCTTTTATGGAGACAAAGAGAGTCTTATGGGAGCATGAGGAAGGACGGAGGTGGGTCTTACTTCAGAATATGCAAAGCCTGTGTGGTCCTTGGCAATTAGCCAGTTCCTACAACCCAAAAGGGCAGAAGATTTCTTACATCTCTACTTTTTAGAGTATGAGACTTAGATTAAGTTCAACATAGTCAGTCCTCCCTTTTGTTGAAAATGAACATCATTGCCACTGTTGGGACTCAGAAAACAATACCCCAAAATGAAAGCCTCCAAAGAAGCCTCAGAAGCAAAGTCTCTCTCTGACCTTCTGCTGCCCCCTCTATCTCTCACCTCTCATTCTCCCCTGAGATCAACCATAGAAACTGTAATCCCTCTTCCCCAAGATGAGTCATAGAAACTAGAACTCCTTTTCCCCAAAGCCAGCCATAAAACCTAGAAATATTATTCTAACCTTCCACCATTCTTCTGTGTAACACTTGGCCATAAAGAAACTAAGACCCTCATCCCAGAGGGGTCCTACCCCATACCTGGGAGGAAGGAATGCTGCACAGAGAGGCCAAGAAGAATCTGAACAAGCAGGCCTTGGTAGGTTTCCCCACGCAGTCTGTTTCCATTAGATCATACCCTTTTTTGTCCAGTCACATTTCCACATGACTGTCCCTGCTTCATCAAACCTAAGCATAAAATCAGACAGCTTCTCCTGAATCTCTGGGTCTTCGTTCTGAAGGCTCACCTGTCATGTAGAACTATGATCAAATAGGCTGTTCATTGTTTGAAGCAATAAAGTGCAAATGAAACCTGTCTTTACATGCACAGTGGGGCATATGCTTCCATAAATGCCTGATTGTGTGTGCAAATGAGTGTTTTACACACCCAGTTACCTGTTTGCTGTATTTATATTTTTAGGGTTAATGTAAGTGCTTTCATTTTTTAAAATGGAATTGCTTTAAATTATTTTAAAAAGGCTATAATCAAATACATTTGTTATTTTTTTTCTGGTTAACTTATCTTTTGTTATAGGGTGTTGGCCGTGATCCTTGTGATGGAGGGGAAAGGAATCACCAATTTTCTACTCCATCCCACGGAACAACTTAGAGATGACCTAAGGCCTCATTACCTGTGTGGAGTAACTGGGAATTGGAAGGTGAGGTCCAATTATATCTAAGTCTTGGCATCAAACTGTGAAAGACAAAATGCGCTGGACAATTAAGGATATGATTTTATTCATACCCTTGCAATAGGGAGAACATTTATTAATGAAGAATAACTCAAAGGAAAGGAAGGGGTCCTGGTCTCCCATGATTCCTCATGGGAGCCTTGGGGAAGGATGAAGGTGGGTCTTACCACAGAATATTCCAGGGCTGGGTTGTCCTTTGTGGATGGCTGTTTCTTTTGAAACGCAAAAGGGTGGGAAATTTCTTTCTCTCTCTCTTTTTTTTTTAAGAAACGGGGCCTCACTCTGTCTCCCCAGCTGGAGTGCAGTGGTGTAATCACGGCTCACTGCAACCTCAGCCTCCTGGGCTCATGTGATCTACCGCAGCCTCTCAAGTAGCTGAGACTACAGAACTACAGGTGCACCACCATGACCAGCTATTTTTTTTTTTTTTTTTTTTTTTTGTAGAGACGGGGTCTCCCCGTGTTGCCCAGGCTGATCTCGAGCTCCTGGGCTCAAGCCATCCTCCTGCCTTGGTCTCCCATAGTACTGGTATTACAGACATGAGCCACTGTATTTGGCTCATGTAGGGGGTTTCTTAACCATCACTGCTTTTAGGGAACAAGAGCCTTAGAGGAAGTTTAACAGTGTCGAAATTCTTCAACTTTTAAGAGGCCAACACAAATTTGAAAAAAAAAAACAAAAACAAGTTTTTATAAGTTTAGGTATGAGATAATATCAGAATTCTGACATCTTAACTGTTTGCTTGTTCAATAAGAGATACTTAAGCTAACTCCTTATTTAATTTGAGTAAAGAAAAACAAATGACTTGTCTGACCAAAGCTAAACAACAGGAAAGGAAACACAGCTCCTCTTACTTTCCTTGAGAATCATGGACCAATTTTCAGTTTGGACCAATCATGGAACCTTTTTCTGTAGCTTACAGAAATTCATTCAAAATGTACTTTTTGAGCACCTGCTATGATGTGCCAGGCATGAATATAGGTAGTGGAGATATAGCAGTCAATGTGACAGTCTGTAATTTCTCCCCTTGAGCCCCTTGCTATGGAGAAAGAGAATGCAACAAAGGGCAGGGAGAGCCGGGGGAAGGAGTAGTACTGTTTCCAAAAGGTCAGCCAGAGAAGACCCCCACAATAAGGTGACAGGAATTAAAAACCCGAGGGAGGGAGCCGTGCTGAGGCCTGAAAGAACATTTTGGGCAGAGGGAACAGTAAAATGGGAAAACCCTGAGATGGGAACTGTTAAAATAATTAATCGGGGGGACATTTAGCTGAGCCACCTTCAGCACCTTTGGTTCCTACCTAAGCAAATGGAAAACCAACTCAATGTAAACAGTAAAATGAAACCAGCATAACCAATCAGAAACTGCCAGCTAAATTCTAACTAGAGACTTTACCAATCAGAAGCTGACCTCTCACCAGGGACTTTCTGCTTTAACCAAATATTTTCTTTGTCTTGCTTCCATGAACACCTTATAAAAGCCCCCTCCTCTCCTCCCCTCGGAGCGCCGGGCTGCTTGTGGTCTGGTGCTGCCGGATTCCTGAATCATTTAAAGCTCAAATAAACTCATGAAATTTTAATACACGTAAATTTATCTTTTAACAGAACTTGCCAAGATTTTCAAAGAACAGCGAGGAGTTCAGAGTCTCTAGAGTGCCATTGTAAAGAGGGGTAGTGGCTGAGGCCTGAGAGCTGAGGGAGCAGAGGCTGTGGGGTCGTACAGACAACTGTGATGACTTTGGATGTTACTCAGGTTGAGGCAGGAAGGTACTGACATGATTGCTTTGAGCAGAGACGGGACATCATCTAACATATTTTCAAAGGATTACCCTAGCTTGTGTGATAAGAGGATCGAAGCAGGCAGACCAGTGAGGAGCTGTTGCACTGCTCTTGAGAAGATGGGGGCTCCAATCAAGATGGCCATAGTGAAGTGTGGTGGAGGATGCTTAGGTCTCCTTCGGGAATTAAACATTTATTCCTCCAGCAGCCGGGAAGCTCCAGCTAATGGCCTTTGGCTGTCAGCCTTCTTCAAGAATCTCCTCTGCTAAAGACAGCTGTCTTGCCCAGTGACACTTCCCCTGCCTGGAGGCTTGTTAGTGAGGGCTACAAAGGCCTGGCCCTGCACCTTGACTCAGGAGAACTCCTAAGGGTCATCCCAGTTCAGACCTCCTCAAGGAGTCCGCTCAGGCCTTCCTTGTGACTACCTCACAGCCCAACTTCTCCCTTTCCACAGGCATTGATCCCAAGAGTACCCCCTAATAAACTCTCTGCCCACTCAGCTCCATCTCAGACCCAGCTTCCAGGGGAACATAGCTTGTGCATTGAGGTGGTGAGCAGTGGTCAGGTTCTGAATATATTTTATTTTATCTTCTTTCTTTTTTGAAGACAGGGTGATATGGTTTGGCTGTGTCCCCACCCAAATCTCACCTTGAATTGTAATAATACCCAGGTGTCAAGGTCAAGGCCAGGTAGAGATCCTTGAATCATGGGGTCAGTTTCCCCAATACTGTTCTCGTGATAGTAAGTTTCATGAGATCTGATGGTTGTATTAATGGGAGTTCCCCTGCACAAGCTCTCTTACCTGCCACCATGTAAGAGAACCTTTGTTTCTCCTTTACCTTCCACCATGCCTTTGTGAGGCCTCCTCAGCTATGTGGAACTGTGAGTCCATTAAACCTCTTTCCTTCTCCACAGAGAATCTAAGTGGTCTTACAAAGGAATAAAGCTAGCCATCAGCACGTCCACCAGGAAATGTTTCCAGCAGTGTTTTTTTCTACAAGGCCCATGGTGCAATAATAGGCTCCCATGAGAAGTTGAAAATAGGCAAAGCTGCTTACAAACTACCTTTATCATACACCCCGAGAATAATTCCAAGGCAACATTGAAGTAATCAAAATGACATGACACCACCTTGTATAGATACAGTTTCACAGTAGAGAGAAAGTTCGCTGTAGGGAATAGGAGTTAAGGAGATGAATGTTGAGCTGGGGCTTGACAGGAGTATGGAGTAAGTGGAAAGCCTGGGAAAGGTGCACTAGGGGAAGGGGGAAGGTGAGAGAAGGCCCAGAAGTGAAGATGTTTTGATAAAATGCCTAGGAGGGGCCGTTGTTGTGAGCCTGCCTCTCATGAAAATTACATCTGTTAAGTAAGGTGGGGTGAGTCAGCTAATTTTTAAAACCAGGCCAAGAGTTTGGATTTCACCCTTCAGACTACCAAGAAAACAGAAGAAATCTCAACACTTTTAAAGTGCCAGTGTGAACTGTGAATCTCCATATCAGAATTGTGCAGTATTTCCCAAACTTATTTGACATTGAAAACCTCTCTTCCATGACACAACCTATTAATATCTTTGGAAAGATTTGTCCCACAGACACATTGAGGTAGAGAACACTCAACCTTGGTGTGTAATGGGAAAACTAGTGGGTCAAAGGGGCCAGTAATAACCAAGATTTTTAAAAAGGTATGAACAGTATCTTAGGTGGTATGCAGAAAACGTTGATTTATTCTCCTCCAACAATTCATGTTTACTGTTAGCAGCATATTATGGGGCACATGGCAGGAGACCCATGGTTTTCTGGAACCTTCTTTTCCTTCTTTAATGATTAATAAATCGGTCACATTTTTGGTTATATGACTTGTATCCTTGCAAAATATCCCATGGCTTGGTATCATACTGCATTTCTGTTCAAGCAGTGGTTGTATTGCCTGTTCCTCAGGAGGCAGTGGGCATTGTCTCTGGTCGTTGTCAGATGCCAGCTGGCACCTGTAAGACAAGCAGGAAGGAACTGGTCTTGCCCTATAACAACAGCCCCGAGCCAGGAAAGCTCTGTCTATAGCCCCAGGCCTCTGCGGTCTGTCCCCATGCTTGCCAGGACTTCTCATCCCTTTGCTATCTTCTCATTTCAGTTCTCATTTGCTTACTGTGGTGCCTCTCCAACTAAGCCACTTGGTAATTGAACTTGAGTTTTATCCTCCCTTCATTCTACTTCAGAAATACCCGAACATAGCTTGTTTGTTTTTCCAGTGGGGCATCTGACAAGTCTTTAGCTTCCGTTTAGCAATAGTTCCCAGTCAGAGGTGATACCAAATCCCCCCAGGCCTCTACTATGTGGCCTTTGAAAATGTGTGGAGGCGTTTGTGTGTGTGTGTGTGTGTGTGTGTGTGTGTGTGTGTGTGTGTGTGTGAAGCTGTCACCACACATCGGCGAGGATTAGGGGTAGCATTACTGCCATGTGATGGGCAGGGGCTGGGGATAATCCTACAGAATGAAGAGTTGCCCCACCCAAAATACAGGTAACACCCCCAATAAGCACTGCTGTATGCTTCACATGAGTACCACTTTGCTAATTTTCAATATCTAAAGTACCACCTGTGCCATTATTAGTTTAATATTTTTCTTTGAATTAATTCACTTAAATTTTTAAAAATTTATTCCAAACAGCAGTATACTTGAAATATGGGTCAATGTTATTTATATATTTTACAGTACACATAAAAATAAATACCTATCACCTAATACAAACTATTCTTAATTAATAATACATACGTGAAGTCGGCAAACACTGGAGCTATGGCCACATACCCAGTTAGATTTTATTTGTGTATTTATTTATTTTTATATAGAGACAAGGTCTTGCTCTGTTACCCAGGCAGGCACAGTTATAGCCTACTATAGCCTCCAGGTCCCAGGCTCAAGCAATCCTCCCACTTCACCTCCCAAGTGGCAAGGATTACAGGTGTGTGTCACCATGCTGGGCTCATTTTTATATTTTTTGTAGAGATGAGATTTCACTATACAGCTTAGGCTGATCTTAAACTCCTGGCCTTAAGGGATCCTCCATCCTCAGCCTCCTGAAGTGCTGAGATTACAGGCATGAGCCACCGTGCCCAGCCTCCTGTTGGATTTTGATGGAAATATTAGCCTTACACACATTTTCTCTTCTGAACCAGGAACGCCTGCACAAGTACACCACATAGACTCCTTAGCATGAGCCATATAAGGGCAAAGGTCACATGTTTAATGCCCCATAAACATCATTTATTTTATTTAAAGTAGTCTATCCCAATGACAATGACAGCATTCTTGACCTGAGTCAATTCTCTTTGCTGGTTCCAAAGTCAAGGATAAAAGTGAGGGTCACTTGGCATTTGCCTCCTTGAAATGTAGCTCTCTGAGGGCCCACCTGTGTCTTGTGTCCCCTTCTTTCCTAATGCAGTGTCTGGCACACGAAGTCGTGATTAACGAAGGTCTCAGTGAATGAAGGAAACACAAAAACGTATGTGTACCCCTCAGTATGGGGGCAAGTGATGGAGAACTGTAAATGCTACTGTCACTGAGTCAAAAAATCTTACACGTTTCTTATGCAAGTTATGTAACTTCTCTGTGCTTCACTGTCCTTACCTCTGAAACACAGATAATCATAGAACCAACCTCATAACACCGTTATAAGGAGGCAATGAGAGAGTATTTGTTGAGTGCTTAGAACAGTGTCAGGCATGGAATAAATGTTATAGAAATATTTGATGATGAATAAACGAATGAGTGGTGCCTGGCTTGTACTCAGGTTTGCAATGTTTGCTGAAAGAGTGAATCAACAAATCCTAGACTAGAATGTTCCAATGCTCACATCCTTGGTGCTCAGCTGTTCCCAGAAGTAGCAGTAGATGCTAAAGCAAAACATCCCAAGCTCCAGTGAGGTCTTGCTATGGTTAGCACAGAAAAGCTTTTCATAACAGACAGCCTAGGGTGATGCCCCATGTATCACCTTCCCCACTCCCCCAACCCCTGCCTAGTTACAGGCTGCACAGGAACTGCATACTGGTACAGTCCTCCCTTGGTATCCATGGCAGACTTGTTCCAAGACCTCTGCAGAAAGCAATACCCATGGATGCTCAATTCCCTTGTATAAAATTATGTAGTATTGGCATATAACATACCACATCCTCTTGTATATTTTATTTATTTATTTTGAGACAGGATCTCACTCTGATGCCCAAGCTACAGTATAGTGGAGTGATCCCAGGTCACTGTAGCCTCAACCTCCTCGGCTCAGGGGATCCTTCTGCCTCAGCCTCCCTAGTAGCTAGGACTACAGGTGCATGCCACCACGCCTGGCTGATTTTTAAAAATTTTTTGTAGAGATGACTATGTTGCCCAGGCTAGTCTTGAACTCAAGCAATCCTCCCATCTGGGCCTCTCAAGGTGATGGAATTATGTGAGTTACCATGCCAGGCTATCCTCCTGTATACTTTAAATCATCTCTAGGTTACTTACAATACCTAATACAATGTTTGCTATGTAAACAGTTTTTATACTATCTTGTTTTTTCTTTGTATTATTGTTATTGTTGTATTTTTTTTTTCAGAATATTTTTGATTCACAGTTGGTTGAATCTGGGGATGTGGAACCCACGGATGTGGAGGGCTGACTGTATTTATTTAGGGCAATGCTAGAACATGTTCAATTAACTAAATTCCTGTTCTGTCTCAATGAACTCATTCTGCAGGAACAACACACTCGTGTGCAGTGAGCACAGAGAGGCAGGGAAGGGGAGACAAAGGAAAGGAAGCAGCAATGATGAAGCATTTATTATGCCCCTGGCACATGGAAGGGGATTTCAAGTACATTGTGTCATTTAATCCTCTGACAATCTTAGGAGCCAGGAGCCATTTTGAGATTCAGAGTTTTAGCCTTTTTTCCTTTACTTTACAGGCCAGAAACGGATGCTCAAGGAAGCTTACTAACTCAGCCAAGGTCATTTGGCTAAAATACATAGCAGTGCCAAAATTTGAACTTAGGACCCTATGAAGTGTTTTTTAAATAAACCCGTGAAGTATTGTCCAGGGCCTCAGAAAGGTGCTGTCGGCTGCATATCAACATGTGCCCAGCCCACCAGCTGGATTTTTAGTGATCTATCTCCCATTATCATTATAGAGAACAAATGAGTGACATTAATAAAATAGACAATCTTTAATAGGTCCTGCCTGCCACCAGCCATCAAGTCCTACAAAACAGCAGAGCAAAGTGAGGTTGCAGTTACTGCCCTGTGGTATTTAGTAAACAGCCAATATGATCCCATCTGAGACAGTCTGTGGGCAGGTCATGGCCTGGGTTTTTTAATAGGGTATTTGTCTCAAGGCTGATGGAAAATCACTCCATTCATGACGTTTCATCCATAGCCTTTTTTGCATGAGAAAATGTAGGAAAAGCTGATTCTCAGGGAGAAGGCAGACAGGTGGATCCCATACCCCACTGCTGGCAACACTGATTTTAGATAAATGGTTTAAATTTTCTTTCTTTCTCACACAATTACAGGCACAGCACTACGAAGTTGTCTTAGTATCTGAGTGATCTAGAGAGTATTCTGACTTTATTTGGCCAAAAAAAATGAGCTCCTTCTGGACTTCTGTAAAGAATCCTCATTGCTCTCTGTTCCCACCCCAAACCCTTTCTTCTGTTCCCATGGAGCATTTCTATAGTGAAATGTCATTAGCTTACTCTACCCTCTGAGCAATAATCCTCCTGCCTTTTAGAGATGACGGGTGTGTATACTGCCTTCCAAACGGTTAATCTTATGAAGTCATCCACAGGATTGGGACATGGTCTATCCTCTGAATTTGTTAAGTCCAGCAAAGATTATCTGAGGTCACTGTTGGTCAGTCTGAATTTTGGGCTCCCAAGTAAAAATCCAAAGAATTCCCTCCCCTGCTTCATTGTCTATGAAATAAACAGATCTCCAAGCAGGATGGCCTCCCCTATAATGCAGGGCTTCCTTGAGTAGTGATTGTCCCAATATTTGAGATTCCTGGTGAGTGTTTCAGACACAAACCTGCCTGTATGTATCTTCACTGTTGGAATTTCCAGGCACAGTTGGCGCTCGTAAGAACTTCTTTCCTTCTGTTCTCTGTTGACAATGTAGAAGAGGAAAAATGATTTAGAGAAATAATTTTCTCTCTACTCTTTTGTAGTTCTTAGTTGAGATTGACCCCTGTAACAAAAGACAGATTAATCAGAGAAAAACTAACAGAAGTTTAATGACATGTATACATGGTAGATACTCAGGGCAAAGTGAGTAAATCTCAAAAATATTGCTTTGAGTTCAGGCTTTAATACCATCTTTCCCTCCAACAAAGAAAAAATGGTTTGGGGATCTGCCCAGTTATGACAAGATGGTCAGGAAACGCCCCCAGCCTCCCCTGGCACACACTTCTTATCCTTCATTATCTCAATGTTTATACCATAATTTTGGTGGGATCAGTATTAATATGACAATATAAATGTTGAACTATGATAACTTTTCCTTATCCAGATTTTGGATTTACCTTGAATTCCTCTTCTTGTTTGTTTGTTTAGTTTCTATGTATTTATCATTAATTCATCCCCAAACTCTCAAAAATGTTCACATGCAAGCATTGTATTAATTTCATCATCTTAGAGTCATTATCAGAAAGTCTTCTTGCTTTCTCTAATATAGATAAGTTGCCCTGTAGACTTGCTACATGGCTGTTATCCTGAAGATTTTCTCTGAATATCATGCTGGGATTTCTTTCACTTGTTTCTTGTGTGGGATCCCCTTTGTCCTGCATTCCAATATCTTTCTCTTTCTTGTTTTACTCCTTTATTTTGGTGGAGGAGCTCCTCCAATTGCATCTTGAGAAAGGTGCATAGAGGCTGTGCTGTTTCAGAGCGTATATGTCTGAAAAAGACTTTATTTTATTTGATAGCTTGGCTGGGTATAAAATTCTATAAAATTCATTTTTCTGCAGAATTGCTTCTAGTTTCTAGCATCATTGAGAAGATTAATGGTCATTCTGATTTTTTGTTAGAGTCTAACCAATTTTTCACTCTCTGGGAGCTTTAGAATTTTTTCTTTGATTCCAATGTTCTTAAATTTCACAATGATATGTTTTGACTAATATATTTTATTCATTTTGCTGGACACTTGATAGGAACTTTTATCTCACAATGACTTTCAGTTTGAAATTTTCTTAAATTACTTTTTGATGGTTTCATTTACTCTGTTTTATTTTTATCTCTTTCTATGACTCATAGTGTTTGGCTATTGGACTTCCTGGCTTGATCCTTAAATTTCCTTACCCTTTCTCTCTTATTTTTTGTCATTTTGTTGTCCTTTGGAAGGTTTAATCAAATTTCCCTTCCAACCTTCTTACTGGATTTTTAATTTATAACATAATATTTTTAATTGTTAAGACTCTTTTGTTGTATGAATGCGCCATTTCAAAATAGCATACTATTGCTTCATGTTTACAATATATTCTCTTAGCTCTCTGATAGTTTTTGTCTTTTTATCTAATTTATGTTTTCTCCAAATTACTTTAATCTCTCTGTTTTTAGTCTCTGCCTTTCATGTTAGAGGCTTTATTTAAAAGGTGATCATTGGCTGTTCACTTATATTTAAAATTGGGTCCCTAAAAAGCTGAATGAGACTCTGTATTGTGGGTGGGGCTTCAAGATCATTAGCTCACTTGTAGGATTATCAGGCTAAGCTGTTTGTTGGATAATCCTAATATCAGCATCTTTAGATCTTTTCTTTCTTCTTGTCAGATGTTTTCAGAGAAGAATCTTCTAAGATCCTGAACAGTTTTCTGGGAACCTAGTGATGGAAGAGGGCCATGAGCTGTAGCAGAGGGTTTCAACATTTAGTATTTAGTCCTCTTGCTTTCAAAATGATTGTTGCCCTCAACTGTGCCACATATCCCACACTTCAGAGACCTTCTGTTTTTGCTGTCTCTAGAGTATAAACCACAAATTTCTGCTGAGGGAAAGAGGGGTTAATTTTCTGATCACACAAAGTAAGCATTAGAATTTGGGCTGGGGAGCGGGGAGGATTTGTATTTGTGTCTGTCTGACTCCTAGACTTTTGTCTTCCCCTTTACTCCCAAATCATAAACCCCTGCTACTTCTAATTCTTGAAGCTTTGTGGTTCTATTTTAGAAAATGGGGTACTACTTAGCTTGCTCACTTAGGACACAGCTGTCCTAGACCTGCTAGGTCAGTTGTCTTTCCTTTTTCTGTTTTCTAACTCACAACATTTTATGGCTTTCATTTTTCCTCCAATTCTCCTTTCCTCCTTCGGTTTCCTTCCTATATGTTAGTTAGTGGGGATCCATAAAAAGTACAGGAAAACATGTGTGTATAATATCTGCTATCTTTAAGTTGTATTTGACTCATATATATATATATATATTTTTTTTTAAACTTGGAAGTCCAAGATCAACATATATATTTTACTGATAAAATGTTCCAATATGTAATTTCTCTCTTAATGACTACTTTTTTTAAGGAAGGAAGTTAAGGAAGCTACAGCAGTAATTCTTGAGGCATATTAGAATATTTCTTACTGACAAAATACTTTCGAACCAATTATTACAGGGATATGGTTCAACTGAAATTGTAGTGACCTAATTTACAAAGATAAAGCTGTCTATTTTAGAGAATGCAGTAAATTTCAAAAGTAAACGAGGGAATGTGAAAGGAATGAGGTAAATTGTGAATACCCATGGTAGAAGAACACTAGGAAATAAAGCCCTGGACCAAGTTGAACTGGGAATGATGCTTCATCAGTATAGTCAGAAGCAACATGCCTGGACATAGAATCCAAATTGTTTTTGAGTGGGGATCCCAGAGACAAAATTGATTTTCCTATTCTAAGACTGAGCCACAATGTTAGGAAATTAGAAAGAGAGATTTAAAATAGCTCAGAATCAAGATTAAGAACAGCAAAAGAGGACCTGACAATTTCACTTTTATAAAATGCTATGAGCATGTTTGTGTTTATGGGAAATATTTAAAGGTTGAAAACATCCAATATTGTTAAAATTGTGAAGACATAGGCAATTTCATTTACTGTTGGGGAGTATAGACTTATTAAGTAGTAATTGGTAATTATTTATTAAAATTATAAATGTGAATTTAGTTTGATTCAACATTTCAATTCCTACAAATAATCCTATAGGAAAGACTGAAAAGTAATGTACAAGGATGTTCATTGCATCATTGCTTGTAATAGTGAAAACTGAACACAACCAACATGTTCATTATAGAGGATTATTTCAATTCATGGTGCTACAGACCCAAATATAACTAATCTTTTGTGGTCCACTCTTATAAGGAGATTCATTCAAAAGAAACTAATTTAGTATCTCTCAAAGAACATTGAAAGAGACCTAATTCATAACCTATAACTCCATTTATAATTTATCCTTGTTTTACAGCCTTATTACTGAATACTTGGAACACCATATATGGGGCAAAAGACATAAAGTTAATTAAAATATATGTATACAATGATATCTAAAATATGTTGTTCAACTTTACCAAAATGTTAGAAAATAGAATATATAGTATGATTTCATTAATGTTTAAAAAATATAAAGGCTTCCAGCTTTGAGTAATGGCAGAGTAGTTTGTATCAGACTAAACCTTCCACTGATTATAAACTCATTCTTCTCTCTCTCTCTCTCTCTCTCCCCCTCTCTCTTCCTCTCTCTCTCTCTCGCACACACACACACACACAAACACAAGAAGGACCAGAAATAGGCACAAACTGGAGGAGATACAATACATATTCAACTGGTTTTTCACCTGCAGACATCCACCACGTGCAGAAAAAGTAGACTTTTTCAACTAAAGAATTAGAGACTTGAGTACAGGGCTGCCAGAGCAACTGGAAATTGAAGTGGGTTGTGGGGGGATCCCAGGAGGTTAGGAGTAATAGAACAGGGAGGTCCCAGAATTATGTACAAAATCTTCTCAAAACCTTGGCTGGCTCTTTAACCACAAATGTGCAGGGCAAGACTCCAAAGAGCATAGCAGAAAACATCAGCTGGATGGCTGAGCAGAGATTTCAGCAGCTGCCTAGTACTGGAGAGATACAGTTTGAAGTTGAAATCTCACCAAATTAGTGGGGGTTGATAAACATCTCTTGAATTCCATCAGTATGCCAGAAGCATCATGCCCTAGATATAAGGATCATATCCCAAAACTCAGAGTTACATCCTAGGAGTAAGAGCAAAAATAAAATATAACTAGCTTAACAAAGCCTAGAAACAAGCCTACACAGGATTAAGGTTATCCACAAGAAATTTACCTGCCTACTAGAACAAAACCAAATACTCATCTGATGAAAATGACAGAATTTAGAGTTTCTACATTGTCCAGCATACAATAAAAATTACCAGACATGAAAAGAAGCAGAAATATATGACAATAAAAAGAGAGAAACTCCAGAAAATAAAAGGATACCCACAAACAAAGCAGGTATTGGAATTAGCACATAAGGACTTTAAAATTACTATTGTAAATACGTTACAGAATTTACAGCAAACAATAGGTGTAATGTGTGGAGACATGAGGATTTCAGGAAAGAGATGAAAATGTTGGAAAAGAATCAAATGGAAATCAGAACTAAAATAATGCAATCTCAGAACTGAAAAATACAATATCTGAAATAAAAAATACAATACCTGAAAAAATGATGGATGGGATCAACATCAGTTTGAAAACAACAGAAGGAAAGATCAGAGAACTTGAAGAAAAGCCAACAAAAATCACCAGCTGAAGGAGAAGAATATTTGAAAAGAAATTAACAGAGCCTTCCTTACCAATAGGGAAATACTAAGCAATCTAACATATGTGTTATTCAGGAGAAAAGAGAATTAATGAGGCAAAAAATATTTAAGGAGACTCGGCTGAAAATTTTCCAAATTTGAATAATATTATCAATTTATGAATCTAAGAAGCCCAGTATACCTCAAACAGAAAAAAATAGAAATTCATATCTAGGCACATAATTGACAAATGGCTGAAAACCAAGGATAAAGAAAAAAATCTTTAAAACAGCCCGATAAAAGACACATTTAATACATGGAAATAAAGATAAGAGTCACTGAAAATGATTCATCAGAAATAATGAATGATTTAGACGTGGGAGCAGGACTTCCCAGGCCCTCTCCCAAGCAAAACAGCAATTTAACTGGTGAAAAGTATTTTTAAAAAAATCATTCCAGCCGGGCACGGTGGCTCACGCCTGTAATCCCAGCACTTTGGGAGGCCGAGGTGGGCGGATCACGAGGTCAGGAGATCAAGACCATCCTGGCTAACACGGTGAAACCCCGTCTCTACTAAAAATACAAAAAAAATTAGCCGGGCGAGGTGGCGGGCGCCTGTAGTCCCAGCTACTCAGGAGGCTGAGGCAGGAGAATGGCGTGAACCCCCGGGGGCGGAGCCTGCAGTGAGCTGAGATCGCGCCACTGCACTCCAGCCTGGGCGACAGCGAGACTCCGTCTCCAAAAAAAAAAAAAAAAAAAAAAAACATTCCAAGTCTGTGGAAATTGTCCTGAAGACATACAACATACAACACATGGAGAAGTATTTATTCAAGAAAATCTACTAAATATTGATAAGAACACTGACAGTCTGTGTCACTTGAACCATGACTTGCTCATTCCATTTCTTCACCTATCCTCAGGTCTGTGTTATGGAAGCTCTGCCCTGAGAATGTGCAACTAAGAAAATGAGGACGGGACCTTCCTCTCCCTTAAGTTCCCAGTCTGGGGCTACAGTTTTACCCTCAGAAGGGCAGGCTACTGACATTTTTTTGTCCATCCCAGCCCCGTGTTGCAGGAGCTCTATTCCTGGTAGACATGGCCAAGAGGAACAGGTCTTGCTTCCCCCATCATGCACTGCCAGCAGTAGGGTGGAAGCTCTGCCCCAAGTGCAGCAGCCAAGAGTAATGGGGCTCCAAACACCTACACCCCAGCCAGCTCATAGGGTGGAGGTTTCACACTGAGATGCGCAAGCCAAGAAGACCAGGGACTTCCAGTCCTCCTCAAAGCCCATTATAGAGTGGGGATGTCACCCCAGGAAAAGCAGGTCCCAACCCCAAACTCCTTTTGAGTGGCACCGGGGTTCTTCCCAGAGAGGAAGGCAGGCCATAGGATCAACCCCACATATTTGCCTGAGGGGACTGATTATTTGGAAGAGGAAATGGAGAACACCATGTCTAAAGCTATTGTGAAATGGAGATGATAGTGGACAACAATTAAAAGGAGTCTGGTAACTGTGACATAAGCAAAATGGGAGCACAGAAGTTTTCAAACAGACGAGAAGACAAGACCCAACTACATGCCGTATACAACAGATACACTATAAATGTAAAAGCAAACAAGTCAGAAATTCAGAATTTTTAATGGGATGTATCTGTATACCTCTCTCAGTATTCTTGCTTGGCACATAGTGGGCCCAGAATTATTGGGTTTTAAATGCTAACCTAACGACTTAATATTCATTTATTTACTTAGGCTAGTCAAGTGATATAGTGGGTGTTTCTCTACTAATGACTGCCTGTCATCTTATCCATGCTCTCCTATAATTTTTAAAATAAATGTGAATCTTTGTTTATCCTGCCTCACATTAAATAGAAACATTTTTTTAAAAATGTTGTGGGTACATGTAGTAGGTGTAGGTATAGGTATATAGGTAGGTAATGGGGTATTCATCCCCTCAAGCCTTTATCTTTTGAGTTACAAACAATCTGATTACTCTTTAAATTATTTTAAAATATACAATTAAGTTATTATTGACTATAGTCACCCTGTTTTGCTATCAAATAGTTGGTCTTATTCATTCTTCCTGTTATTTTTGTGTCCATTAACTATCCTTCACCTCTCCCACAGTTCCCCACGACCTTCCCAGCCTCTGGTTACCATCCTTCTACCCTCTATGTCCAGGAGTTTAATTGTTTTGATTTTTAGAACCCACAAATAAGTGAGAACATGCAATGTTTGTCTTTCTGTGTCTGGCTTATTCCACTTCATAATGATCTCTGGTTCCATCCATGTTGGAAATGATTGGGCTTGCATTACTTTTTATTGCTGAATAGTACTCCATTGTGTATATGTACCACATTTTCTTTATCCATTCATCTGTTGATGGACACTTAAGTTGCTTACAAATCTTAGCTATTGTAGACAGTGCTGCAACAAACATAAGAGTGCAGATATCTCTTTGATATATGGATTTTCTTTCTTTTGGGTATATACCTAGCAGTGGGATTGATGGATCATATGGTAGCTCAATTTTTAGCTTTTGAGGAACCTCCAAACTATTCTCCATAGTGGTTGTACAATTCACATCCCCACAAACAGTGTATGAGTGTTCCCTTTTCTCTACAAACTGGCCAACATTTGTTATTGCCTGTCTTTTGGATATAAGCCATTTTAACTGGGATGAGATGATATCTCATTGTAGTTTAAATTTGTATTTCTCTAATGATCAATAATGTTGAGCACCTTTTCATATGCCTGTTTGCCATTTGTATGTTTTCTGTTGAGAAATGTCTATTCAAGTCTTTTGCCCTTTTTTTTGAATGAATTATTAGATTTTTCCTATACAATTGGAATCCTTATATATTCTTATTAATCCCTTGTCAGATGGGTAGTTTGCTGATATTTTCTCCCATTCCCTGGGTTGTCTCTTCACATTGTTAATTGTCTCATTTGCTGTGCAGAAGCTCTTTAACTTGATGTGGTATCATTTGTACCTGTTTACTTTGGTTGCCTTTGCTTGTGGGGTATTGCTCAATAAATTTTTGCCCAGGTCAGTGTTCTGGAGATTTTTGCCAATGCTTTCTTGTAGTAGAAAACATAGTTCAAGGTCTTAGATTTAAGTCTTTAATCCATTTTTATTTGATTTTTGTATATGGTGAGAGATAGGGGTCTAGTTTCACTCTTCTGCATATGGATATCCAGTTTTCCTAACACCATTTGTTGAAGAAACTATCTTTACCCCAGTGTATATTCTTGGCACCTTTGTCAAAAAGTGTTTTCATCCTAGGTGTGTGTATTTGTTTCTGGGTTCTCTATTCTGTTCCATTGGTCTATGTGTCTGTTTTTGTGCTGGTACCATACTGTTTTGGTTACTATAGCTCTGTAGTACAATTTGAAGTCAGATGATGTGATTCCTCCAGTTTTGTTCTTTTTGCTTAGGATATCTTTGACTATTCTGGCTCTTTTTGTAGTTCTATATAAATTTTAGGATTTTTTTTTTCTATTTCTGTGAAGAATATCATTGGCATTTTGATAGAGTTTGCATTGAATCTATAGATTGCTTTGGGTAGTATGAATATTTTAACAATATTGATTTTTCCAATCTATGAACATAGAATATTTTTCTCTTTTTTTGGTGTCCTCTTCAATTTCTATCATTGGTGTTTTATAGTTTTCATTATAAACATATTTTGCTTCTTTGGTTAAGTTTATTTCTGGGTGTTTAATTTTATGTGTGGATACTGTAAATAGGATTACTTTTTTCATTTCTTCTTCAGATTGCTCACTGTTGGCATGTAGAAATGCTACTGATTTTTGTATGTTGATTTTGTATCCTATAAGTTTACTGAATTTGTTTATCAGTTCTAATAGTTTCTTTGTGGAGTCTTTAGGTTTTTCCAAATGTAAGATCCTGTTATCTGCAAACAAGGATAATTTGACTTCTTCCTTTCCAGTTTGGATGACCTTTATATCTTCCTCTTGTCTTATTGCTGTAGCTAGGACTCCTAGTACTATGTTTAATAACAGTGGTGAAAGTGGGCACATCCTTGTCCTGTTCTAGAGCTTATAGGAAATGCTTTAAGTTTTTCCACATTCAGTATTATACTATCTGTGGGTGTTTTGTATCTGACTTTTATTATGTTGAAGTATATTTCTTCTTTCCCCAGTTTTTTGAGGGTTTTTAATCATGAAGAGATGTTCAATTTTATTGCATGCTTTTTCAACATCAATTGAAATGATCATATAGTTTTTGCCCTTCATTCTGTGGATATGATATATCACATTGATTAATTTGCATATGTTGAACCATCCTTGCATCCCAGGGATAAACCCCATTTGATCGTGATGAATGATCTTTCTAATGTATTGTTGAATTCGATTTGTTAGTGTTTTGTTGAGGATTTTTGCGTAAATATCCATCAGAGATATTGGCCTGTAGTGTTTTGTTTTTCATTGTGTGTGTGTGTGTGTGTGTGTGTATGTGTGTCTTTGTCTGGTTTCGGTATCAAGGTAATACTGGCCTTGTAGAATGAGTTTCGAAGTAGTCCCTCCTCCTCTATTTTTCAGAATAGTTTGAGTAGGATTAGTATTAGTTCTTCTTTAAATGTTTGGTAGAATTCAGCAGTGAAGCCATTGGGTCCTGGGCTGTTCTTTACTGGGAGACTTGTTATTATGGATTCTATTTCATTACTTGTTATTGGTCTGTTAAGGTTTTGGGTTTCTTCCTGATTTAATTTTGGTAGGTTGTATTTTTCTAGGAATTTGTCCATTTCTTATAGATTTTCCAATTTATTGACATTTGGTGCTCATAGTAGCCACTAATGATCCTTTGAAATTCTGTTGTGTCAGTTGTAATGTCTCCTTTTTCAATTCTGATTTTATTTGCATCTTTTCTCTTTTTTTCTTAGTCTGGCTAAAGTTTTGTCAATTTCATTTAACTTTTTTAAACATCAACTTTTTGTTTCATTGATTTTTGTATTTTTTTAATTTCAGTTTCATTTATTTCCGTTCTGATCTTTATTATTTCTTTTCTTCTACCAATTTTGGGTTTGGTTTGCTCTTGCTTTTCTAGTTATTTAAGATGCATTGTTAGATTGCTTATTTGAAGTTTTCCCTCTTTTTTGATGTAAGCACTTATAGCTGTAAGTTTCCCTCTTAGTACTAATTTTGCTGCATCCCATAGGTTTTGGTATCATTTGTTTCAAGAAATTTTTTTAATTTCCTTTTTTTTCTTCATTGACCCACTGGTAATTCAGGAGCATATTGTTTAATTTCCATGTATTTGTAAAGTTTCCAAAATTCCTCTTGTTATTGATTTCTAGTTTTATTCCATTGTGATGAGAGAAGATGCTTGTCATTATTTCAATTTTTTTTAATGTTGTAAGACTTGTTTTGTGACCTAACATATGGCCAATCCTTGAGAATGATCCATGTGCTGAGGAAAAAAAATGTGTATTCTGTAACCATTGGATGAAATGTTCTGTAAATATTTACTAGATCCATTTGATCTACAGTGCAGATTAAGTCTGATATTTCTTTGTTGATTTTCTGTCTAGAAGATCTGTCCAATGCTGAAAGTGGAGTGTTGAAGTCTCCAGCTGTTATTGTATTATGACGTATCTCTCTCTTCAGCTCTAATATTTGTTTTATATATCTGGATGCTTCAGTGTTGAGTCCATATATATTTAAAATTGTTATATCCTCTTGCTGAATTGACCCCTTTTACATTATTTAGTGACTTTCTTTGTTTCTTCTTATAATTTTGGGCTTCAAAGCTATTTTGTCTGATGGCACTATAGCAACTCCTGCTGATTTTTGTTTTTTTTCCATCCTTTTATTTTCAGTCTATGTGTGTCTTTAGAGGTGAAGTGTGTTTCTTGTAGGCAACATATTAATGGGTCTTGTTTTTTCATCCATTCATCCAGTCTATGTCTTTTGATTGGGGAGTTTAGTCTATTTACATTCAATGTTATTATTGATAAATAAAGACTTACTTCTCCCAATTTGTTATTTGTTTTCTGGTTGTTTTGTGGTCTTCTCTGTCATCTTTCTTTCCTTCCTGTCTTCCTTTAGTGAAGGTGATTTTCTCTGGAGGTAAGATTTGGTTTCTTGCTTTTTATTTTTTGTGTCTCCATTATATGTTTTTTTGGTTTGAGGTTACCACAAAGCTTGCAGATACTATCTTATGTCCCATTATTTTAACCTGATAACAACACTGTTTGCATAAACAAACAAACAATCAAAGAGAACACTAATGAAAGCTCTACACCTTAACTTTGTCCCCTTGCTTTTTAACTTTTTGTTGTTTCTATTTATATCTTATTGTACTGATGATGTCTTGAAATGCTGTTGTCATTATTATTTTTTATTGGTTCATCATTTAATCTTTCTACTCAGGATAAGAGTAGTTTACATATCACAATTACAATGTTAAAATAGTCTGTGTTTTTCTGTGTACTTACCATTACCAGTGAGTTTTGTACTTTCAAGTGATAACTTGTAATGTTCCTTTCTTTCTGATTGAAGTATTCCCTTTAGCATTTCTTATAGGACAGGTCTGGTGTTGATGAAATCCCTCAGCTTTTATTTGTCTGGGAATGTCTTTATTTCTCTTTCATATTTGAAGGATATTTTTGCCAAATATACTATTCTAGGGTAAAAGTTTATTTTCTTCTTTCAGCACTTTAAATATGTCATGTCATTCTCTCCTGGGCTATTTCTCTTTTCATTTCCACTGAAAAGTCTGCTGCCAGACATAGTGGAGCTCCATTGTATGTTATTTGTTTCTTTTCTCTTGCTGCTTTTAGGATCCGTTCTTTATTCTTGACCTTTGGGAGTTTGATTATTAAATGCCCTGAGGTAGTCTTCTTTAGGTTAAATATGCTTGGTGTTCTATAACCTTCTTGTACTTGAATGTTGATATCTTTCTCTAGGTTTGGGAAGTTCTCTGATATTATTCATTTGAATAAACTTTCTACCCTATCTCTTTCTCTACCTCCTATTTAAGGCCAACAACTCTTAGATTTGTCCTTTTGAAGCTATTTTTTAGATCCTATAGGTGTGCTTTATTGTTATTCATTTTTCTTTTGTCTCTTCTGACTGTATTTTCAAATAGCCTGTGTTCAACCTCACCAATTCTTTCTTCTGCTTGATCCATTCTGCTATTAAAGGACTCTGATGCATTCTTTAGTATACCAATTACATTTTTCAGCTTCAGAATTTTTGCTTGATTCTTCTTATTTCAATCTCATTGTTAAATTTATCTGATAGAATTCTGAATTCCTTCCCTGTGTTATCTTGAATTTCTTTGAGTATCCTCAACACAGCTATTTTGAATTTTCTGCCTGAAAGGTCACATATCTCCATTTTTCCAGGATTGGTCCGTGGTGCCTTATTTATTTCATTTGGTGAGGTCATGTTTCCCTGGATGGTGTTGATAGATGTTCTTTAGTGTCTGGACATTGAAGAGTGGGGTATTTATTGTAGACCTCACTGTCTGGGCTTATTTGTAGCTGTCCTTCTTGGGAAGGCTTTTCAGATATTTGAAAGAACCTGGGTGTTGTGATCTAAGCCATGTCTGCTTCACTGGGCACCCCAAGCCCAGTAACAATGTGGTTCTCGCAGACTCATAGAAGTACTGCCTTGATGGCCTTGGACAAGATCTAGGAGAATTATCTGGAGTACCAGGCAGAGACTCTTGTTCTCTTCCCATACTTACTCCCAAACAGAGTCTCTCTTTGTTCAGAGCCACCTAAAGCTGGGGTGTAGTGACACCAGAACCTCTGTGGCTACCACCACTATGACTGCTGTGGATCACACCTGAAGCCAGCACAGCACTGGATTTCACCAAAGGCCTGATGTAACCACTCCCTGGCTACTGCCTATGTTCACTCAAAACCCTAGGGCTCTTTGGTCACTTGATGCCAAAGCCAGCCAGGCCTGCGACCTTCCCTTCAGGGTGGCAAAGTCTCACAGACACCAGGTGGGTCCAGAGGTGCTGTACAGGAGTCAGGGAATACAGTCAAAAACCTTAGAAGTCTACCTGGTGTTCTATTATACTGCAGCTGAGCTGGCACTCAAACCACAAGGTGCAGATCAGTGCACAAGATGCAGTCCTTCCTCCTCTTCCTTTCCCTTTCCAAAGGCAGAGGAGCCTCACTCTGTAGCCACTGCCACTCCAGGCCATAAATAGTACTGCCAGACTACCACCCATGTTTTCTTAAGGCCCAAGGGCTCTTAATTCAGCTTATGCTGAATGCTGCCTGGCCTGGGACTTACTCTTTAGGGCCATGTGCTCCCCTCTGGCCCAGGACAGGTCCAGAAATGCCATCCAAAAGTCAAGTCCTGGAGTTGAGGGCTCCAAGAGCCTGCTTGGTGCTCTATCCCCCTGTGGCTGTGCTAGTACCTAAGTTGCAAGACAGAGTTCCCTTTGCTTTTCCCTCTGCTTTTCTCAAGCAGAAGTAGTTTTGCCCCACAGCCACCACAACTGGTAATGTCCTGAGTCTCACCTGAAGCCAGCCAGTCTCAGAGGCCCACCCAAGGCCCCCAGCATATTACCTGGGTGTTGCTGCTGGTTATTTAGGGCCCAAGGGCTCTTCAGTTAGTAGGTGATGAATGCTGCCAGGACTGGGTCCTTTCCTTCAAGTAAGGAAAGTACAGGAGTAAGTATGGGAAGAGAACAAGAGTCTCTGCCTGGTAATCCAGATAATTCTCCCAGATTTTTCCAAGACCATCAAGGCAATACCTCTATGAGTCTGCAAGAACCACAGTGTTACTGCAGAGTGGGTTCCCTTCTGGCCCAGGGTATGTCTAGAAATGTCATCCGGGAGCTAGGACCTGGAAAGAAGTCCTCAGGACCCTGATTAGTGCCCTCTCCTGCTGTGGCTGAACTGGTATCCAAGATGCAAGACACAGTACTCCTCACTCTTCCCTCTTCTCTCCGGAATCAGAAGGAAGGGGTATCTTTTGGAGCCATGAGCTGTATAGCCTGGGGTAGGGTGGGGTGATGCCAGCACTCCCTTGGCTGCCCCAACTGGTGTCTCAGTAGGTCACATGCCCCACCCCCAGTCCACTCTCTTTAGGCCTTGTTCAGCACTAGGATTCGCTCAGTCTTCCAGTCCTTATGGCCTAGACTGCCTTTTAAGTTTATTTAGAAACACAGCACTGTAGCCCATGGTGGTGAGGTTTGTGGGAACTCAAGTTCTGACCACTGGGATTCTCTCTGGCTAGGGCTGGTTTAAATGCCTCCTCCATGGGTGGGTGTTAGCTGAGTTTGGTCCTGTTTCCCTTTCTGCTCTAACCTGACAGCACACTGGGGAAGGGTGGCATTGGCAATTCAAGACAGTTTTTTTCTATCTCTTCAGTGGCTCTTTCATCAGAATGAAGATAAAACCAGGTACTATGAGGGCTCACCTGATTTTTGGTTCTGATGAAAGTGTTTTTTTTTCTGTGTAGATCATTGTTAAATTGGTGTTCTTGCTGGGGGGAAGATAGGTGGCACGTTCTATTCCGCCATCTTGCTCTGCCTCCAAATCTCCCACAATTTTTATTAAGCAGATTTTTTTCTTCTGAATCTTCTATATTCTTTGTCTTTTTTCCTCATAATTTTTTTCTGTAGCTTTTTGCACTATATTCAGAGAGAATACCTTGATTTGGTCTTCCAAATCACTAGTTCTCTTTTCGATTGTATCTGTTCTGTACTTCATTTCTGGTATTGAGTTTCTATAATTTGTTAATCATATTTTTAGGTTTTAAAGATCTCTTTTTCTCTGATTGCTACTTTTTCTACAGCTCTTTTTTTATGGATCTAATAAGAATTTTATCTCAGGAAGCTTAATAAAATTACTTGAATGTTCTCTTTGGCTGCCTGCATTTGCTCTCTCCTCAGAATTTAATTCTCTACTCATTCAGCTTTCAGGCTATAAGGTTGGTTCTAAGGTCTGGTGATTCTCAGTTATTCCTTTTCAAATATAAATTGATCTGCATTGGTAACTGGTCTCCTTTCCTCACCAATTGTTTAGGTTCCCTTCCAACATCTCTTGCCACGTCTGCCCCCTAAATGTGGTGACTAACTGTAACACGTGTGGTTTACTCCAAGGTTCATGGGCAGGTGGGGGAGGCCAGCAGCTTGGCCTCAAATAAACAAGTAGGGAAAGTTACCTTTTAGAGCACCTCAGGGTATTTCACACCTGTCCCAAGTTGTGTCTTTCCTTAATTAACAGTTCAATAATAACTGGAGCAATGCTCTACTTTTCTCTCTGGCCCCAGTTCTTATTCTAAGGATCTCCCATGACTGATCCTTTACTCAGAGACCCTGGGAGCAAACACAATAACTAGTTGCTCTATGTGCCACTGGGAGAGGTAGGGTACTAGCCTGGCACTTTGACTATCTTGTCAAGCATCCTACAATACACTTCTACCCTGCCCTGTTGACCTTGGGTTTATTTTTCTCTTGAGAAAATTAGCATATTCAGATTTGATGGTAATATCAAACACCTACTCTATGCCAGGAGCTATGCAAGGCAGAAATAATACAGTAATGAATACAACAGGTGGTGACTTGTCCCAGTGAAGTTTACAGGCTGGAGAATTGTTTATCCAGCAGCCCCCTCCTTCACTGTGGTGGACTGCGTGTTTCTCAGTGCCTTGGTATTCCTGTCAGCCTGCTACCATCCAGAAATTCTTCAGCTCCCCTCAACTGGCATTTTCTAGGTAATGTCTAGGACTTAGTCTTATCTTATGGATCACATTCCACTGGGATCTGGAAAGGAGAAAGCATGTTGGCTTACTGCACCACCTTGAACCAACCCCCCCTTTTCTTTTGCTTCAAGTGGAAGAGGAAGAGCTAGTGGAGTTCAGATGTTCTTTATGACTCTATAAACAAAAGAAGTCATTTCCACTCCCCAAAGGAAGGCTTTGAATACAATTATTCCTACGTTGGTTCTGGCTCTGTAACTGGAGTTTCTTTGGAGATTGGCGGGAGAAATCAGAGTCCTAGTCATAATTCTAACATCAAGGAGCAAGTCTAGGAATGGGACTGCACAGCTCACCGTCTTGCTTTTTCATTTTGCTGCTTCTAACATTTTCCATGATCCCCTCATCAGTGCGACTTTTAAAAATATGGTTTCGAAGTGCCACTTTTGGAGCATGTGAATAGAAGAGCATCTCATCCCCTCACTCTCCCCGGTACATCCCAACCCCTACTATGCTTCAAAAGAAGGACTGTCTCTACAAATTTTGCTTCACTCCCTGGTGTCTGGAGATCAGTCAGATAGGTGGATTTCTTCAGGTCTTCTTTGGAACCCAAAAGATCTCTTTCTGCCTTTCAGTTGCTCCCAAGCTTTGGCAGAAAATTCTATTTTCAGAATCAGTACTTTTTCTAGTTGACCTTTGTTGATAAGTTCCTTCCTTGCTCTGGTTTCAGTAGATTTGTTTTTATTAGAACCAAACTGAGTGAAAGGCTTTCCTTCTCAGAAATAAGGACAAACACCTCACTAGGCAGCTTGTTTAGCCACCCTTAGGCAAACACCAAATTGAGCATTTAGCAATTCCTTTTTTGAAGCTGGAGGGAAGGGTCCAAGAAAGCCAACTCCCAGTTTCAAGAAAGTGTAGACACTATTTGTGTACTTTTCTTTAGATGGTTGTCATTTTTAACCAAGTAGCTACACTGTCAACCTCTGATATCTCTGTGACCGCATCTAGGTGACAAAGTCAGTCAAACCACCCTTGGCCTACCTGCCCCAAAGCAACAAAGATCTTATCTTCTGATGAGGATTTAAGAAAGACCAAGTCATCTGGCAAGGAGGCAGTTAAGAAAGGTTCAGGCAGCACTTTTTTTGTTTTGTTCTGTTTTTTTTTGTTTGGCAGCAGCAGTATTTTGTGGCTGTTTTTTTTAGCACACAAAAAAAGATTGTGGCTAATAGATATGTCAGAGCTTTTTAGAAACACGTCTTATTTTTTGTGTGTTCTGCAGCTCTCAAAAAAAAAGTGGGGGGCGGGGGGAATCAATCCTTTGCAGCTTCCAAGAAAATGGTTTTTCTTTTCTTCTTTTTGTTTGTCACACATTTAAATCCTAGAATCCCTTAGAAAGAGGGAGGGATGAACGTTTTCAAAAGAACTGGCTCCCTCACTCCACATATGCAGTTATAAGCATGTGCAGTAGAGAAGGTACTATTGGTATTACTGGGTCACAATTTGGACTTTTGATTTAAGTAGAGAAGACTTGTACTATATAGTCAGCATTTATTATATAAAGTTGCCCCTGAGACTAATCTTCAGAAACTAGATAAACCGAACTGTGTGGTCTGATAAAGTGTCTCCCTTGGAGATTATCTCACGAGGATATGAAAACATTATACCCTACACCAAAGATGTGAGTGATTGAAATATATAGGCTGGGCGCGGTGGCTCACGCCTGTAATCCCAGCACTTTGGGAGGCCGAGGCAGGCGGATCACCAGAGGTCAGGAGTTTGAGACTAACCTGGCCAGCCTGGTGAAACCCCATCTCTACTAAAAATATAAAAATTAGCTGGGCTTGGTGGCATGTGCCTGTAGTCCCAGCTACTTGGGAGGCTGAGGCAGGAGAATCGCTTGAACCCATGAGGCAGAGGTTGCGGTGAGCTGAAATCTCACCACTGCACTGCAGCCTGGGTGACAGAGTAAGACTCCGTTTCAAAAATATATATATATATATATATAAAGGCCAGGCACGGTGGCTCATGCCTGTAATCCCAGCACTTCGGGAGGCCAAGGCAGGTGGATCACAAGGTCAGGAGTTCGAGACCAGCCTGGCCAACATGGTGAAACCCCGTCTCTACTAAAAATACAAAAAATTAGCCGGGCGTGATGGCAGGTACCTGTGATCCCAGCTTACTCAGGAGGCTGAGGCAGGAGAATCACTTGAACCCGGGAAATGGAGGTTGCAGTGAGCCGAGTCTGTGCCACTGTACTCCAGCCTGGATGACAGAGTGAGACTCTGTCTCAAAAAAAAAAAAAATGGAAAAAGAAAAATATATACATATTATACACACATACACACACTCTCCCCCTACCCCCGTGTGTGTGTGTGTCTTAAACACTCATACATACCTAAATTTGTATATAAAAGATTTGTATAGAGGGCCTTGTTTTTGAATACATCATGAATATAATGTCTATTTATACTTCTTTCTTCTTGGCTGGGTAACTCTCACTTTTCTTCTTACTCACCATTAAAATAAATGTGGCCTCTTTCTGATTTAACGTTTTTGAACTTTTCAATACCTATACATAAATCAACGGATCAACTTCTGAAGACAGCGTTGCCTTCAAGGGAAGGAGGGGAAATGCACACAAAGAGGGAGGCAGGTTTCCTGGAGCCTTTGGCTCAATGTTAGGTGAAGCTTGAGATTCCAGAGTTAGGAGACACTAAAGATGGAACTGGCCTTTGTGGTTTCCTTTCCATTCTCTTCCTTTCCTTTCCATTTCCTTTCCATTCTGTGATTCTCAAGGGTACCCTCAGTCTTTGGAATTAACATCTGATTGTCTCAGGGGATTGTGTAATTGAGTAAAAACAGACCCAACACGAAGAGACTTGGAATTAATATATCTTTGGGGCCAAAATATTCAGCATATTTAAGCATAATTTGATTAACGTGGGATATAATTTAATTAGGCATATGGACAAAGGAGGGAGAAAAGGTTCTCCACTGTGAAGACGAGATCACTCTATCGTACATGCTGGAACTAAAATTATGAGGGCAAGTTTGAAGATAATATAAAAACCCATATTTAAGTCCAAGAGGTTTCTTAGACTTCTCTTTTATTTCCACATGTGGACTTATTCAGCAATCTATAGTGTCTATAAAATTTAATGTAAACTGCTACATTTGGCTTTCTACCAAAAGAAATTCAAACCCTACACTTTTGACATTTAAAATATGAAGTATTACTATAAGCTAAATATAAAACTAAATCTCCTTCTTTCTTTTACTGAATAATCATTTATTGAGATAGTAATATGGGTCAGGTACCACATAAGACATTAAGAATTTAAAGACAAGTAAGAAATAGTCCATCTCTGACCTCAAGGAGCGAGAAAGGCTGAGCATGGTGGCTCCTGTAATTACTCCTGTAATCCCAGCGCTTTAGAAGGCCAGTGTGGGAGGATCGCTTGAGGCCAGGGGTTTGACATCAGCCTGGGCAATATAACAAGATCCCATCTCAAAAACAAAACAAAACAAAAAAACACCACCTTAGACTGGCATGGTGGCACATGCCTGTAGTCCTAGCTACTTCGAAGGCTGAGGCGGAGGATCTGTTAAGCCCAGGGGTCCTAGGCTGCAGTGAGCTAGGATCATACCACAGTACTTCAGCGTGGGTGACAGAGTGAGACCTTGTCTCTAAAACAAAATAAAAAGGAGCAAGGGAATGTCAAGCAATGATTCATATAAAGACAATGAAGGGTATGTTCTGAGAATGGAATCCCATAGGCCTCTCCAGGAGTTTTCTCAGGATGTGGCAAGAGGGTGATCCAAGAGAAAGAGCAGCCAAGATGGAGGCTGCAGAGTCTCAGCCTCAGAAGTGACACACCAGCACTTCTGCCATAGTTTTTTGATCACACAGATCAACCCTGGTACAGGTGAGACGGGACTAAAAAAGGGTATCAATACCAGGAGCGGAGGCTCATTGGAGACTGTCTGGGGAGGCTGCCTACCACAGTTCTCCAGAGACAGGCAGAGGACATAAGTCAAATAACAAAGTACTGCATTTTACTAATTGAGCCACCATCCAATAACCTCCATTACAAGTTTTAACTAAAAATGAATAGAAGCTATAAGGCCTAAGCAGAATCTCCTACTTCTTCCTGAATCTAAACCTTGGGATCTTAGTACCTTCTAGAAGGATGCATAGAGGAAGGATAACAAAATTGATAGAGACAGGAGACAGCCAGAGGTCCCTGGCGAAACCCTGCCTTCAAGCCTAAAACAGCCTGAAGGCTGAAAAACCGTACTGCTGGTCCCAGATGAAGCCTATTATTTCCCGACTGATTCTTTCTGAATAACGCCCACCTGCACACAGGGAGGACGGGGTGGAGCCTCGGGAAGTTCATGGAATTTGCAGCGAGGAGGAACCTGGCCTCTCCTGTTTCTGTGTGGTGACCTGGGATTCAATCTGTGAGGTGGGAATCCTGCTAGCAGGATTTTCTGTCACTTTGCAGATAATTATTTTCCCTTTTTCCTTTTTGCCCAGTAAATTCCTCTCCTCACCCTTCTATGTGTCCGTGAGCCTAATCTTTCCTGGTCGAGTGACAAGAACCTGGTTTTAGCTGAACTAAGGAGAAAATTCTGCAACAAAATGACAGAGAAAATAAAATGACTTATCTCCTTAGTCACTTGTATGAGGAGGTGGAGAATCAGAGAGGGGGCTGGGTGCACTTGTCCACCCAAATGCATAGAGTGGGAGAGAAGGAGAACCATTCCTAAGGATGGCATCTCTGTCTACTAACTAACTACAAGTTGCTATCTCTGGTCCCACACTCTGTTCAATCAGATTAGCAACTCCTCTTCCCTTGGGTTGGGGGCAGGGGTGCTAGGAAGAGGTGGGAATGGCATGGGAAAGGGACTGACAAGTCCTTTTTCCTGTACAGAAGGTATTGTCTTCCCTGTTTTTCGTATAAGGAAACTGAGATGTGGAAAGGTTAATTAAAGTTTGGTGAGGCCTGTTTCCAAGAAACCATGACTGAAAATCCCAACTTTTAAATTCAGCCATAGTGGTCACATCAGGTCAAAGACACCGTAATTGCTGCTGAACTTGTGGTGAACTCCAGATTTATCTTTTAGGCATTTCTTCTATGTCACAGGTATTTGGGTTATCCATTAAACCAAAGATCCACTTAAAGAAATACAAACATGGGAGGAAACTTGGAAACATTTTTTGTGATCTGTTCTTTGCAGAGATAAAGAAACGGACATCCCTAGGGAATGAAGCCTAGGTCCTCGTGTCCCCCCGAATCTGGTGCTTTTTCCTCAGTGGCACTGTGGAGGGGTTGTTGAGTATGTGTTCCCTCTGAGGCTGATTGGAACCTTCCTCTTCCCCAACTGAGTGAGATGCAGGTGAGTGTCATTGAAAGAACAGTTCTTGGAGCTGGAAGCCCCCAGTGAAATCCCAGCTCCATTCTGCATACTAAGCTTGTGTGATCTGGGTATATTCTCCTCAGTTTCTCCTTTTGAAAAATGGGTATAATGAAATTTGCCACCCTCTCAGGATGGTTGTAAGGATGAAAGAAGATCCTAACTATGAAAGATCTCTGTAGGGGCCAGGCACAGTGGCTCACACCTGTAATCTCAGCACTTTGGGAGGCCGAGGCAGGTGGATCACTTGAGGTCAGGAGTTTGAGACCAGCCTGGCCAACATGGCAAAACCCTGTCTCTACTAAAAATACAAAAATTAGTCAGGGATGATGGCATGCGCCTGTAATCCCAGCTACTCGGGAGGCTGAGGCAGGAGAATCGCTTGAATCTAGGAGGCAGAGGTTGTAGTGATCCGAGATCATGCCATTACACTCCAGCCTGGGTGACAGAGTGAGACTCTGCCTCACGTAAAATAAAATAAAGATCACTGTAGGATCCCAGGTGCTGGGCAAAGGCAAGGAATCAGTCTTTATATCTATAAGATATACAACTGCCAAGCTAAGATGGCCATGCCTCTAGCTGCTGCTTTTTTTTTTTTTTTTTTTTTTTTTTTTTGAGACAGAATCTTGCTCTGTCACCCAGGCTGGAGCGCAGTCACGTAATCTCGGCTCACTGCAACCTCCACCTCCTGGGCTCGATCTTCCCACCTCAGTCTCCCGAATAGCTAGGACTACAGGTGCATGCCACAAAACCTGGCTAATTTTTATATTTTTTGTAGAAATGGGGTTTTGCCATGTTGCCCAGGCTGGTCTCAAACTCTTGAGCTCAAGCAATCTGTCTGCCTTGGCCTGCTAAAGTGCTGGGATTACGGGTGTGAGCCACCGCACCCAGCCTGCCTCTTGCTTCTTACATTTCACTGCCTTGAGAGTTTATCAACTCCCCACCCGTAGGCATTTCACTTTCTCCTCCTCACATGAGTTTGTTTCACCTGACGGTAGTCCAGCTGAATTCTGGAGATAGGCAGTTCAAGTAATGGGAGAGGTCAGTGACTCAGTCTTCTATGTGGGATGAGGTTTTCCCTTCCCCATGACCACAAGAATGAGCAGAGTATGTGGATCTTACTTTGACGGAACAAAAGCAAACAATCCTATCATTTAATAAGAGCTTTAAAAGCTTTAGCAGCATGGGTGAGTGTGGCCATCGAGACTGTCTGGCAACTGCCCTTGCTAACAGTGGAGATTTATTATCATAGAAAATCATTTCAATCTGCGGAGGTTCCAAAGGGACCATTATATGGTCATGGGCATAATTAATAGCAGAACTGTTTGGGAAGGACACTAATATTTATTCACTGCCTACCACGTGCAAGACAGAGAGTGAGGTGGGAGGCTGGTGCCATTCTGATTCTGCAGAAGAGAAAGCTGAAGTTCAAGGAAGTTAGGTGGGTTGCCCACAGTTATAAGCTTATAAACAGTAGTGTGAAGACTTGAATCCAGATCTTTGCACTTCCTGTAGTGTAACACAGGGAGGGTTCAGTGCATTTTGAATCTGCTAGTTTATCTGTTTTGAAAATGAGAGAAAATGTGTGGGGAAATACGATAATTAAAATAGCTTAACCAATCATCCAAAGGTCACAAAGCCCCAGAATTTGGAAACCTTGGGGTAAAAGGGAGGTCAAAACGATGATTAAAAATGAAAAATCAAAGTCTCAGCTTCTCCTACCTCTTGACACCAGGCACAGATACACTTTTAATGACAGCCTTTTATCAGATATTGCCATCAGCGGGAGATCTCAATGCCAGGGCCACTAATGAGTGGAGAGTAAGGAAGGTCACAACACAGAGGATGCAAAATAAGGATCTGAAGCCAGGTCCGTCTGGCAAGAAGAAATTAAGCGAAACTCAGAAAGTTCTTAAATACGTAGAAGGAGACTGTGTTTCACAACTTCTACAAACAAATTCCAAAATATGTAGACTTCTAGGAAGCAGAGAAGTTAGCAGATTGCCAAGGTGTTAGTAGTTGGTTCTTGGTATTGTTAAAGCACAGTTTGATTTGCACATCTGACTAAAATACTTGCTTTAGCAAGCACACTCTTTCCCAGTAGTGCCTCTTAATGCTTCTACTAAAAGGCAACTCATCTTTTTGAGGGCCTGAGCACTTTAGTCACAAAAGTAAAATTAATTGAGCACATACTACATGCCTGGTTGTGACTAAGGCACAGGGGATACAAATGAAAACAGAATTACACGTTAACGTTCATGGAGTTTATAGCTGGATGGGAAAAGCAGTCAAGTCAACAAGGAATTATGGCATGTATACTTCTTGTATAACATGAAGGCAGGGCAAGGTGCCCAGGGAAATGCAGTAGGTGGGTACCTAACTCAGTCTTGGAAAGGCAGCAAAAGCTTCCAGGTTAAAGTACCACCTGAGCTGGGACCCAAAGGATAAGTGGGAGTTAATGGAGTATATTCTCAGTGGAAAGGGAAACATGCACAAAGGAATAGGGATGAGAGAATGGGGTGTGTTTGGGGAACTGAAAGAGATTCAACCTGGACAGAGTATTAAGAATAGAGATGGCAGGCTGGGCGCAGTGGCTCATGCCTGTAATCCCAGCACTTTGGGAGGCTGAGGCAGGTGGATCACGAGGTCAGGAGATCAAGACCATCCTGGCTAACACGGTGAAACCCTGTCTCTACTAAAAATACAAAAAAATTAGTGGGCGTGGTGGTGGGCGCCTGTAGTCTCAGCTACTCGGGAGGCTGAGGCAGGAGAATGGCGTGAACCCGGAGGCGGAGCTTGCAGTGAGCCAAGATCATGCCACTGCACTGCAGCCTGGGCGACAGAGTGAGACTCCATCTCAAAAAAAATAAAATAAAATAAATAGAGATGGCAGATAGATGGGTGGGGGCTCACCTTCTATACCATGTGAAAGCATTAGGGCTTTCTCCCAACTGACTGTTGCAAGGGTTTAAGCATGAGGATAAGTTGATTATATGTGTGTTTTAGAAAGATCATCGTTCTGTGCATATGTGTTTCAGAAAGATCTGTTTGGGGATTTGGAGCATGCAAGGCAGGGTGGTGGGGTGTGGGATGGGGAGGGCAAGACCAGTAGCAGGAGACCCAGCAGCTGGAGTTGTTGTCATCCAGGCCAGAGATGGGGGTGGTCTAGTCCAAGTCAATCCATTAGAGCTGGAGAGAAGTAGACAGATTCAAGAGCTCCTTAAGAGGTAGACTGAACCAACCACATCTTGAGATTGTTGTCAGATGTGTGGAATGAGGTAGGGAAGCAGTCAAGAATGGCTTCCAGGTTTCTGGGCTGTGTGGCTGAGGATACCAGCTCCTGGACCGCAGAACCCTGCAGAAGGAGCAGGTTTCAAAGAGGTGGTGAGGAGCTCTGTTTTGGAAATGCTGCTGGAGGAGTGGGGTACAGCCAAGGGGAGCTGTTCCATAAGAACCACCGTCAGAATCTCAGGAGAGAGATCCAGAGGGGTTGTGGAACTGGGAGTCATCGGCACATGGATGGCAGTTGATGCCAAGGCTGACATCATGTGACAAGGCTAGCTCCAGCAGTCCCATCTTCAAAGAGGGTCTGGAAGCTCTCACTTTCTCCTGGTTTGTGCTTGTCAAACCATATGCAAGTAATTAAAACAGGACATTCATTAACATGCCACTTTATGCCTTTTAGTCTCCCTATGTCTCCAGGGCTAGTGGGTGAGGTACATAGAGAGATGCCATGCACATTTTATATAGGACCAAGTTCATGCAATGCCAAGCAGTGACAGAGCCCAGCTCAGGTTCCTCCAGGTGCTCTTCTCACCACACTGTAATTCCTCTGAGGTTTCCCTAAAGAAAACACTTAATTCATAGACAATCATGACAGGACTGAAATTCATGATGACAGATAAAAGGGGGCATCCTTTCTACCAGGCTCAGTGGCTTTTAGCCTCTGCCATCCTCACCCCCTCACCCTTGCCCTCCACTGCAGCACTTCCCACCTGGTGTTGGCCCGTCTACCCCCAGCAGGTCTCAGAGGAAGGGCCGTGGCTCCACGGCTCCCAAGTCTCTGGACACTTGGCCAAGCGAGGGTTGTAAGTCATAGCCCAATCAGGCCCCAGCTGCTCAAAGACGCAACTGGAGGTGATGCCGTAACATAAAGAGATAGCCCCGGAAGTGATGCCATAACATAGAGACATGGTCAGTAAATTGGGAACGGGAGAAGAAGGAGCTTTTCCTGCTGACCCAGGAAATCATGGTACCATGAAGGGAAGGTAAAGTGGAGATCACCAGGGCTTGGGGCTTTGTTTGGTTTTGTTTCTGAGCAGTGAGATTCTTTTTCCAAAAGACAACTTGAAGGGAACTCCAGTATGTAAAATGGTTTTAAAAAAAAGACCTGCCCTAACAAAAGTAGGAACCCTGGGGCCTGAGCCAGCTTCCTCCACCTCACCCCATACATACTCAGCGCGTGCCTCCGAGCCTTCTTGCAACACTTCTGAAAACTGATAGTTTAGTCCATACCTTCCAGGATGGTGGGAAGTACACAAATTTGAAAGCATGGAATTATAGTCAAATTCCCCTGGGTTTAACTGTAGCCAGGCTGTTTATTAGCTGTGTGTATTTTGGACAGGTTATTTAAGTTTTCTGAGCCTCAGATTTATCATCTATAGAAGGGAGAGGGAGTACAGAATTGCTGTGAAGGTTTAAAGAGAAAAAAACTAAAATATTGAGCACTGTGCTCAGCATTGAGTATATTCTCAGTACACAGGAATTATTGTTATCAATTGCTGAACATTTAGATATTTCCAGACAAGCTGGAAATTTGGATTTTAATAGATGGGCTAGAAATTGGGATTTTTTTTGTAAGAATCTCCCAATTTTTAAATGTTGGCAAATAATTTTAAAAAATGAAAAACATTGTTTGAGCTCAATAAGACGGGCTCCCGCAGTCAGTTTGGGACCTCTGTCCCTGCAGGAAGGAGGTTAGATCTGGAGGGGAAGGGCAGGAGCCCAGAGCTTGGGTCCCTGGGCAGGGCTTGTGGGTTTCAGTCGTGGGTGGAGACTGGCCCTGCCATCCTGCTGTAAATGCAACCAATTCTCAACCAGAAAATTTTTAAATCTACCTATAGCCTGCTTCCAGTTGTCCCACCTTACTGAACCAAACCAATGTTTTCTTTTGTTGTTGTTGTTGTTGTTTTTTTTTTTTTTTTTTTGAGACAGAGTCTCCCTCTGTCACCCAGGCTAGAGTGCAATGGCACTATTTGGCTCAATGCAGCCTCCACCTCCTGTGATTCTCATGCTTCAGCCTCCCAAGTAGGGAGGCTGTGTGCCTTGGGACTACAGGCACATGCCACACCTGACTAATCTTTTGGTATTCTTAGTAGAGATGGGGTTTTGCCCTGTTAGCCAGGCTGGTCTCGAATTCCTGGCCTCAAGTGATCCATCTGCCTCGGCCTCCCAAAGTGCTGGGATTACAGGCATGAGCCACCGCGCCTAGCCCAATGTATTTCTTAAATGTATTTGATTGAAGTCTCGTGTCTCTGTAAAATGTATAAAACCAAGCTACAGCCTGACGACCCTGGGCACATTTTCTCAGGATCTCCTGAGGGCTGTGTCACAGGCCCCTCTCATATTTGGCTCCGAATAAATCTTTTCAATGGCGTGTGTGGTGGCTCATGCCTGTAATCCCAGCACTTTGGGAGGCCGAGACAGGCAGATTGCTTGAGGCCAGGAGTTCGAGACCAGCCTGGCCAACACGGCAACCCCATCTCTACTAAAAACACAAAAATTAGCCGGGCATGGTGGCACACGCCTGTAATCCCAGCTACTTGAGAGGCTGAAGCACAAGAATCACTTGAACCCTGGAGGCAGAGGTTGCAGTGAGCCGAGATTGTGTCACTGCACTCCAGCCTGGGTAACAGAGGGACACTCCGTGTCAAAAAAAAAAAAAGGGAATAAATGTCTTCAAATATTTTACAGAGTTTGACTCTTTTTGTTTACTCTGGGATGGGGACTGGGGTATGCAGGGAGGTGTGCATGTACACACTTATGTGTGTGTGTGATGGAAGGGGTTAACACTCAGCTGTTTGCAGACCACACTAGGTGCTATGCACATATTACTTCGTGGTCAATCTATTATTATCCCCATTTTAAGACTGAGAAAACTGAGGCTCAGAGAGGTTGGAGAATAGGCTGAGGTTCAGTAGGCTGTCATAGCTGAGCTTAGACTTGAATGCAGGTCAGATTTCAGAATCTGGGCTCCTCACACTTCCCGCCACACTGCCTGTCCCTTACTCCTCCTGACCTCCTTGTCCTCTCTCCTGCCACTTCTCCCCTTCCCTTTCCAAGAATATCCTGTTTTACCCACTACTGTAATTACCAGTATTATGGTTATACTTTCTGTTATCCATTTCAAGGATGTCATAGATTATGGTTTATCAAATGCTCCCATGAACAAGATCTCATTTGGTCCCAACAAACCCTGTGAGGTAGACGAGTGAGTATTAAGCCCACTTTGCAAAGGAGAACAGAGCTCAGAGAGGCTGGAGATATACGTCATGCACAAGGCCCCCTGCTCTTCTGTCTCCAAATCCAGGGCTTCTTTGCTCACCCTGCTTTACCGATCTCCTTCAAGGAGGCCCTGCAAAGCCAAAGTCAAGTGTGTGCTGATCGGCAGGGACACCCAATGTCTGTGAAACCAGATCTTGATTTTAAACTTCAATATTTTGATATTTTGTTCATCCCGGATTTTTGACATCAATTTTCACTTAAAAATATTGCATTAAAATATTATTTGATTATTGCATTTATTTGGTGCCCTTAAATTTTGCACCACAGGCAGTGCCCCCACTGATCTTACCCCAATCCCAGCCCTGCGCCTGTCTGTACCAGTGTAAGAATTACGTTGTGATGGCAACTGTGACGTAAGCATGTGAGTGTGTTTTACCACAGTGCCGAGTCTGCCTGACTTTTCTGACCCTTCTTTGTTCCTTTGTTTAGTTCGGAGTGTCACTCCCCTAATCTCCCTTCAAGGAACCTTGTCTGACTGGAATGATCTAGTAGGAGTGGGTGGGCACCTTGGGTACCGGGACAGTGACGCCTGGCCTTAGAAAGGGGGCCCTTGCTGTTAGCTGGTGGGTGCTCTCAGTGCTTTGGGCAAGTGAACATAATGAAGCCTTTTTTCTGGAAGGGATCATTTGGGAATAAACTTTCATGGATACTTTCTTGCTCACCCCATCCGCTCCCCCGTGCTCCCCCTCCAGCCCTGTTGGCCACTAGGGAAATAGAAGGAACAGCTTGATCAAGATTTTTCCTAGAAAAGCCTTTCGATGGGCCCATTATGGAAAACGAAGCTGTTTTTGTTTTCTTTGATTAATCACAGTGTCCTGTTTCCCAAAGCAAATGTGGCCTTGGCTCTTCCGAAAGAACACAGCCTGTGCTGTAAAGAAGGGCTGCAGCCGCCTGGTGCTTGACAAGGTCCCCAAGACGGGAAGGGACACATGCAGCCCTGTCCTCCAGGACTCAGCTCTTCCTTTTTTACCTTCCAGGGAGCTCAGGTTACCAGTTTCCTTTGTGTTTTTCTGCCAGTGTGAACAGGAGAAATATTAGCCTTTAGAGATTTTACAGTTCCTTGAAAGCTGGAAGGGTGAAATCAGCCAGAGAATTATATAACAGCAAAGCTCATTTAAAGCAACAGTGTCTTTCTATAGGGCTGTGGTGGTTCCTTACCAGTTTTTGTTACTAACTATAAAGAAAAGGAGGCTAATTTTGTGAATAAAATAGAGGGGCATTCCTTTCCCTCATTACTTTCTGTTTGTTCATTGGACGGACACAATTCCTAGGGTGTTGATTTAAAAAACAACAACAACAATTTGAAGCCTCTTTCAAGGAAGACTAGGGGAAATCATGTACATTAACCTCAGGCAGACACAGCATACTTATTCTTGTTAGAAATCAGAAGAAAAAAAATAAAGAGAAAAGCTTTCTAAAGCATTTGTTTGTTTTAATTTAAGAGTCATAGGGAGTTTTAGAAATACTCGGCTAAATTCTTCAAAGGGAGCCATGTTCTTTAAATTTAAGCACTAGGCTGGGCACAGTGGCTCATGCCTGTAATCCCAACACTTTGGGAGGCTGAGATGGGCCGATCACCTGAGGTCAGGAGTTCAAGACCAGCCTGGCCAACATGATGAAATCCTGTCTCTACTAAAAATACAAAAATTAGCCGGGCGCGGTAGCATGTGCATGTAATCCGAGCTACTCTGGAAGCTGAGGCAGGAGAATCACTTGAAACTGGGAGACAGAGGTAGCAGTGAACTGCACCACTGCACTCCAGCCTGGGTGACAGAGCAAGACTCCATCTCAAAAAAGAAAAAAAAAAATTAAGCACCAGATCATCTATTCCTGCGTTGTTTGACCTAGAGCTTAAATACCTCTCAAAGTGCATCACACACATTAGCTCAGCTGATCGCCATATCCCTTGATTTGACCTTCTCTTTCTTCCCATTTTAGAGATGGGGAAACTGAGGCCAAAGGATTCTGTTACTTGCCTGGCTTCACAGCTCACCAGGAGATTCTGAACTGGCATCTTCCTCTCTCTGCCATCACCCCAGACCCTATCCTCTTTCCTCTACACCAGTGGTTCTCAACCAAGCGCGATTTTGCCTTCCAGGGGACATTTGACAATGTCTGGAGGCGTTTTTGGTCGTCACAATTCCGTGTATGTGCGTGGGTGGGCGGGGGGCAGGGGATAATGTTGGCATCTAGTGAGTAGATACCAGGGATGCTGCTAAACCTACAATGCTCAGATGGCCCCTAACAAAGAAGTATGTTGTCCAAAACGTCAATAGTGCAGAGGGTGAGAAGCCCTGGTCTATACAGAGCCCAGCAGTCCAGAGCAATTGCAACCTCTGGGAGTTGCCAAGAGCTTCTCTGCCCAGCAACAGGCTTGGCCTCTCTCCTGTGGCTGCCACAAGAGTTAAAGCCGCTGTCTAGAATGCCCTTTGGCAGTGGGCAAGTGTCCCCTGCAGAACCGACTGCGGGACGTGCGGTGCATCACCCGGAGCTGATGTGTTTGATAATTTATAGTCACAGGGCGCCTGTCTTCATTTAGCAGCAGGCCTGCTGGCAGCCTCCCTGCCAGGGAGGAAGCAAGTTCCACAGAGGCCCACAGCCCCCGCCAGCTGACAGCCCGTGGTATTTGGGGACGGCTGTTGCTCAGAGACACCTGGGAATAGGCCGGGGCCGAGATGGCGCTGAGCACTTGGTCTCCCCTTCAGACCCATCCGTCAGCAGCGGTCCCTGCCAGAAGATGGCCTATTGAACATTTCCAGAAATAGCACAGCCAAGCCTGTCAACTGCTTTCTTGGAAATACATTCAGTAAGGATGGCGGTCCTCCAGCAGGGAGAGCAGAAAGCCTGGCCTGGATCAGGCTGCTGAGAAACAGCAATGCCTGGCTACAGGCCATGTCGGTACCCTGGGAAGGGGGAGCGGTTCTCATGGGACTTCCCGAGCCCTGCAGCCTCTGAAGTCACTTCAAAATGTTCTCAGTATGGAGGGAGAGAGTCACACCTTGCAGAAGGACTTAGGCCCTGCCGACTTCTTCTAACTCAGTGACCTGCACATCTTGCTGTGTTTGTTCAGACACCCCGCAAACGGGAAGGCGATTCAGGCTTGGAGGCAAGGTATTAACTGTCAGCAGAGAGAGACCTCTGCATCATCTGGGGAACGTTTATTGCAGTCCCTCCTCTTGTGAGCGTCACTCCCAAGTAGAACCAAAGAAGCATCAGCAGGGGGAGTATTTTCTTCCCCAATCCTTCGGTCATTCCTAAGATACAGGAAATACAAGGCAAAGATGTCATATTGAAAGAAAAGCTTATAATTTCCACTCCTCCCCTCCCCACTTCCCGCAGAATTAACTTTCCCTTAACTTCCCTCACAGGGGCCTGACATTATGGTTGGAATTCAGCCACCCTGGGAATCTCTGCATCCCAAGCTTTCTCCAGTTTCTGGGATGGCAAAGTGATGGCAGGGCTTAAGAGTGCCCTAAGAAGGCCAGCTGCCTTTAAAAACAAGCTCCTGGAAGATGTAGGTGTCACATAAAAGCAAGAGACCAAAAACTCTCCACAATTTGGGATGTTCAGGAAATGTTGATTAATCACATTTTTTAAATTATAAGAGACTGCTGGACGTGGTGGCTCACTCCTGTAATCCCAGCACTTTAGGAGGCCAAACTGAGAGGACTGCTTGAGCCCAAAAGTTTAAGACCAGCCTGGGCAACATGACGAAACCTCACCTCTACAAAAAATCTAAAAATTAGCCAGGTGTGGTGGTGTACACCTATAATCCCAGCTACTTGGGAGGCTGTGTGGGAGGATTCCTTGAGCCCAGGAGACTGAGGCTGCAGTGAGCCATGATAGTGCCACTGCACTCCAGCCTGTGTTTACAGCAAGACCCTGCCTCAAAAAAAAAGTGTAAGACAGTTACCAGGTTTATTATAGAGAATCCATGGGACCTGGTTTTATCTGCAAGAGCCACCGATTCTCAGGACAAACATGATTTGAAGCCCACACTGAGCTATAGGTGGAGGCAGGGCTGTGAGAATACAATACAGGATGCCCATTTAAATTTAAATTTCGGGTAAGCAATAATTTTTTGTGTGTAAGTGTATTCCAAATATTATTATTATTTATCTGAAATTCAGATTTAATGGGCATCAGGTGTTTTGTTCAATCTGTTCACTCCATTTGGGGTATAAATTGATCTAGTTGTTAAATTGATAACAGGGAACACTGACACATATTCAATACATATGAAAGACGATACCAGTTAAGAGAAGAAGAAGGAGATTAGCAATGAAGAGGGAAAGCGAGAGACATACCAGGAAGAAAAGGAGATGGGCATAGCGAAGGAGAAAGAGTTCCAAATGAAAGAGAAACAGGAAGTGCTGAGGAGAGAGAAGAAAACAGGAATGTTTCTGAAGGACCAAAAATGTTTGATAAATTATGACTGTTACACGGAGAGCCATCTCCCTGGGAAATGCTGTTGAGTTGCCTAACCACCATTCCTGGATCTGCTGCTCTTTGTTCTGTCTGGTAAAATGCACAGTGACCACCAGGGAGAAATGACTCTCTAATCACGGTACCATTATCTGGGTCACTATTACCCTGGGCTCAGGTTGTTAAATAAAATTTACAGGAGGCCATTGCTTTGGACAGAGTCCTTCCACCGGGCTTCAACAGACCAGAGCAAACCAGAATAGTGTCACTTGTGCTACCTGACATGTGCTCAAACTGAACTTTAAAACGGGCCAGTTTTCCAAAAATCAGGAGATTTACAGCAACCAATAGAAAGTGAAGTGGTGTCATTCGTCTGGGGTGATACCTGAGGTTCACAGCCTCATGCCAAAGAAATTCGAGGACACGGACACACACAGAGTGAGTTTAACAGGCAAAAGAAAGAGAATAGGTCTCGCTCCTGCAGAGAGGGGGATTCTCGAATGGGTCTTCCGGTTCCATGGTGAAATGTACAGGGTTTTATAGATGATCTTGAGGAGGGAGTGTCTGATTTACATAGGCCCCAAAGGTTGGTTGGACCAGGTGCGTCATTTACATAACGTGAGAAGAAGATGGCCACCCCACTCTAATCTTTTATTATGCAGATGGGTTCACTACCTGGCTGGCGCCATATTGCCTGTTCCTTTACTGTACACGTGGTGACAAAGAAAAGGGAAGATGGAGCCTCCATGTTGAACATGCCTGGCCCCCAGGTAGCCTTTTCCTATTGGCATAGCTGCCAGCATTCATCCGTGCAAGCTTCCAGTTTGCTTATCTATGTTTGCAGTTCAAATTTTCAGGCCACTCTTTGTTAGAAAAGAAATGATTTGGGGGCTGCTTTTTATTAAAAGGGTAACCTTGCTGAGGACTCTCTTACCCTCACTAACTGCCTAATTTCTTTCTAGCTCCTGTATCAAAATGGTCCCCATCCACCTGCACAGGCATGAAAGGGAAGTCCCCTCTGTATAAACCCTATAAGGAAAGTAACTTTGAAATGACCAAGCCACTTCTTGTTTCTTGATCTTGCTATCCCCAAGCTTTTCTGCCCATCCATCTGCTCGGCTCTTCAGAGCACCTTTTCTGTTTTATAGACAAGATGCTGCCTGATTCACAAATCGATAATAACAACCAACTGGATCTTTAAATTCAATGTGTGAGAATTTTGCTCTTTGACAGGGTGAAGCCACATCTAAGGCTGTGTCCAACTCCAGGACCTAAGGGCCCTCCCTGCTCCTCCCACCTCCACTACCCTTCCCCCACAGGTTGCTGTCATTCATGGATTGAGGATTTTTGAAAAATTGGGATCTAAACAACAAAATGGATTTGGTTGCCACCATTCTTTGAAATTTGTTTGTTGTGGATGATTCAGAAAACCCTTCAACAGCTTCTTTCACCTCAGGGTCAATGTGTTTGAGGAGGAGAGTCATTGTAGGCCTGTGTGCAGACAATTGATGTTCCTTGAATTATAAACACCCTTATTCCCATCCCCACAGATGGGAGGTCAGGTTGGCTTAACCCAAAGGGAGAAACCTATGTAGGCTGGGGGTAGGTGCGGTAAGAGAGGAGGCCTCCCAAGGAGGGGTCTGTAGTAGTTGGACCTGCCATCACCATGGATGCTGCAGAATTGAAAAGATGAGACAAGCAGGGACCCTCCTCTTAGGGGCCTGTAGGGGATGGACTGGTGGGAGAGGGTCAAGCGTGGAAATAAAGGAAAACCTTGAGTCCCTTTAAGGGAAATTCCAGGCACCTAGCTAGCCCTGAGGAGCTTAGCCCCATGCTAAGACCCTAGTCCAGATAAGCAACTTGATAAGCAAGAAGGTAATAGTAGCCTAAAACAGGCTGGGCACGGTGGCTCACGCCTGTAATCCCAGCACTTTGGGAGGCTGAGGTGGGTGTATCACTTGAGGTCAGGAGTTTGAGACCAGCCTGGCCAATATGGTGAAACCTTGTCTCTACTAAAAACACAAAAATTAGCCAGGCGTGTTGATGCATGCCTGTAATCCCAGCTACTTGGGAGGCTGAGGCAGGAGAATTGCTTGAGCCTGGGAGGCGGAGGTTGCAGTGAGTTGAGATGGCGCCACTGCACTCCAGCCTGGGCGACAGAGCAAGACTCTGGCTTTAAAAAAAAAAAAAAAGTAGCCTAAAACAATAGCCAAGGAAGCCAGAGTCACAGGATGTTTGGTTCCCTATAGAAACTAAAGATAGCATCTTAACATGCATCTCTGAGTTGTTTTTCAGAAACCTGGACTCTCACCAAACCCATCCCCCCTACATATAGATCTCAGATAAGGAGGAACTAGAAACTGAACTCTGATCACTGTACTTTGTTCTAAATGTCTTCCTGAAGGGCCTAGGGAAAGTCACACCCAAAGAGGTAGCGCTAACCTTTATTTCTGCTGGCCCCAAATTTTTTAAAAAAGCTTCTCTTTCTTAACCAGTTGCAAATCAGAAAAGCTTTGAATCTACTTACGATCTGTAAGCCTTCTGCTTCAAGATATACTGCCCTTTTAGGCCCAAACCAGTATGTAACCTGGGTATTGATTTATGATTTTGACTGTAACTTCTGCTTTCCTGAAACTTACCCCTGCCTTTAAAAACCCTTACCTGCAAGCCATCAGGGAGGTGGGGACTTGAGCATTAGTTGCCTGGTTCTCCTTGCATGGTGCCTTGCAAATAAACACCTTCCTTTCTCCCACTGCAAACCTCGGTGTAGATATCTGATCTTACCGCACTGGGGAAGTGGACCCCAGTTAGATTCTATAATATAATAAAGGGGCTGCCTTTGGCTACCTGGGCTGGGGAGTAGGTCTCCCCATAAACTCCAGTGAGGAGCAGAAGAGACACACTAAATGTCTCACCATGCTAAGACCTCATTCCAGATACCTGGAGATATCTAGGCTGTCGATTTGGAACATCATCATTGCAACAAAAACATTTATGGAGCATCTACTCTGGGTCATCAGACAGAAAGTAATTTATATGCATGATCTCAATTGATCCTCAACAACTGAGTCAGGAAAAATTCAGCGTGGTCACAGGAGAATAGAAAATTCCAGGCAGCATTTTCACATGCCTTGGAAAAAGGAAACTCTTGAAATAACTACAGAAGCTAGGGGCTGATAAGACCCTGAAAAACCAGGGTGTGGGCCAAGCTGGCTAAGACCAACTGGACCCAACATAGTGCTGCATTTGACCTAGGTCTCTCCCAAGACCTCATTATACCCTCACTCACCAGCGCCATGACATTTCCAGGAACACCCATATTTGGTGTAAAAATGGGTGGCACTACAGTTCCAAGAAATCCTCACCTTTTTCCAGGAATCTTTATGAATATTCCACCCCTTGGTTAAAGAAATCAATAATGATTTCTTTAATCACAAGTTCCATGTGACTCTTTTGAGTACGCCAGCACTCTCTTGTCTTGAGTGTGTAGTTTTGCTTTGCAATCGAGCTGTGTGTCTAGCTAGGTGCAGTGGCACATGCCTGTAATCCAAGCACTTTGGGAGGCTGAGGCAGGAGGATTGCTTGAGTCCAGGAGTTTGAGACCAGCCTGGCAACATGGAGAAACCCCATCTATACAGACACACACACACACACACACACACACACACACACACACAAAATTCAAAAATTAGCTGGGCGTGGTGGTGAACACCTGTAGTCCCAGCTACACAGTGGGTTGAGGTGGGAGGATCACTTGAGCCTGGGAGGTCGAGGCTGAGATCAAGCCACTGCACTCCAGCCTGGGCAACAGAGTGAGACTCTGTCTCAAAAATAAAAATAAACAAATCTCCATACTTTCACTGTTGTTCAGCTCCTCCTTGAATTCCTTCTCATGAAAGTGCCAAGGGCCTGGACACTGGCTAGGGTCGAGGTCCCACCATTGTTTGGGGACCTCTCCCAGCCCACCAGTATCACAACTATCTCATGTTGTAGGTATAATATTATTCATATTATTACAGCAATGCCCTAAGTCAAGAGATGGAGAAATTAGGACTGCAAAAAGTTAAGTTGTTGTTTAAAAGTCAATTGATTAGTGAGTGTTGGGGCAGAGATTTGTCTCAGGGATGCCTCTCTCCCAGCCCAGGGATCATCCCCAACCCTCCAGTCAGACTGCTGGGTTCAAATCCCAGCTCCATCGCTCACAAGCTGTGTGGCCTTGGGTAAGTTACTGAATCTCTCTGCATCTGTTTCACTGTGTGAAAAGTGGTAATAAAAATAGGACTTAGCTCATGGAGATGCTGCAAGGATTTAATGAAGGCTGCGTGCAGTGGCTCATGCCTGTAATCCCAGCACTTTGGGAGGCCAAGGTGGGAGGATCACTTGTGCCCAGGAGTTTGAGACCAGCATGGGCAACATAGTGAGACCCCCACCTCCACACACACATAAAAAAATTAGCCAGGCATGGGTGGTGCCACCTATAGTCCAGCTACTTGGGAGGCTGAGGCAGGAGGATTGCTTGAGCTTGGGAGGTCAAGGCTGCAGTGAGCTATGATTGTACCACTGCACTCCAGACTGGGTGACAGAGAAGGACTCTGTCTCTAAAAGAAAAAAAAAAAATAGATTTAATGAGTGAGAACTTAACTCTGACTTTTTTTTTCTCTTGCCCAAATTCCTATCTAAGGGGCCTGGAGAGTCACACCTTAGACACCATAAAATCTCATTAGACGGGCTTTATTAGCCATTTTTTAAAAATTTTAACTTTTTTTTATTGTGATGGAGTCTCACTATATTGCCCAGGCTGGTCTCAAACTCCTGGGCTCAAGTGACCTCCTGCCTTGGCCACCCAAAGTGTTGGGACTACAGGTGTGAGCCCCCACACCTGGCTGAGTTTTATTAATCTTATATAATGTGGCTTACTTTACAACCTGACTCAGATATAGCATCACATGACAGATAACATACCCTGAAGGAAACCAAAATATTTTACCCCAAAAATATATTTCTTTAACATATTTTGAAATGGCTGCCACAGGGCCAACAGATTGAAATGACTTTGCAAAGCCATCTTTTGTGGGGAAATTTTGCATCTGTAGAGAATCTCCATAAATGTATCCAGGACTTTCCCCTTCTAGGTCTTTCCTTGATTAACTGAGAGTCTGACACCTTTAAAGTCTGAGAAGAGACATTCACCATCTATTCTCTCTGAGGGTTGCCACCTATAAGGTTCATCTACGTAAGAACCTTGGTCTCCACAACCTCCTTATCTTAATTCAGGCTTTCCTTTCTACTGATTTCAAGGATTTAAATCAAGCTTTGTGATGTCACACTTTTTGGGCCAATCCAACGTATACCCTCCACATATTGATTTATGATTTTAACTGCAATTCCTGTCTCCCTGAAATGTCTAAAACCAAACTGTAACCTGACTGGCTTAGGCTTCCTTTCTCAGTTCCTCTTGAGATTGTGCAACCTGGGATGAAGGTACTCACATCGGCTTGGAATAAACTTCTTTAAATATATTGTGGCAGAATTTGGTTTTGCCATCAACATAAGTTTATAAGCATAAAGCAGTTAGGACATGCCTGTCACATAGAGAACACTAAGTATTAGTGCTATTATTATTCCTATCATTGTTAGTGTTCAGTTATTTCCAAGAAATGATATGAGCCTGATGGGCCATCAACATTGTTCTTGGGAGGGTGCAGCAGAAGAGGCTGGTTCTGCCTCTGCTCTGTTCATGTTAGTGGTGGTGAATCTGTACGGTCTGTAGCAACCTCAATTCTTGCCCCTTCAGAAGACAGAATTTGACCAAGGGGCATAAGGCAAAGGGAGAGACCAGGGCAAGTTTTAGAGCAGGAGTGAAAGCTTATTAAAAACTTTTAGGCTTAGGGGGATGGAGCCAAGATGGCCGAATAGGAACAGCTCCGGTCTCCAGCTCCCAGCCTGAGCGACACAGAAGACGGGTGATTTCTGCATTTCTGTTTGAGGTACCGGTTCCATCTCGCTAGGGAGTGCCAAACAGTGGGTGCAGGACAGTCGGTGAAGCGCACTGTGCGCAAGCCGAAGCAGGGCCAGGCATTGCCTCACTCAGGAAGCGCAAGGAGTCAGGGAGTTCCCTTTCCTAGTCAAAGAAAGGGGTAACAGACAGCACCTGGAATATCGGGTCAGTCCCACCCTAATACTGTGCTTTTCCAACGGGCCTGGAAAACGGCACACTAGGAGATTGTGTCCCACACCTGGCTCGGAGGGTCCTATGCCCATGGAGTCTCGCTGATTGCTAGCGCAGCAGTCTGAGATAAAGCTGCAAGGCGGCAGCGAGGCTGGGGGAGGGGCGCCCGCCATTGCCCAGGCTTGCTTAGGTAAACAAAGCAGCCAGGAAGCTCGAACTGGGTGGAGCCCACCACAGCTCAAGGAGGCCTGCCTGCCTGCCTCTGTAGGCTCCACCTCTGGGGGCAGGGCACAGACAAACAAAAACTCAGCAGGAACCTCCACAGACTTAAATGTCCCTGTCTGACTGACAGCTTTGAAGAGAGTAGTGGTTCTCCCAGCACACAGCTGGAGATCTGAGAACTCTGAGAACAGACAGACTGCCTCCTAAAGTGGTTCCCTCACCCCTGAGCAGCCTAACTGGGAGGCACCCCCCCAGTAGGGACAGACTGACACCTCACTCGGCCAGGTACTCCTCTGAGACAAAACTTCCAGAGGAACTATCAAGACAGCTGAATTTGTGGTCTCACGAAAATCCGCTGTTCTGCAGCCACCGCTGCTGACACCCAGCAAACAGGGTTGGAGTGGACCTCTAGTAAACTCCAACAGACCTGCAGCTGAGGGCCTGTCTGGTAGAAGGAAAACTAACAAACAGAAAGGACATCCACACCAAAAACCCATCTGTACATCACCATCATCAAAGACCAAAAGTAGATAAAACCACAAAGATGGGGAAAAAACAGAGCAGAAAAACTGGAAACTCTAAAAAGCAGAGCACCTCTCCTCCTCCAAAGGAACGCAGTTCCTCACCAGCAACGGAACAAAGCTGGATGGAGGATGACTTTGACGAGTTGAGAGAAGAAGGCTTCAGACGATCAAACTACTCTGAGCTACGGGAGGAAATTCAAAACAATAGCAAAGAAGTTAAAAACTTTGAAAAAAATTAGAAGAATGGATAACTAGAATAACCAATGGAGAGAAGGGCTTAAAGGAGCTGATGGAGTTGAAAGCCAAGTTTCGAGAACTACGCGAAGATTGCAGAAGCCTCAGTAGCAGATGCGATCAACTGGAAGAAAGGGTATCGCTGATGGAAGATGAAATGAATGAAATGAAGCGAGAAGGGAGGTTTAGAGAAAAAAGAATAAAAAGAACAAAGCCTCCAAGAAATTTGGGACTATGTGAAAAGACCAAACCTACGTCTGATTGGTGTACCTGAAAATGATGGGGAGAATGGAACCGAGTTGGAAAACACTCTGCAAGATATTATCCAGGAGAACTTCCCCAATCTAGCAAGGCAGGCCAACATTCAGATTCAGGAAATACAGAGAATGCCACAAAGATAATCCTCAAGAAGAGCAACTCCAAGACACATGATTGTCAGATTCACCAAAGTTCAAATGAAGAAAAAATTTTAAGGGCAGCCAGAGAGAAAGGTCGGGTTACCTACAAAGGGAAGCCCATCAGACTAACAGCTGATCTCTCGGCAGAAACTCTACAAGCCAGAAGAGAGTGGGGGCCGATTGTCAACATTCTTAAAGAAAAGAATTTTCAACCCAGAATTTCATGTCCAGCCAAATTAAGCTTCATAAGTGAAGGAGAAAGAAAATACTTTACAGACAAGCAAATGCTGAGTGATTTTGTCACTACCAGGCCTGCCCTAAAAGAGCTCCTGAAGGAAGCACTAAACACGGAAAGGAAAAACCGGTACCAGCCCCTGCAAAAACATGCCAAATTGTAAAGACCATCGAGGCTAGGAAGAAACTGCATCAACTAACGAGCAAAATAACCAACTAACATCATAATGACAGGATCAGATTCACACATAACAATATTAACATTAAATGTAAATGGGCTAAATGCTCCAATTAAAAGACACAGACTGGCAAACTGGATAAGGAGTCAGGACCCACCAGTGTGCTGTATTCAGGAAACCCATCTCATGTGCAGAGACACACATAGACTCAAAATAAAGGGATGGAGGAAGATCTATCAAGCAAATGGAAAACAAAAAAAGGCAGTGGTTGCAATCCTAGTCTCTGATAAAATAGACTTTAAACCAACAAAGATCAAAAAGACAAAAAGGCCATTACATAATGGTAAAGGGATCAATTCAACAAGAAGAGCTAACTATCCTAAATATATATGCACCCAACACAGGAGCACCCAGATTCATAAAGCAAGTCCTGAGTGATCTACAAAGGGACTTAAACTCCCACACAATAATAATAGGAGATTTTGACACCCCACTGTCAACATTAGACAGATCAACGAGACAGAAAGTTAACAAGGATATCCAGGAATTGAACTCAGCTCTACACAAAGTGGACCTAATAGACATCTACAGAACTCTCCACCCCGAATCAACAGAATATACATTTTTTTCAGCACCACACTACACCTATTCCAAAATTGACCACATAGTTGGAAGTAAAGCTCTCCTCAGCAAATGTAAAAGAACAGAAACTATAACAAACTGTCTCTCAGACCACAGTGCAATCAAACTAGAACTCAGGATTAAGAAACTCTCTCAAAACCGCTCAACTACATGGAAACTGAACAACCTGCTCCTGAATGACTATTGGGTACATAATGAAATGAAGGCAGAAATAAAGATGTTCTTTGAAACCAACGAGAACAAAGACACAACATACCAGAATCTCTGGGACACGTTCAAAGCAGTGTGTAGAGGGAAATTTATAGCACTAAATGCCCACAAGAGAAAGCAGGAAAGATCTAAAATCGACACCCTAACATCACAAAAGGACTAGAAAAGCAAGAGCAAACGCATTCAAAAGCTAGCAGAAGGCTAGAAATAACTAAAATCAGAGCAGAACTGAAGGAAATAGAGACACAAAAAACCCTTCAAAAAATTAATGAATCCAGGAGCTGGTTTTTTGAAAAGACCAACAAAATTGATAGACCGCTAGCAAGACTAATAAAGAAGAAAAGAGAGAAGAATCAAATAGATGCAATAAAAAATGAAAAAGGGGATATCACCACTGAACCCACAGAAATACAATCTACCATCAGAGAATACTACAAACACCTCTATGCAAATAAACTAGAAAATCTAGAAGAAATGGATAAATTCCTCGACAAACACACCCTCCCAAGACTAAATCAGGAAGAAGTTGAATCTCTGAATAGACCAATAACAGGTTCTGAAATTGTGGCAATAATCAATAGCTTACCAACCAAAAAGAGTCCAGGACCTGATGGATTCACAGCTGAATTCTACAAGAGGTACAAGGAGGAACTGGTACCATTCCTTCTGAAACTATTCCAATTGATAGAAAAGAGAGAATCCTCCCTAACACATTTTATGAAGCCAGCATCGTCCTATACCAAAGCCTGGCAGAGACATAACCAAAAAAGAGAATTTCAGACCAATATCCCTGATGAACATTGATGCAAAAATCCTCAATAAAATACTGGCAAACCAAATCCAGCAGCACATCAAAAAGCTTATCCACCATGATCAAGTGGGCTTCATTCCTGGGATGCAAGGCTGGTTCAACATACGCAAATCAATAAATGTAATCCAGCATATAAACAGAACCAAAGACAAAAACCACATGATTATCTCAATAGATGCAGAAAAGGCCTTTGACAAAATTCAACAACCTTCATGCTAAAAACTCCCAATAAATTAGGTATTGATGGGACATATCTCAAAATAATAAGAGCTATCTATGACAAACCCACAGCCAATATCGTACTGAATGGGCAAAAACTGGAAGCATTCCCTCTGAAAACTGGCACAAGACAGGGATGCCCTCTCTCACCGCTCCTATTCAACATAGTGCTGGAAGTTCTGGCCAGAGCAATCAGGCAGGAGAACGAAATAAAGGGTATTCAATCAGGAAAAGAGGAAGTCAAATTGTCCCTGTTTGCAGATGACATGATTGTATATCTAGAAAACCCCATTGTCTCAGCCCAAAATCCCCTTAAGCTGATTAGCAACTTCAGCAAAGTCTCAGGATACAAAATCAATGTACAAAAATCACAAGCATTCTTGTACACCAATCACAGACAAACAGAGAGCCAAATCATGAGTGAACTCCCATTCACAATTGCTTCAAAGAGAATAAAATACCTAGGAATCCAACTTACAAGGGATGTGAAGGACCTCTTCAAGGAGAACTACAAACCACTGCTCAATGAAATAAAAGAGGATACAAACAAATGGAAGAACATTCCAAGCTCATGGGTTGGAAGAATCAATATCGTGAAAATGGCCATACTGCCCAAGGTAATTTATAGATTCAATGCCATCCCCATCAAGCTACCAATGACTTTCTTCACAGAATTGGAAAAAACTACTTTAAAGTTCATATGGAACCAAAAAAGAGCCCACATCGCCAACTCAATCCTAAGCCAAAAGAACAAAGCCGGAGGCATCACGCTACCTGACTTCAAACTACACTACAAGGCTACAGTAACCAAAACAGCACGGTACTGGTACCACAACAGAGACATAGATCAATGGAACAGAACAGAGCCCTCAGAAATGATGCCGCATATCTACAACTATCTGATCTTTGACAAACCTGACAAAAACAAGAAATGGGGAAAGGATTCCCTATTTAATAAATGGTGCTGGGAAAACTGGCTAGCCATATGTAGAAAGCTGAAACTGGATCCCTTCCTTACACCTTATACAAAAATTAATTCAAGATGGATTAAAGACTTAAATGTTAGACCTAAAACCATTAAAATCCTACAAGAAAACCTAGGCAATAACATTCAGGACATAGGCGTGGGCAAGGACTTCATGTCTAAAACACCAAAAGCAATGGCAACAAAAGCCAAAATTGACAAATGGGATCTAATTAAACTAAAGAGCTTCTGCACAGCAAAAGAAACTACCATCAGAGTGAACAGGCAACCTACAGAATGGGAGAAAATTTTTGCAACCTACTCATCTGACAAAGGGCTAATATCCAGAATCTACAATGAACTCAAACAAATTTACAAGAAAAAAACAAACAACCCCATCAAAAAGTGGGCAAAGGACATGAACAGACACTTCTCAAAAGAAGACATTTATGCAGCCAAAAAACACATGAAGAAATGCTCATCATCACTGGCCATCAGAGAAATGCAAATCAAAACCACAGTGAGATACCATCTCACACCAGTTAGAATGACCATCATTACAAAATCAGGAAACAACAGGTGCTGGAGAGGATGTGGAGAAATAGGAACACTTTTACACTGTTGGTGGGACTGTAAACTAGTTCAACCATTGTGGAAGTCAGTGTGGCAATTCCTCAGGGATCTAGAACTAGAAATACCATTTGACCCAGCCATCCCATTACTGGGTATATACCCAAAGGACTATAAATCATGCTGCTATAAAGACACATGCACACGTATGTTTATTGCGGCACTATTCACAATAGCAAAGAGTTGGAACCAACCCAAATGTCCGGCAACGATAGACGGGATTAAGAAAATGTGGCACATATACACCATGGAATACTATGCAGCCATAAAAAATGATGAGTTCATGTCCTTTGTAGGGACATGGATGAAACTGGAAAACATCATTCTCAGTAAACTATCACAAGGACAAAAAACCAAACACCGCATGTTCTCACTCATAGGTGGGAATTGAACAATGAGAACTCATGGACACAGGAAGGGGAACATCACACTCCGGGGACTGTTGTAGGGTGGGGGGAGGGGGAGGGACAGCATTAGGAGATATACCTAATGCTAAATGACGAGTTAATGGGTGCAGGAAATCAGCATGGCACATGGATACATATGTAACAAACCTGCACATTGTGCACATGTACCCTAAAATCTAAAGTATAATAATAATAAAAAAAAAGAAAGTAGAACGGTGGTTCGCAGGGTGGAGGAGAGAGGAATGGGCAGTTATTTTTTCATAATAATATGATATGAGGTATGAGGTTTCAGCTGGGGGTGATGATAGGGTTCTGGAGCAGATAGAGGCAATGATTGCTCCAAGTGCCTCATAGGACTGGAATCATACCCTATTTGTCTTTTTGTGATTGGCTTATTTCCCTTAGCATGATGTCCTCAAGGTTTATCCGTATTGTAGCATGCGTTAGAATTTCCTTCCTTTTTAAGGCTCTCTAATATTCTTGTATGTATACGCCTCATTTTATTTTTTCTATTCATCCATCAGTGGGCACCTGGGTTGCTTCCACATTTTGGCTATTGTAAATAAAGTTGCGATGAGCTTCATGTCTCTGCTTTCAGTTTTTGGGGGGTATGTACCCAGAAGCAGAATTGCTTGATTATATGGTAATTCTATTTTTAGTTTTGTGTGGGAACTCCATACCATTTTCCACAGTGGTTGAATCATTTTACATTCCTACCAGCAGTGTTCAAGGGTCCCAGTTTCTCTGGGGTCCTCATCCTTGCCCACAGTTGTTATTTTCTGTGTGTGTGTGTTTTTTTTTTTTTTTTTTTTGATAGTAGCCATCCTAGTGTATGTGAAATGGTATCTCCTTGTAGTTTCGGTTTGCATTTCTCTACTGATTTAGTGATGTTGAGCATCTTCTCATGCACTCACTGGCCATTTGTATATCCTCTTTGAAGAAATGTCTATTCCGGTAAAATGGTAAATTCTAGGTTATATACATGTGACAGCAATAAAAACAATCTGAATCTCTTTTTAAATTTTTTTCCACTTTGTCTACTGTTACTGCACCAGTTTTCAGAAATCATACTTGAATTGCTTTTTAATGTATGCTATCAATTTGTTTACTTGAGAGTACAAGTTGTTTTCAAAACAATCTCAGCAAAAGGTGCGTGTGTGTGTGTGTGTGTGTGTGTGTTAGAGTACAGAAGGATCTAGGTTATAACTGTGTGTAAAAAGAACAGGTAAAGCTGAGATGTTAAAAACTGAGGTGGAGAAGAAGGCATCCAGCTGCTGGGCTGTTCTTATTTCCTCCACATGTGGATTTTGGAGAAAATTGCAAATGTCCTATTTGAAAAAATTCAAAGTGCAAGGTACAGTGCACCTAACATTAGTAAATTTTAAGTGTTAAACTTTAGGTAAAGGTGAATATGATGGTTAATATTAGGTGCCAACTTGATTAGATTGAAGGATGCCTAGATGGCTAGTAAAGTGTTGTTTCTGGGTGCGTCTGTGAGAGTGTTGCCAGAGGAGATTAACAGTTGAGTCAGTGGACTGGGAGAGGAAGACCCATCCTCAACGTGAGTGTGCACCATCCAATCACCTGCCAGCATGGCTAGAACAAAGTAGGCAGAAAAAGATGGGATAAGCTGGCTTGCTGGGTCTTCTGGCTTTCATCATTCTCCAGTGCTGAATGCTTCCTGCCCTTGGACATCAGACTCCAGATTCCTCAGCATTTGGGCTCTTGGACTTACACCACTGGTTTGCCGGGGCCTTTGACCACAGACTGAAGACTGCACTGTCAGCTTCCCTGCTTTTGAGGCTTTTGGACTTGGACTGACCCACTACTGGCTTCTTTCTTCCCCTGCTTGTAGATGATCTATCGTGGGACTTCGCCTTGTGATTGTGTGAGCCAATTCTCCCTAATAAACTCCCTTTCATATATACACATATCCTATTAGTTCTGTCCCTCTGGAGAACCCTGACTAATACAGTGGGTGTACAAGCATTTGTCACCTATGTGATTATAAAAGTGAAATTCATTCATTCATTTCAAAAATATTTATGAGCACACGATGTGTCAGGCACTGGGAACAAAAATGAATTAAGCATCACCTCTCACACTCCAAAAGCAGGACTGGTTACATAATTTGTAGGGCTCAGTGCAAAAGGAAAATGTGATGCATGTTAGAGAATCATTAAGAATTTCAAGGCAACAACAGCAGAGAATTAAACCAACCACAAGGGCCTTCTAAGTGTGGTGGTGGGGGGTGGTGGGGCTTATAAAACTGCACAGGTCTCAGGCCTGTGAAGCCAGCCCTGCTCCAGTGGTCAGATGGGTGGCAAAAATGCTGGAATCAGTCTGTTGACAGCCTTGGGAGAGGAGCCCTGGACAGTGGGGCTCACAAGCCTTGTCCAAGGGCTTCTCATTGCCACAAGTACATTGCATCTCCCTTTGATTTAAGTAGATCTCTTTTACCTTTGAACATACATTGAACACCTGTCTATGGCAGTTCAGTAAATGTTCTTGTTGCCAATATCCTCTGTACAATCAGATTATAATCTTGTATTATTCAATTTTTGAAGTCCCGTCTCTACTCACCCTCATTTTTCTCCCCAGTAGTATACCAGGGAATTAGTAGGTGCTCAGTATACAGTTGACTGTTGAACAACATGGGCTTGAACTTACAAATTGTTAAGTTGTTAACAAACCCATGTTATTCAAGGGTCAACTGTATATTGGTGGGTCCACTTGTAGGTGGATTTTCTTCTGCCTCTGCCACACCTGAGACAGCAAGACCAGCCCTTCCTCTTCCTCCTCCCGCTCAGCCTGCTCAACATGAGGACAATGCAGATGAAGACCTTTATGATGATCCAATTCCACTTAATGAATAGTAAATGCATTTTCTCTTCCTTCTGATTTTCTTAATAACATTTTCTTTCTCTAGCTTTCTTTGTTATAAGAATATAGTATATAGCACTGATATGGTTTGGCTCTGTGTTCCTACCCAAATCTCATCTCAAATTATAATCCCCACATGTTGAGGGAGGGATCTGGTGGGAAGTGATTGGATCATGGGGGGCGGTTTCCCCCATGCTGTTCTCATGACAGTGAGTGAGTCCTTATGAAATCTGATGGTTTAAAAGTCTTTGGTGGTTCCCCCTCACTTTCTCACTCTTTCCCCCCCCCCACTCTCTCTCTCTCTCTCTCTCCTGCTGCCATGTAAGAGATGCCTTCCTTCCCTTTCCCCTTCCACCATGACTGTAAGTTTCCTGAGGCCTCCCCAGCCATGTGGAACTGTGAGTCAATTAAACCTCTTTAGTTTATAAATTATCCAGTCTCAGTTCTTCATAGCAGTGTGAAAATGGACTAATACAAATACAAATACAAAATATGTGCTAATTAACTTTTCATGTTATTGAAAAGGCTTCTGGTCAAGAGTAAGCTATTATTAGTAGTTACGTTTTTAAGGGTCAAAAGTTACATGCAGACTAGTGACTGCACAGAGAGTCAGGGCCCCTAACCCTCACATTGATCAAGGGTCAGGTATATACTTGTTAAAAGCTTTAATATTTCATTCTGAATAAAATATGGGTAGGATAAGGATGATGATGGAAGCTGATTTACTACTAGGAGAAATATAATTATGAGAACTATGATTTACCTACTATTACTGGGCACTGAGTTAGGTGCTTCATAGAAATGTTCTTACTTAATTCTTATAAAAAGCTTATAAAATAAGTAGTTTTGTCTCCATTTCAGAGATGAGAAATTGAGATTCACTGCAGTTGAGGAACTTGCTTAAGTTCACATAAGTTGTCAGTGATGGAACAGGGATTCAAACCTAACTCCAAAACCTTGGGAATTTCTAAGCTGGTAGGCCCTGTCTTCCTGTCCCCAGCTGCAGACCTCTATGCTTTCTAAAATTTGATGAACAGAAATTGTTCTGAACAGTGAAAAGCAGAAGTTTTCCATCTTGATGTCATATTTAGAAATGCATGTTATAATTTCTGAACATAGAATAGAAAATTTCAGGAAGATAGTATTTCAGTGTGCATAATAATAGTACCTACTCTAACTCTAATTTGATTACAATTTATTGAGCAACTACTAAGTGTAGGAAACTGCTAGATAATGTGGGAGATACAGGATGAACAGACAGAGAAATGGCCCTCAAAGAGAAGAGTAAGACAAGCACACAGATGGATAGAACAGAACAGGAAATTGTGCGTCCACATCACAACACCCAAAGAAAGTATGTTTGCCTAGAAAGATCATGATAATCTTCCTGAAGAAGATGGCATTAAGGGTTGGCCTTGAACGATGGCAAGATTCTGGTAGAAGTGGCTGGGGGCTGTTCATGCAGGAGCAAGGAGAGGCAGCATGGTCCCTCTCATTTGGAGAGAGGGAAGAGCAGGCCACACTTAGGAAGGTAAATCAGGTCTACTTCACGGCAGGCCTGGGACCACGACTGAGGCATTTGTACTCGATTCAATAAGGAGAGCCTTTGACAAGTTTTAACTGGAGAAAAACATGATAAAAGCTGGGCACTAGGAGATGGAAGCTGGCAGCTGTGGGAGGGAAGACAGAAAGTCAAAGCTGAGAAGGAAGACATGAGGTCAATTCAGGAGAGAGACAGTGATGACTTGAAGTTGGGTGGGCTGAAGGGATGTTTTATAGACCTTTGAAAAGATGTTTTACCATTAAAATAAAAGAAAACCCTGTGAGGCAGAGATCACATCTATGCAAAATACTCTTCTGTTTGATGGAGTTTTTGGAAGCGAGTCAATTTCAAGATACCATCGCTATTATTCAGCCTGAGGATATTTGCCTACAATTCTTGTTGGCTCCTGTGGGATCTGGCTCTCCTTGACTCCTGGCAGCAGCCTTGGCTGTCAGGAAAATAGCCATTGCACAACAAGGCGGAACCCACCGTGTGTTAAACCTCTGCAGTTATGTGGCTTCCTCTGGAACATTCCACCCTGCTTGGGCAACCAGACAGTTCAAAACGCACAAGTATTTTAAGTAAGAGATCATTTACACGGGATAGAAGATCAGATTAACCAAGCCTGCAAATCAAGTCTCCTTTAGAAATCATTGACTCTTCTGGCACCCAAGGCCACCAGGGCAAGGTCCAACATCCTAAGACCTGGAGGTCTTGGGAGAAGGTGCCTTAAAGGCAGGGCCCTTTCCTTGGCTTCCTATGATGCTTCTTGTAACTGGAAGTATGTCATTCATTACAGGAGACATCACAGTGATGATGCACAGGGGTTTGGGAGCCAAGGAGGAGAAAAGACAGAAAAATATGACCTGTTGGTATAGCCAAAAGTAACTAAAATGGGCCAGGCAGCTCACGCCTGTAATCCCAGCACTTTGGGAGGCCAAGGTGGGTGGAACACTTGAGGCCAGGAGTTCGAGAACAGCCTGGCCAACATGGTGAAATCCCATCTCTACTAAAAATACAAAAATTAGCAGGGCATGGTGGTGTGTGCCTGTAGTCCCAGCTACTTGGGAGGCTGAGGCAGGAGAATCACTTGAACCCAGAAGACAGAGGTTGCAATGAGCTGAGAATGTGCAACTGCACTCTAGCCTGGGCGACAGAGTGAGACTCCATCTCAAAACAAAACAAAACAAAACAAAAGGAACTACAATGTTTATTTGTTTATGAGATGTCAGCAGACTGGAAAACACCACGCCAAGCAGGAAGCCATGGTGGAGCACAGGATGCTGTAATTCTCATCCTACCTGATCCGCTAATGCGTGCGGGAGCTATGGAGACCACAGAGCAGTGTCTGCAGCGAAGGAAAGCTGAGTGGGCCATCTGTTACCTCCAAGAACAAAAAATGCAGTGAATTCAGAAGAAGCAATACTTCACAATGTCAACCTGTACATAAGGCTGCATAATGCTTTCAGAGAAAGGACATGGAAAAAGAGCTGTCGGGCACTGGCTGGTGGAGACTGGCAGAAGTGATTTGTATCAATAGGTGCTGATGTGTTCCAGCTATTCAGCCAAGAGTGACAAAACTAGTCCGGTTCTTGGTGCAAAAAAGGAGATCTGGGGCAGCTGAATGATGAAGTGGGTGTGGCTGATTCAGAAGTCTGGGTTGGCTTTTCTTTCTTAGTGTGTCCACCGGGGCTTCTAAGCCAGCTCCAGATTTAGAGCATCCTTTCTTTTTGTCTTTAGCAGTCTGTGGGAGGGAAGCTGTGGGAGGGGCTGTGGGCTCCAGTCCACATGATCCCTACAGGAACCCTCCTGGCCCTCCACCCCAGGAAGATTATGGGAGGAGCAATTCCAGCTCTTCTTTCTAGTCTTCCTTGGGAAAATGGGGAGAAAGCACGAAGTCCCCCTCCTCAACACTTTCTACCTTCCCCCAATGGCACCCAACCCCCTCCCCTCCACTCAGCTGAGAGTGCCTGCCCCACCATTGCTTGCTCTGTGACCAGGGTGCAACTTCAAATCAAGAGGAATGAGAAGACACTCCTTTTGGTCTTGGATCCAGGACAAGTCTTAAAACCAGCCTTCGGGGCAAGAATGCCATTCGTGCGATCTTTGATCCTCCTGGATGATTTCTCCATTGGTTTGGAATCCAAAGAAGAGGAAAAGTAGGATTCACCAACACCTTCAAATCCCCAAGGCTGTGGAGAAATCCTGGAAGCCAAGCCTGAATGACAGTAACACTTTCCTTGTTTTCCTTGCCTATTGCCTATTAAAGAACAAGCTCAGAATTTATCACCGAGAACACACCTATTGTTGCCCCAAACAGAGGTCTATAGTGTAGCAGGTTGGGAAGTCTTAAAAGGTATGAATAATACCTTCTAGAAAAGTGGTCAGGAGCTTCCTCCCCAAATATTCCAGCGTTCTGTTCCTATGGTAGGTGCCGGGATGCACACCCAGGTCCCCTTATTAGACCACTGCACCGCCGCACAGCTGCTGGGAGTGCTGGCTGCTGCCTGATCTCAGGCACACTCTTTCTGGAGAATTGTCCTCAGGCAGTGGGAGCCTCCTCAGCCAGAGACGCTTGGGAGAACCCCTCACCCTCAGGGGTGGTCTGCACCAGTGACTGGCAGACACAGGGTTATAAAGGCCTGGCCCCCTTGTCTTGAGGTTGGACAATTCCCTGGTGCCAGCCACACTCCAGAGCTCCCCATGGGATGGAGCTGAGGCTAGACTTCAGCGAACTCACATCTCTATCTTCTTCCTCTGTCTCACCTGCTTCCCTAACTCCTTTACATACTTCTCCTGAAATCTGTTCACACGAGAATACCAATCTCATAGGCTCTGCTCCTAGGGAACCATCTCTGAGATGATACCCAAATAGGAAATTCTTCTTTTCCTAATCACGATCCTTGGAGAATGTAGGAACTGACTGATCACTCTTTGCAACTGCCTCATAATTTGAAGACTTTTTAAGTGCCTACTCCATGAACCACTATTTATGGTTTGATTTTTAACATCGGCACTGCCCAGAATATGGGGGTGTAGATTTGAACTCAGTCAGCACGAACGGGACCATGAAAAGATTCTCTCTCAGTGCATCACTGCTACAATTAACCAGAACAAAGATGTGTGATTTCACCATCTCAAAGTTCTTTCTTATTTGTATATGATTTACTAGCATAACTCCATGGGAGAAAGTTGTATTTTTTTTAAATGAGGAAACTTAAAGTAAATACAGCTTAAGTGGGTTTCTTAAGTTCCTGGAGCAAGCTAAAGACACAACTGGAGTAGCAAAGACTAGAATGAGAGTTTCTGACCTTCAGTCTTAGGCTCATTCCGTGACCTCCATCCTTGCCCCAACCTATGCCCTTCTTGTATGGACCAAGATACTTTATGATGCTGTGTCAGTGGTGAACTGTGTTTGGCTGATAACAAGAGAAACCCCAGATGGTGGTTTGAGCAACCAATGCTTCATTCCTTCACAACCCAAGAGGTCTGGGAGGGAAGCAGCCTGGAGTTGGCAGGCAGCTTCACAGTCATCAGAGTCTTAGATTCCTTTAGACTTTCTGTCCCTCCATCTGGGCTATGTCCCTTATTTTCTTGGTCCAATATAGTTGCTGGAGTCCAGGCCACCACACGTTGAGTTCTAGATAGTGGGACGGAGGAAGGAAAGAAGACAGGCCTCTTTCCTCTCTGTAAGGAGACTTCCCAGAAGTCTCACTCAACACTTCTGTTCGCGTTTCACTGGCCAGACATGTGGCCACACCTAGAGCCTACTGAAGTTTAAGCCTCAGAGCCATTCAGTTGCGGAGTCCCTTCCAAATGTTTGTGCCTGGTTTTGTATTCTTAATTTTATATTATTTTCAATGATTTTCAGGAACAATTTATGGAGCCATTACGGTGTGCAAGTCTCTTGGACATAGAAAAGAGCTAAAAGTAGGGAACTAGAGATGTATTGTGCCAGCTTTTTTTTAGGGGCATTAAACCAGAGACCGCATGATGTATAATCATAGTTTTGTAGAAAGCATGGAGGTGGTCTTTAAATACAGTCATGCACCACATAACGATGTTTTGGTCAATGATAGACTGCCTATGCTATGGTGGTCCCGTAAGATTATAAAACTGTATTTTTGCTGTACCTTTCTGTGATTAGATATGTTTAGATGCACAAATACTTACCATTGTGTTATAGTTGCCTGCAGTGTTCGGTAAAGTAACATGCTGTACAGGTTAGCAGCCTAGGAGCAAGAGGTGACGCCTTCCAGCCAGCCTAAGTGTGTAGTAGCTGTACCATCTAGATTTGTGTGAGTACACTCTATGAGGTTTGCACATGAGGAAATCGCCTAACAATTCATTTTTTCACAATGTATCCTGTTGTTAAGCCACGTAGGACTGTAGTTATTTCTTATACCAGTCCTGGAACAGTATAGAGTCACATTTTAAATACCATACTTTGTTGAATTTAAGACATCATTGATAATAGATATATCATTATTTTATGTATCAGTAAGAAAAGGAAAACACTGCCAAATACATTATGACTTTCCATAGACTATAAAATTCATTCTAAATTAAAAGATGTTAAAATAAAAAAAAGGACACATTATAATATCAGTGACATATGGTGGTAACCATTCAATGAGTACATTTCTGTAGGGAGATAAAATAATATACTATAGAATGTAAGCTCTCTGGTGACATAAGAACATGGATAGAATTTAAAGAATTTAAAGAATGTTCAGACTGGGTAAGGATATATAGTCCCACAGAAGAAAAAATCCCTGAGAATCTCATACATAGTTGTGTGATCAAACTGTCTGAAGTAGCTTTCTGGAGTTTGAGTTGATATGATTTCACCAGCTATGCTTCCTGAGTCCAGTGGATACATATGAGGTCCCTATGAGACACAGGTTGGTGAGGGGCCCAGGAGCATTGTCCTGGGTGATATTGTGATTTTCCCTTTAATTTGGGTGAAATCTTAGGTCACATAACCTATTTCTCTAAAAACAATGTCTGTTGCGTCTCACAAAATTTTGAGAAAATCAAATAGATTAGTTGCTTTTTAAAAAGCATGCTAGAGAGGCAAGTGGGAAGGAAAATCAACTGCTCATATACAAAATAATAACACAACAACAGTGAACATCAATGAGTACTTTCTCTGTGTCAAGTCTGCTTTAAAGGTGACGGCATGTACTGTTAGTAGCCAACAAATAGCTATTCTTTTTTTTTAATTGTATTATTATTATACTTTAAGTTTTAGGGTACATGTGCACAATGTGCAGGTTTGTTACATATGTATACATGTGCCATGTTGGTGTGCTGCACCCACTAACTCGTTATTTAGCATTAGGTACATCTCCTAATGCTATCCCTCCCCCCTCCCCCAACCCCACAGCAGTCCCCAGTGTGTGATGTTCCCCTTCCTGTGTCCATGTGTTCTCATTGTTCAATTCCCACCTATGAGTGAGAACATGCGGTGTTTGGTTTTTTTGTCCTTGTGATAGTTTGCTGAGAATGATGGTTTCCAGCTTCATCCATGTCCCTACAAAGGACATGAACTCATCATTTTTTATGGCTGCATAATATTCCATGGTGTATATGTGCCACATTTTCTTAATCCAGTCTATCATTGTTGGACATTTGGGTTGGTTCCAAGTCTTTGCTAACAAATATCTATTCTTTGCTTCCTTCTTCTTGGCTAGCAGAGCCTGCTTCCCAAAGAAAGGAGATAAATTTCAGATAGTCATTGTCCCATCTTTCTGTTCATCTGGGGCAGTAGTTCTCCAAGTGTAAAGATATCTAGGGGTCTCTGAGACACTTTCATAAGTTTTCAAGGTCAAAGTTATTTTCAAAATTTTATATATTCAATGGGGAATATCTATATCTAATGAAATATGCATATATAATTATTTCAAGATATTATTTGCCTTTTTTACTGCATAGTCATTTGCACTGATGTTGGAAAAGCAATGGTGGGAAAAACTGCTGGTGGCTCAGCACAAATCCTGACACCAAACTGTAGTCACTGTATTCCTCACAACCGCAGAGTAAAAGAAAGCATTTTACTCAGATGCCCTTGAAGCAGTAAAAGTTAATTGTGTTACATCTCTACCCTTGATTTGGGAAGTACACACAAAGCATTTCTTTCTTTTTTTTTTTTTTGAGATGGAGTCTCACTCTGTCACCCAGGCTGGAGTGTAGTGGCGTGATCTCGGCTCACTGTGACCTCCATCTCCCGGGTTCAAGAGATTCTCCTGCCTCAACCTGCTGAGTAGCTGGGACTACAGGTGCGCACCACCATGCCCAGCTAATTTTTGTATTTTTAGTACAGACGGGGTTTCACCATGTTGGCCAGGATGGTCTTGATCTCCTGACCTTGTGATCCACCCGCCTCGGCCTCCCAAAGTGCTGGGATTACAGGTGTGACCCACTGCGCCCGACCCACATAAAGCATTTCTACTGCATAGGCTGTGATGGTTGTCTTGCAGAAAAGCACTTATGTGATTGTTTGAGTTGCTAGCTAAATTAGCTATTTGGTTTTTTTTTTTTTTCCACAGAACATTATTTTTGCTTGAAACGAAAACTGACAGACAAATTATAGTTATTCAAGTAGTTACTTAAGTTTGGGTATTAGATAGAAATGGTCTCAGAAAATGAAATGAGTTTTTCCAGTGAAGGAAAACAATATGAGTTAATCATGTCAAGGAAGATAATATTTGATGCCAATGATAAAATTCAAGCTTTCAAAGGAAATTAGAATGAAATTAGTGGTGATATTTATGAAGGTGATATTTTTATATTATATATTGAAATGTGTCAACATTTGGAAGGTCTGTACAACTCATTAAAACAATATTTTCCAAATGACCAGTGCATAACTTTACAAAATTTGAAAAAGTAATTGAGTATGAAACATTCATTGATGTTTTCAGATTTCATATGGCAATTTACCTTTTTTTTTTTTTTTCTTGAGAGGGAGTTTCCCTCTTGTTGCCCAGGCTGGAGTGCAATGGCACAATCTCAGCTCCCCACAACGTCTGCCTCCTGGGTCCAAGCAATTCTCCTGCCTCAGCCTCCTGAGTAGCTGGGATTACAGCCATGAGCCACCACACCCGGCTAATTTTGTATTTTTAGTAGAGATGAGGTTTCTCCATGTTGGTCAGGCTAGTCTCGAACTCCTGACCTCAGGTAATCTGCCCGCCTTGGCCTCCCAAAGTGCTGGGATCACAGGTGTGAGCCACCGTGCCCAGCTGGCAATTTACCTTTAAGAAACTACAACTTGTCAACCAGCAGAATCTTCACCATGATCTGAAAAGGCTGTTAATATACTCTTCCCTTTCCAATTACTCATCTGTGTGTAGTGGAACAAAAAACTAGAGAAACAGAATCAATTCTATATATATAGTCATCTCTTGGTATCTGTGTGGGATTGGTTCCAGGATCTCCCTTGGATACCAAAATCTGCAGTTACTCAAGTCCCTGATATAAAATGGCATAGTATTTGCCATCTTGCCTATGCACATCCTCCCGTATACTTTAAATCATCTTTGGATTACTTATAATACCTAATACAATGTAAATGCTACGTAAATAGTTGTTGTTTTATTTAGGGCCTAAGGACAAGAAACAAAAGTCTATACATGTTCAGTACAGATGCATTTTTTTCTCAAATATTTTTGATCTGCACTTGGTTGAATCCATGGATGCAGAATCCATGGACATAGAGGGCCAACTGTATATATATACATGCATATATGAAGAGATTTAGTATAGGAATTGGCTCATGCAGTTATGGAGGCCAAGAAGTCCCATGATCTACAAGTTAGAGAACCAGGGAAGTTGGTAGTGTAAATCAGCCCAAAGCTGGAGACCTGAGAATGAAGGGCAATGGTGCCAGTCCCTGATGTGGTTTGGCTGTGTCCCCACCCAGATCTCATGTTGAATTGTAATTCCCAGTGTTGGAGGAAGGGCCTGGTGTGAGGTGATTGAATGATGGAGGCACACTCCCTACTTGCTGTCCTCAAGATACTGAGTGAATTCTCACGCAATCTGGTTGTTTAAAAGTGTGTAGCACCTCCCGCTTTGCTCTCTTCCTCCTTCTCTGGCTGTGTAAGATGTGCCTGCTTCCCCTTCCCCTTCTGCCATGATTGTAAGTTATCTGAGGCTTCCCCAGCCATGCTTCCTGTATAGCTTGTGGAACTGTGAGTCAGTTAAGCCTCTTTTCTTTATAAGTTACCCAGTCTTAGGTCTTTATAGCAATATGAGAATGGACTAATACAGTTTCAGTCCAAATCTGAAAGCCCAAGAACCAGAAGGGCCAATGTCTCAGGGCAGAAGATGGATGTCTCAGCCCAAGCAGGAGAGTGGATTTACCTTTCCTCCCCAATTTGTTCTGTTGGATCATGCCCACCCACGTTGGGGAGGGCCATCTGCTTTATTCAGTTCACCAATGCACATGCTAGTGCCTTCTGGAAACACCCTCACAGACACACCCAGAATCATATTTTACCAGTTATCTGGGCATCCCTAAGCCCAGGCAAGTTTGACATATAAAATTAACCATCTCAGCATCTCAGAGGTCATACTGGGTCAGGGTGGACCCTAAACCCAATGTCTGATGCCTTTTTTTTTTTTTTTTGAGACGAAGTCTCACTCATGTCCCCCAGGTTGGAGTGCAATGGTGTGATCTCAGCTCACTGCAACATCCGCCTCCTGGGTTCAAGCAATTCTCCTGCCTCAGCCTCCCGAGTAGCTGAGATTACAGGCTCCTGCCACCATGCCTGGCTAACATTTGTATTTTTAGTAGAGATGGGGTTTCACCATGTTGGCTAGGCTGGTATTGAACTTCTGACCTCAGGCGATCCACCTGCCTCGGCCTCCCAAAGTGCTGGGATTACAGACGTGAGCCACCACACCTGGCCAACTGATGTCTTTATAAGAGACAGAGAGTAGGATACAGAAACATGGAGACACAAGGAAGAAGACTACGTGAAGATAAAGGCAGAGATTAGAGTGATGCAACTACAAACTGAGGAATGCCAAAGGTGGCCAGGAGCCACCAGAAACCAGGGGCAGACAAAGTAGGATCCTCCCTGAGAGACTTGGAAGGGAGCATGGCCTTGCTGACTCCTTGATTTCAGAATTCTAGCCCTCAGAACTGTGAGAGAATGAATTTCCATCGTTTTAAGTCAAGTGGTTTGTAGTACTTGGTTATGGAAGCCCCAGGAAACGAATAGAGGGTTCAACAGATAATCTTCATGGTAATTAAGGTTAGGAAGATAAGTTTCCTGAGAATCTAAAACAAGAGAAAAAAACACTTCCTGCCCTTGAGTCCAAGCCTAAAATGCTTTCACAAAGTAAAATAAGCAGCTATTTTCTATGCCTAATTTGGAAAGAATGAGAAGTTCCAGGAAGCTTTCCTGTGGGAAGCTGGTTCTCGTCCCTGTTAGCTATTGGGCCTCTTCACAATCTAGGCCTGTGGTTTTCTCAAATGTTATATACGGTGGTTGGACCAGATGAGCTATAAGATGCCATTTAGTTCTAAGCCTACATTGTTCTTATTGGCCTATTTATAGTGAGGGGAAAATTTTCTGGATAGAAGAGAAAGGTTTAATGTTTGAATGGCTTGCAAAATAATATGGATTTTCTTCTTTAGAACTATTTGTGAACAGGATCAATCTGATAGGTGCAGATTGATAAATCAACTATATGCTGTGTAATACTTCTTTAAAACAGGGGTAGTCAGATTCAAATGCCTCTGGGAACCAGACAGTAACATAAGTGAGTCAAGCAGACTGGCTGTAATAAAGTAGGGAGTAGTAGGGGCTATGGCAAAGATTATGTGTTGGGCTGTTTTGGCAATGATATAAAGAAATACCTGAGATTGGGTAATTGATAAAGAAAAGAGGTTTAATTGACTTACGGTTCTGCAGACTGTACAGGAAGTATGATGCTGGCATCTGTGCAGCTTTTGGGGTGGCCTCAAGTGGCTTTCACTCATGGCAGAAGGCAAAGTGGGAGCAGACACATCACATAGAGAGCAAGAGCAAAAGAGGGAGTGATGGGGAGGTGCCACACACTTACATAAACAGACCTCACAAGAACTCACTATTGTGAGGACAGCACCAAGCCATGAGGGATCTGCCCCTATGACCCAAACACTCAAACACCTCCAACCAGGCCCCACCTCCAACATGGGCCCCACCTCCAACATGAGATTTGGACGGAACATCTAAACTATATAGGATTACGTGTGATAAAATAGGGAGTGGTGGGGACTGTGGCAAACTAGAATGCTCTTATGGCTTTAGATGGAAATGATCATTGCTCAGCTTTGGTCAGTTCCTGCCAAACAGCAGTGGGGGTGTATTAGCCCATTTTCACATTGCTATAAAGAAAATTCCTGAGACTGGTAATTTATAAAAGAAAAATGTTTCATTGACTCACAGTTCCACATGGCTAGGGAGGCCTCAGGAAACTTACAATCATGGCAGAAGGTGAAGGGGAAGCAGGCACCTTCTTCACCTGGTGGCAAGGAGGGAGAAGTGCATGAGCAGGAAAAAATTGCCACTTTAAAAACCATCAGATCCCACGAGAACTCACTCACTACCGTGAGAACAGCATGGGGGAAGCTACCCCTTTGATCCAAGCACCTCCCTCCCTCAACACATGGGGATTCCAGTTTGAGATGAGATTTGGGTAGTGACACAGAGCCAAACCATATCAGTGGGTTTAGGATGCCTAATCCTGAGATTTTTTAAGGAAAGCCAAAATTTTAATGTGAAGTCTCCCAATTTAAAACATCTTAGTAACTGAATTAAATTCTAAAAATAACATCACTGGACAAACAAAATACTTTTATTGACTCGTTGTGGTCCCTCAAGTTACCAGTTTGTAACTTTTGCCTCAAAGCTTTGAATTCGATATTTACAAATACTAATAAACAGCTTAATGAAATGTACAAACATTTTAACAATCCTTGTTTGCTCATGTATAAAAAACAGTTTTTGAGATGTCCTGAAAACACATGATATTATTCCCATTTTGTGGTTAAGAAACTCAAAGGGAAACAGGTTTCCATTATTTGAAAGACCTGCAAGCAGAACTTAGATTTAGAACTTAGATTTCCTGGAATACCCAATATTCCTTTTCTCAACTCCTTTTTGCCATTCATGTTAACGAGAAGGGACAAGACAAGAGCTATTTGCACTGACACATCCACAGGCACATGGACCTGGGTACTGGACGCAGACCAAAGATGTAAATATTATCTTAAGACAAATGGTAGGCTGTCTGGGTCTTGTTATGTAGCGGAAAGGAAAATGATTGGGAAGTTTGGTGTTGGTTCAAATGATCTTGTAATTATAGGATATGGTTGAAATTATAAGGCCCAAAATATAGAAGTAGAAAAGGCAATGTGAAAGAGTAATTGGAAAACTACCAGAAAAGCAAAAGGGAAAATATCAGAAAGTGATTCCAGAGGCAGCGTGTATGGTTAGTACTCCTTACTGATAGGGTTATCTGTCCTTCCATCGACATGCTTAGTAACTGCTGTTTAATTGCTATTCTGTCCCAGGCAGTAAGTAAGCAACAAAGAGACAATAGCAAGCAAGTAGACATAGTTCTTTTTCTTCTAGAGTTGCTGTCTAGAGGGAAGACAGACAAGTAAATTAGCTGTAAGTACAGACTTGATGTCCAAGCCCAAAAGAATAATTAATACCTGTGTCCCCTAACCAGCCATGCATTTGACCAAGTGCCATCTCATTTGCCTTGTCACAGTTTCTCAGTGGAAACATGAGCAGCGTGCATCTTAACCCTCTGCTTAGAAATAGAAATCTGAATGTGAGGAAGACATGGGGCTAAGAGTGACCTCTTAAAAATTAGCATTAGCATAACTGGCAAAGAACTAAGAAGACCTGGGTTCCCATCTTGTCTCTGCCACTTTACAGCTGTAGGAGTTTTGGCAGGCCACTTGCCTCTCTGAACGTCAGCTCCTTTTCTATAAGTAAGAGTCTCAGCCCATGTTAGGACTGTTATGATGAATATTATGTATGTGACAGTGGTTATTGGCACTACGTGTAACACTGAGAAAAGCAAGCTTTCTCTACTCCCAAAGTGAGTTCGAAATAAAGGAAAAAATTGGGTTGTTTGTGACAAAGCATTGTGACCTGGAGATTTCTCTACAAGTGGTAGCTTTATTATTATGATTTCAGTGCTTCTAACACATATTAAAAGTATGTTTTGTACCCAAAGAGTGAACCCTAATGTAAACTATGGACTGTAAATAATAATAATATATTGTATTGGTTCATCAGTTTTAATAAATGTACCACATTTGGACATGCAAGAGTTAATAACAGGAAATTTTGGTGTGTCAGGGGGTGCGTGGAAAAGAGGAATATGGGACTCTGTTCTTTCTGCTTAATTTTTCTGTAAACCCAAAACTACTAAAAAATATAGTCTATTAATTGAAAAAAATAAAAAATTTCACTAGTGTTAACAAACTCTGTTAAATTTATAATCTGCAAAAAAAGTATGTTTAGTTGAATAAATTGAACTTGTTTACCTTGTTAGTCAGCTAAGAGCCTCTTTTGTTCAGATAGAACAGAAGTGAGGTTGGCCCAGCCCTCTCCGAACAGTTATAAATTAGCAATCAGTGGAGTCAGGGGCTGGATGAGAGAGGTTTCTGATACTTGGCAACAGATGGTGCTGCCTTTTGTGACCTGCCGTGGAAATAGATCAGGTGTCAGTTTTCCCCCCAACACCAGAGTTTCATTGTAAACTCACCTAGCTTAGTAAGGATGGTCAGTGTTTGGGAACTTGTTTTTCTCCTGTTTGAAGTCTTGTTCCTATCTTCAAAATACGCATGTCATGTAAAACAAAGCAATGTTTTCCTTTACTTTGAACTCACTTTGGGAATAGAGAAGCCTTGCTTTTCTCGTATAGGGTAAAGGGAGATGAGGGGGGAAGTTGTTCTTAGTGTTTCCCTCAGGATATAAGCTTGGTTACAATGTTTTTGGCTTTTTTTTTTTTTTTGGTTACAATATTGTTGGAGTGTTTTTTCAATGCTTTCAGCTGCTGAGATGAGTTAATAAAAAAGAGATTACTGTGTAATGCCAAATCTCAATTGCCTGAAACTAACTTCCTTTTGAATCAAGGCATAGGCAAAGTGAAGATTAAACTGTACTGTTTTGGGTAGGGGTCAAAATAAAGTTCGGTATCACCAGAAGAAGCAGGAATGTAAAATCCGTGAGTCCCTGAGAAATCATCAGAAAAGGCCCCCCATTAAACTTTATAAATTGCACAATGTAGAGAGAGAGCAACAAAAGGAGACCCTCTTTCTCTCTCCACCCATATTTTATTTTCAATGTCTCCTTATTGATCTCACTTCCCTTTCCTACCCATCCTCCCACACTTCATGTGCCAGGGCAGCTTGTTCAGAGCAAAGCCAGCTGAAAGCTATCTCCTGGTGGTGTCTTCAGTTGAAAGGAATGTTTTGGTCTAGCACAGTTATTGCATGACAAGATCAGGGACTCTAGAAGACTACTCCATTACTGAAAGCATGCCACCCAAATCCTCCTCTGGGATCTCTGACTCGCCCTCTCTCTTATACAGTTGATTCTCATTATGTGTGGTAGTTGCATTTTATAAAGTTACTGCCAACGCTAATTAGCGAATATGGGATCCTTGCACCTAGAGGAAATACAGGGTTAGTTCCTGTGAGCCTCTGGTCACAACGTTTTCATCAACAGATCGGCACATAATCCTATTTTATGTGTATTTCTGTCTAGAGATACCTTATTTACTATATACTGTTGATTCATTAGCATTAAACTCCCAGTCAACAGCACTAACTCATGCCTGAAATAAGCTTATTGAATGCCCATATTTTCTCCATAAGGCACAGCTTTTTGGGCTTAGAAACACTAGACAGCACTTCGGCATTTTGCTTCAGGCAATTTTAAACAGGGAAATCACCAACGAAATGCACAGAAATGTGAAAAATGTGACACTAAATATTCTGTGAAAAGGACACATTTATAGTATGAGAGTTGAAACAGGAAGGCAGAGCATTGCCTTGTTTAACCTCAGCTGGGGACAAGTGTATCAGGAGGATCCAGTTTTTTGACACTCTGAACAGGTGCCCATCCAGGAATGACCATGAAAGCACTGTGATTGTTGATTTTAGGGTCACAAATGCATTTTAGTGAGTAGGCAAATTTGCAAATACAAAATCTGTGAACAAAGAAGATCGACTCTAATCCTTTCTTTCCCCACCCACCCCATTCCTCTTCATCAGCAACATTTCAACAATCTCAAGTCTTTGTTAAAACACAAAAACAGCAAAACACTTTCTCCCTCTACCTCCTGCTTCCCTCCAATTACTGTCTTATCTCTGTGCCTCCTTAGACAGCATTCTTGCAGGATGACGTTATGCCTCCACCTTGAACTCTTCACTGTCCCCAGGTGGTCTCACCCATTCTCATGGTTTCAAATAGACGAACTATGGGCCAGTGACTCAAATCTCAAGTCTTCATCTTGAACTCAAGGCTCATATCTAGCTGCTAAGTGTGCATGTCCACTTGAAGGTCCCACAGGCCTTCAGTGTGTCCACATCAAGGTGTCAAAAGCTGAGCTCATTACCTGCCTCTCAAACTTCTGCTTCCTGGATTTCCTGAATTAGTGAGTGGTACCACCTTTCACCCAAGTTAGAAACCTGGAAATGAGATTTTTTTCCTCCCATTCTCTCACCTGATCACAGAGTCTGCAGGTCTGTCATTCTAACATCTATCCATGCCTAATCATTCCCCACTGCCAGTACTTTGACTCTCTCTTCTTTTATCTTTCACCAGAATTATTGCATTAGTTTTCCACTTGTCTTTCTGACTTTGATCTTGTCTTTCAACTACTCTCCTGAGAGTGATCTTTCTAAAGCTCAAATCTTATTGCGAAATTGCCCTGCTTAAAGCCTTTCAACAGCTCCTCATTGTCCTCAAGCTAAAATACAAACTCCTTATCATGGTTCTCCATCTTTGTGATCTGTGATCTGAATGGCATTTAGAACTCCTGCCGAATCTCTCACCTCCCATCTCAGAACCCACCCCTTGGGTTCATCTTGACTGCAGTTTCCTGAAAACACTGCTTGCTCTTGCCCTCAAAACTTCAGAAGAGCTGGTTTCCTCTAAAACTCTCCACATCCTTATCATCCATCTGCAAAACTACTCAGCCAATTTAGATGTTGCTTCCTCCAGGAAGTCCTCCCTGATGTCCCCTCTCCCAGATCAGATTTTCTCCTATGTACCTCTTCACCATGCCCTATGTACTCTTATTGCAGCATGTGTCTTGCTGTCTTGTGCTAGGAATCTACCATGTCTCTTTCCACCATTATGCTGAACACTCCTTATGCGTAGGGAACAGATTTTGTTTATCTTTAGGTCCCAGTTCCTAGAAAAGTTCCTGTTATATAATTGACAGTCAATAAATATCAGCTGAGTGAATATGTGACTGTATCTGGCTCCTATTTTGGACTTCTTTCTCTTGCAGCTCCTTTTTAAAAAAACTACATAAAACAATAAAAGGACACTAAAAATTACTGTCTTTCTGCCAGGCATGGTGGATCACACCTGTAATCTCAGCACTTTGGGAGGCCAAGGCAGGAGGATCAGTTGAGGCCATGAATTCAAGACCAGCCTGGGTAATATGGTGAGTTCCTGTCTGTACAAAGAATAAAAAAATTACCTGGGTGTGGTGGATTGTGTCTATAGTCTCAGCTACTCAGGTGGCTGAAGTGGGAGGGTTGCTTGAGCCCAGGAGTTTGAGGCTGCAGTGGGCTATGATTGCGCGACCACACCCCATCCTGCCTGGGTGACAGAGTGAGAACCTGTTGCAACAACAACAACAAAAATACTGTTCTTCATGTCAAGTCTTCTAAGTGGGTGGCTTCCTTCACCTAGCCTCATGTCTTTTTCCGAAATAAAAATAACCCTGCTGGGAATGTTAATAGCTAACTTACCAAGCACTTGACTAGGTGCCAGGCACTTTACTATGCCCTTTGCATGTATAAATCCTTTAATCTTCATGACAACCCTACAACTAGGTGTTACCCTTGTCCCTGTTTTACAGATGAGGAAGCTGAAGAACAGAGTAATTTGCCTAAGGTCATAAGTCTCATACATGGTAGAATTTCCATTAATACTAATAATCCAACCAACACTAAATAGATAGAAAACAGTGTTTTATTCTTGTGAGTGCTTAAGAACCTGAAATTGTCCAACTGCTCAGAAATTGACCGGCTAGCTGTATTTGGACAGGGGAACTTGTATATTTCTGGGTCCTTTAGGTATTATGATGATTCTTATTCCTTTTCTCTTTCTCTTTGTGAATTCTTACAATAAGGGGCTGAGTTCCTGGGAAGTGGACCCAATAGTGCCAGGAATCTGATAGCATGTTCAGAACCAGCGTGTGCAAACATCCCCCAGAGGCCAGCTGGCTGAGAAATTCTGCTACCGCTGCTCTCTTGCTAATTTATTTTCCATTCACCTTGATCCCTTGTCCTGTAGAAGTGTATTTGGGCACAACTAAAAGCCACTTTCTTCTCACATCTTATTACATTTTTTCCACTTTCTGCCCCACCTGTTTTGACTCAGAGCTGCAACATGAGGAACCTGGGATTCTCATCTCCTGAGAATCCCAGAATCCCAGGTTCCTCTATGGATGAGTGTAATAGTAGTAGGTGTAATCGTGTAATAGTAGGTGCTGTTTATTGAACACTTACTGTGTGCCAGCCACAAGAATTCCTTATAATTATAGAATTTAGTCCTCACAACTACCCTATTGAAGTAGGTATGAGTATCCCATTCTAGAGGTGAGGAACCCAAGCCTCAGATGGCTGAAGTGAGCTGCACCACATCTGTACTAGTTCCCCTTGCTGCTGTAACAAATAACCACAAATTTAGTGGCTCATAACAATGCAAATTTATTCTTACGGTTCTGGAGGTCAGAAGTTCAAAATCAGTCTCAATGGGCTAAAGTCAAGCCTGTGGCAGGACTGTTCTTTCTGAAGGATCTAAAGGAGGATGTTTCTTCTCCCTTTTTCAGCTTCGAGGCCACTGCATTTTTTGTATTCCTTCCTCACACCATTCCAACCTCCACTTCCATCATCACATCTTCTCTAACTCTGACTCCCCTGCCTCTCTTCGAAGGACTCTTGTGATTATATCTGGGCCATCCAGATAATCTAGGATAATCTCCTCAACTCAAGATCTTTAATGTAATTACATCTGCAAAGTCTCTTTTTCTCTGTAAAATAACCTATTTACAGGTTCCAAAGGATTAAGCTCTTTGAAGCTCTTTGGGGGACTATTATTCAGCCTACTGTATCATAAAGCAGAACTGTAACATTCCACTAGAAAGCCTACAGCCTTCAAAAGTGATTTTTCTTTAGTGAAGCCCTCTAAACGTATTAAATTATATTAAATACAAGTCCCAGGTTTGGAAGGGGCTATGTGTTTTGCCTCTATATCTTCTGCAGCTAGAACAGGAATTCTTAGCACTGGCTATATGTTAGAATCACCTGGAGAACTTTTAAAACCTACTTAAGCTAGGATCTACCTAAGATCAATTAAAATTAGAATCACTGGAGGTGGGGCTTGAACACTTGGCAGGTTAGAGCACATCTCCAGGTAGTTCTAACAGGCAGCTAGCTTTGGACCCATCATGCTAGAGAGAACTGCTGGCAAACACTTACAACATGCCATGTTCTGGGTCCAAGGAGGAAAAGCTTGGCTATAAAGATGAATGACAAGAAAATAAACTGGGAAAGCCATTTGTCCCTGGTTTAGTATCCTTGCTTGTGCCATTTCCTAGTTGCATGAGCTAGAGCAAGTTACTTGATTTCTTTGGTCTTTTTTCCGTTACTAATAGCTCCCAAAAGTTGTGCAATGACTAACTGAGATCATGAATGAAGAGCCCTTAGCTGAGTGCTGTTAGGTCCCAATAGAGGGCAGTGCAGCCTTTTTTGCATCCCGCCCCCACCCAGCCTTCGGAACAGAGGTTCCTAATAATAGAATTCCCTTGGCTCTAATTTTCCAGCTCAGAGAAGATTAAATTTGCCTCCTTCTTGGTTATGTCTGACTTTCACTTCCTTCTTGGTGTTTTTCTCCACGTCTCCCATCTGGGGGTCCTTCCACACCTTTTAATCATGCTGAGTCTAGGGGGCAGCTGGAAAGACTTCTGATCTTCCAGGCTGCTTTCAGAAGGTCCCAGAATTCCCAGGATGTTACTAGGGTTTCTTGATTGATGTCAAGGAATTAAGCTGTAAACTACAAAGAGTGACTTTCCTCCCTTAGAAGGAAATCGCTCATGGTATGTGGTTGGGGATGGAGAGCTGAGAGTTTTCCTTTGGGCTGATACAGTGAGAAGTCTAAAATATGGATGTGGTGGAGAAATGTTTTTAATGGAAAGAGTTCCCAGCGTTGGAAGGAAATGGAAGGAAATGGCCAAGCTACTTCCTAGTACTGATTTGCTAATGTTGATAGTGCTTGGTGCTTCTTCTAATTCTTTGCTCCCCTCCTTTGCTTCTCCTAGTTCTTGAAGGTATTAGGAAGGGCAAACGAGATGGAGATGATTCAGCAATTGGAACCGAGCACATTTGGCCCAGCAGGCTGTGCCTCTGACTGTGGGGCCAGGTTAATAGCATTAATGAAAAGCGTTCCTGATTGAGCGAGAGAGCAGGGCTCTGGCAACACCACTTTCCATTAGGGACTGCCAAAGCTGATGTCACTGGGAACTTTCATTTTTCTCTCTCCCTCTAACATTTTTAGATGCAGAATGATGGAATAATTCTACTGTCTTGTTTTGCCAAAGCTTGTTTCTCATCATTCAGGTATATCTGATTTTCACAAAGTCTATTGTATTACCCAATTCAGTTTTTAAAGATGATTTCTATGTCCCAGCCCATAGCTAATGAGTCAGCAGGCATTTAGCAGACACCTGCTTTGGCTGGGTGGTGAGGTGGAATAACGAAGGGTGCCCAGGCTTGGCACCTGACGCGTAATCATGTTGGGAATGTCAGAGTCATACTCACAGAATAACGTGGAGAGATGGCTGTTAACAGCGCCCTGAGCGGCGGGAGGTCAGTGAGAACTCTGGTCAGGAAAGACAGCGTGGAGGAGGGGAGCTTTGAGGAAGGGCATTTCAAATGGGGAGACAACATTGGTGGGGGTGGGCAGAGTGAGTCCGGGGGAGTTAGGAAAACAAAAGTAATAATGGCAAAAATAAGAATGTTAACTAGCTGTCTATGCAGGTACCTTGGGCCCCAGATATATAGATCACCTGAGCACAAGCACATGCTCCACACTTTTCTCAAGGTTTCTGTGTCTCCCAGGTGAGGGAGTGTTGCTTTTCTAAAATCAGCCTGGGCTCCAGGCTCAGGCTTTTGCACGCCGCATCTCTGTTCCAACTCATTCTAGGGGCCAGAGAAATGTCTGATGATCATGGCATCCGAGTACGGCCTCTCTCTCTCTCTCTCTCTGTGTGTGTGTGTGTGTGTGTGTGAGAGAGAGAGAGAGAGAGAGAGAGAGAGAGATCCTTGGGAGAAATCCCTGGTCATTTCACGAGACCGCAGGATCAGAGAAGATAAGGAGTCGTGTTTTTTAAGAAACAAATCTCTAAGTGCTGCTGGTCATTCTTGGAATTCCCCTGCCCTCTTCCTCTGCCACATGCTCAACTTATTCCAAATGGTTCTGGAGCATCTATGTATCTATAAAGCTTACTGTATTTTGAATGGATGGAGAAATGCCCAGCTGAAAACTTTGGGAGTGGATGACCAGCTGGTGGGCCTCTTATCTGGGCTAAAGAGATTGCAGGCTGAGGATATGGAAAACCCCACTGCCCATCTGGCTTGTGGAAGCATCTGAGTCCTGCTGAGTCAATGTGCAATTAGAACGTCAGGTCCTGCTTCAATCGGAACAGGCTGTCCCCTGGGCACTCACCCAGATCGTTATGGCAGGTACAATTGCTGATTTGGCCCTAGTGATGGGTTGGCTGTGGGAGAGGAGCCTAGGTCAGAAATGCTGGCATTAAAAAGCAGTGAGTCCTTAACTTCGTGGCATTTAGTAAAGTACCAAGAAAAGCCAAGACTGGGTGTTCTGGGGGCATAGGAGACAGGTGGAAAGAACATTAGAAATTTATCTTTAGACAAAAGATTCTACATTAAAAATGTCCCTTCGGAAGGGACGTGTGTAACCATTTATATTGCCTATTTAAAATTCTGACAAGTGGCCTTACCCAGCTATTTTTAATGGAACACAATGTGCCACCCATTGGGAATATTCAAACATGATGAATAAGGCCAGTCATTTATATTATAGGTTGGCGCCTATGTGAATGCCAAGAATCTATGGGCACTTAAATAATTATCCTTTATCCTCTTTTTTTATCCCATCAAACTTAGTTCCTGGACCAGCAGCTCCAAACTTTGTTATGCTTAATAATCACTTGGCTGGTTGGGAGGTGGGGAGGGAGAGACTTGGGCTGAGGTGGGACCCAGAATTCAGTATTTCATTAAGCAACCTTAGGTGATTCTGATGAGGGAAGTCCACGAACCACACTTTGGGACACAGTGGAAGGTGAGTGGGATTATGGCTTATGCATTTGAATTTAATAAATATTGTAATTCATGACCTATGACACCTTAATTCCCATGCTTTCTCTAATTTGATCCTCCTAATAACTCCATGAGGTACAGGGTCAGATGCTGTTATTTGTATTTTGCAGTCAAAGACTCTAAAGTTCAGAGAGGTAGTGATCTGTGATTGACAGCTAGTAGAGACCCAGGTGTTCAGGCTCCTCGTGCAGTGCTCTGGCAGTCCCTCCTGCCCCTCTTTCAAGCCCCACGTGGTCTACTGTGTGATGCGCTCAACATTTCTTCTCATTTCCTTGTTTATGTGCTAAATTATGGGAGGGGGAGAGGAAAAGTTTCTCTATTCTAGTGTTCCAGAACTAAATCTTAGCCAGAGTGAGAGGAGGGTGCTTAATAAATGTTAAAAGTTCTAGTCAGTTCAGTCTGGGGAAAAGTCTGTATTAAGCCAGGTGAGAAGTGGGGCTCTGGATCACAAGGCTCCTGCTTGAAAGGGGGCAATACCAAATAAAATCACTCAAGCCAGGAGCAGTGGCTCACACCTGCAATCCCCTCACTTTGGGAGACCGAGGCGGGAGAATTGCTTGAGGCCAGGAGTTTGAGACCAGCCTGGGCAAAATAGTGAGACCTTCTCTCTGCAAAAAATACACAAAAATTAGCCAGGTGTGTGCCTGTAGTCCCAGCTACTCGGGAGGCTGAGGCGGGAGAATTGCTTGAGCCTGGGAGGTCGAGGCTACAGTGAGCCATGATCGAGGCTACAGTGAGCCATGATCACACCACTGCACTTCAGCCTGGGCAACAGAGTAAGACCCTGTCTCAGAAAAAAGAAAAAGTCATTGAAAGAACTGCCTCCCACACACCCACAGTCACACACAAGACCATGCCCCAACTCAAGAACTGTCAGACTCTTAGAAAAGAGTCTAATAGTCAAAGAAAACTTTTCTCAAATGAGACCAAGCATAATTAAAACATTGGAAAGTGACATGCTATTCCCAAGAATGATCAATTGACCAGAAGCTGTCTAGAAATTGAGAAAAGAGCCATCAGGAAAGGAACACAGAACTGGCAACAGAGGACCATGTTTTAATTTCAGCTGTGCTCATCAGTAATAACAGCTGCCACTATTGACCAATCCCTACGCAGCAGGTGCCATGATCCTCACAATAACAAATCTATCAAACATCAGTAGGTCCATTTTACAGATGGAGAATTGAGGCCCAGAGAGGCTAAGGGCCTTGGCTTGGGCCACCCTGCAAATAAGTACCAGACTCAGGCTTGGTAGCTCCCAAACCCAAGCCCTGACATTGTGAACCCTATGAGGCTTTGATGATGAGCATGAAATAAGATTATTGACATGAACCTGCCACACAAACCACGGAGTATTGAGCTCAGGCTCCAAACCTGGTAGCAATCTTTGACTCTTCTCTTCCTCTCACACTCCACATGCAATCCTTCAGCAAATCCTGTTGACTTTAGCTTCACAGTATATCCCTAATCCAACCCAGTCTCCACCTATGCTTTCACCCTCATCCATTCCTCCCTCATCCCTGGCCTGGATAAGTGCTGTAGCCCCCTATTGGGTCCTGGCCCTCACCTTTAGCACCATGGTCTACTCTCCACACTGGGTCCAGAGTGAATCTGTTAAAATATAGGTCAGCTCTTGTCACCACTCTGTTCAAAACCCCACAATAGCAAAAAGTCAAATGCCTCAGCCGGGTGCAGTGGCTGCACTTTGGGAGGCCGAGGCGGGTGGATCACCTGAGGTCAGGAGTTAGAGACCAGCGTGGCCAACATGGTAAAACCCCGTCTGTAGTAAAAATACAAAAATTAGCCAGGTGTGGTGGTGAGCGCCTGTAATCCCAGGTACTTGGGAGGCTGAGGCAGGAGAATTGCTTGAACCCGGGAGGAGGAGATTGCAGTGAGCTGAGATAGTGCCATTGCACTCCAGCCTGGGTGAGAGAGCAAGACTTCGTCTCGAAAAAAAAAAAAAGTCAAGCACCTCTAGTGGCCTGTGATGCCCTTGTGCACCTATAACTGCACCCTCCTTCCTTCCTTGATCTCATCGTCTCCTGATTGGCTCTGCTCGAGCCCTCTGATGCCCCAGGTACACTCCCACCTTAGGACCTTTGCACTTACTACACCTGCTATTCAGAACACTCCCTCTCTGCCACACCAAACCCACATGGCTCCCTCCCTCCCTCCTCCAGGCCTTTGCTCAAACATCTCCTTAGGGAGGCCTTTCTCAATCACTCGATTTACAACTATGCCCCCCAACACTCCCTACTGCTCCCATTTTATTTGTCAATATCTGAAATATAGGGACATATGTCTGATATAGAACTATATATCTATATCTGTATATATGTGTGTTTTAAAAAATTTATGGTAAAATGTGCATAACAAAATTTAGCATTTTAATTTTTTTTATTGTTCTAGGGTACATGTGCACAACGTGCAGGTTTGATACATAGGTATACCTGTGCCATGTTGGTTTGCTGCACCCATCAACTCATCATTTACATGAGGTATTTCTCCTAATGCTATCCCTCCCTCAGCCCCCCACCCCCCGACACGCCCCAGTGTGTGATGTTCCCCACCCTTTGTCCAAGTGATCTCATTGGTCAGTCCCCACCTATGAGTGAGAACGTGCGGTGTTTGGTTTTCTGTCCTTGTGATAGTTTGCTGAGAATGATGGTTTCCAGCTTCATCCATGTCCCTGCAAAGGACATGAACTCATCGTTTTTATGGCTGCATAGTATTCCATAGTGTATATGTGCCACATATTCTTAATCCATTCTATCATTGATGGACATTTGGGTTGGTTCCAAGTCTTTGCTATTGTGAATAGTGCCACAATAAACATATGTGTGCATGTGTCTTTATAGCAGCATGATTTATAATCCTTTGGGTATATACTCAGCAATGGGATTGCTGGGTCAAATGGTATTTCTAGTTCTAGATCCTTGAGGAATCACCACACTGTCTTCCACAATGGTTGAACTAATTTACACTCCCACCAACAGTGTAAAAGTGTTCCTATTTCTCCATATCCTCTCCAGTATCTGTTGTTTCCTGACTTTTTAACGATTGCCATTCTAACTGGCATGAGATGGCATCTCATTGTGGTTTTGATTTGCAATTCTCTGATGACCAGTGATGATGAGCATTTTTTCATGTGTCTGTTGGCTGCATAGATGTCTTCTTTTGAGAAGTGTCTGTTCATATCCTTTGCCCACTTTTTGATGGGGTTGTTTGTTTTTTTCTTGTAAATTTGTTTGAGTTCTTTGGAGATTCTGGATATTAGCCCTTTGTCAGATGGGTAGATTGCAAAAATTTTCTCCCATTCTGTAGGTTGCCTGTTCACTCTGATGGTAGTTTCTTTTGCCATGCAGAAGCTCTTTAGTTTAATTAGATCCCATTTGTCTATTTTGGCTTTTGTTACTATTGCTTTTGGTGTTTTAGTCATGAAGTCCTTGCCCATGCCTATGGCCTGAATGGTATTGCCAAGTTTTCTTCTAGGGTTTTTATGGTTTTAGGTCTAACATTTAAGTCTTTAATCCATCTTGAATTAATTTTTGTATAAGGTGTAAGGAAGGGATCCAGTTTCAGCTTTCTATGTATGGCTAGCCAGTTTTCCCAGCACCATTTATTAAATAGGGAATCCTTTCCTCATTTCTTGTTTTTGTCAGGTTTGTCAAACCAAAGATGGTTGTAGATGTGTGGTGTTATTTCTGAGGCCTCTGTTCTGTTCCATTGGTCTATCTCTCTGTTTTGGTACCAGTACCATGCTGTTTTTGTTACTGTAGCCTTGTAGCATAGTTTGAAGTCAGGTAGCATGATGCCTCCAGCTTAATTCTTTTTGCTTCGGGTTGTCTTGGCAATGTGGGCTCTTTTTTGGTTCCATATGGACTTTAGTTTTTTCCAATTCTGTGAAGAAAGTCATTGGTAGCTTGATGGGGATGGCCTTGAATCTATAAATTACCTTGAGCAGTATGGTCATTTTCATGATATTGATTCTTCCTATCCATGAGCATGGAATGTTCTTCCATTTGTCTGTGTCCTCTTTTATTTTGCTGAGCAGTGGTTTGTAGTTCTCCTTGAAGGGATCCTTCACATTCCTTGTAATTTGGATTCCTAGGTATTTTATTCTCTTTGTAGCAATTGTGAATGGGAGTTCACTCATGATTTGGCTCTCTATTTGTCTGTTATTGGTGTATAGGAATGCTTGTGATTTTTGCACATTGATTTTGTATCCTGAGACTTTGCTGAAGTTGCTTATCAGCTTAAGCAGATTTGGGGCTGAGACTATGGGGTTTTCTAAATATACAGTCATGTCATCTGCAAACAGGGACAATTTGACTTCCTCATTTCCTGATTGAATACCCTTTATGTCTTTCTCCTGCCTGATTGCCCTGGCCAGAACTTCCAACACTGCGTTGAATAGGAGTGGTGAGAGAGGGCATGCTTGTCTTGTGCCGATTTTCAAAGGGAATGCTTCCAGTTTTTGCCTATTCCATATGATATTGGCTGTGGGTTTGTCATAAATAGCTCTTATTATTTTGAGATACATTCCGTCAATACCTAGTTTATTGAGAGTTTTTAACATGAAGGGCTGTTGAATTTTGTCAAAGGCCTTTTCTGCATCTATTGAAATAATAATGTGGTTTTTGTTGTTGGTTCTGTTTATGTGATGGATTACGTTTATTGATTTGTGTATGTTGAACCAGCCTTGCATCCCAGGGATGAAGCCAACTTGATCACGGTGGATAAGGTTTTTGATGTGCTGCTGGATTCGGTTTGCTGGTGTTTTACTGAGGATTTTCTCCTTGATGTTCATCAGGGATATTGGTCTAAAATTCCCTTTTTTTCTTGTGTCTCTGCCAGGCTTTGCTATCAGGATGATGTTGGCCTCATAAAATGAGTTAGGGAGGATTCCCTCTTTTGCTGTTGATTGGAATAGTTTCAGAAGGAATGGTACCAGCTCCTCTTTATACCTCTGGTACAATTCTGCTGTGAATCCATCTTATCCTGGACTTTTTTGGGGTTGGTAGGCTATTAATTATTGCCTCAATTTCAGAGCCTGTTATTGGTCTATTCAGAGATTCAGCTTCTTCCTGGCTTAGCCTTGGGAGGGTGTATTTGCTGAGGAATTTATCCATTTCTTCTAGATTTTCTAGTTTATTTGCATAGAAGTGTTTATAGTATTCTCTGATGGTAGTTTGTATTTCTGTGGGATCGGTGGTCATATCCCCTTTATCATTTTTTATTGCATCTGATTCTTCTCTCTTTTCTTTATTAGTCTTGCTAGGGGTCTATCAATTGTGTTGATCTTTTCAAAAAACTGCTCCTAGATTCAATGATTTTTTTGAAGGGCTTTTTGGGTCTCTCTTTCAGTTCTGCTCTGATCTTAGTTATTTCTTGCCTTCTGCCAACTTTTGAATTTGTTTGCTTTTGCTTCTCTAGTTCTTTTAATTGTGATGTTAGGGTGTCGATTTTAGATCTTTCCTGCTTTCTCTTGTGGGCATTTAGTGCTATAAATTTCCCTCTATACACTGCTTTAAATGTGTCTCAGGGATTCTGGTACCTTGTGTCTTTGTTCTCACTGGTTTCAAAGAACATCTTTATTTCTGCCTTCATTTCATTACTTACAAAGTAGTCATTCAGGAGCAAGTTGTTCAGTTTCCATGTAGTCGTGCAGTTTTGAATGAGTTTCTTAATCTTGAGTTCTAATTTGATTGCACTGTGGTCTGAGAGACAGTTTGCTGTGATTTCTTTTACATTTTCTGAATACTGCTTTACTTCAAATTATGTGGTCAGTTTTAGAATTAGTGCGATGTGGTGCTGAGAAGAATGTATATTCTGTTGATTTGGGGTGGAGAGTTCTGTAGATGTCTATTAGGTCTGCCTATTGCAGAGCTGAGTTCAGGTCCTGGATATCCTTGTTAAGCTTCTGTCTCATTGACCTGTCTAATATTGACAGTGGGGTGTTAAATTCTCCCATTATTATTGTGTGGGAGTCTAAGTCTCTTTGTATGTCTCTAAGGACTTACTTTATGAATATGGGTGCTCCTGTATTGGGTGCATATATATTTATGATAGTTAGCTCTTCCCATTGAATTGATCCCTTTACCATTATATAACGGCCTTCTCTGTCTCTTATGATCTTTGTTGGTTTAAAGTCTGTTTTATCAGAGACTAGGATTGCAACCCCTGCTTTTTTTGCTTTCCATTTGCTTGGTAGATCTTTCTCCATCCCTTTATTTTGAGCCTATGTGCATCTTTGCACATGAGATGGGTCTCCTGAATACAGCACACTGATGGGTCTTGACTCTTTATCCAATTTGCCAGTCTGTGTCTTTTAATTGGGGCATTTAGCCCATTTACATTTAAGGGTAATATCATTATGTGTGAATTTGAGCCTGTCATTATGATGTTCGCTGGTTATTTCGCCCACTAATTGATGCAGTTTCTTCATAGCATTGATGGTCTTTACAGTTTGGCCTGTTTTTGCAGTGGCTGGTACCAGTTGTTTCTTTCCATGTTTAGTGCTTCCTTCAGGAGCCCTTGTAAGGCAGGCCTGGTGGTGACAAAATCTCTCAGCATTTGCTTGTCTGTAAAGGATTTTATTTCTCCTTCACTTACGAAGCTTAGTTTGGCTGAATATGAAATTCTGGGTTGAAAATTCTTTTCTTTAAGACTATTGAATATTGGCCCCTGCTCTCTTCTGGCTTGTAGGGTTTCTGCCGAGAGATCCATTGTTAGTCTGATGGGCTTCCCTTTGTGGGTAACTCGACCTTTCTCTCTGACTGCCCTTAACACTTTTTCCATCACTTCAACCTTGGTGAATCTGACAATTATGTGTCTTGGGGTTGCTTTTCTCAAAGAGTATCTTTGTGGTGTTCTCTGTATTTCCCGAATTTGAATGTTGGCCTGCCTTGCTATGTTGGGGAAGTTCTCCTGGGTAATATCCTGCAGAGTGTTTTCCAACTTGGTTCCATTCTCCCCATCACTTTTAGGTATACCAATCAAACGTAAATTTGGTCTTTTCACATAGTCCCATATTTCTTGGAGGCTTTGTTAGTTTCTTTTTACTCTCTTTCCTCTAACCTTGTTTTCCTGCTTTCTTTCATTAATTTGATCTTCAATCACTGATACCCTTTCTTCCACTTGATCGAATCGGCTATTGAAGCTTGTGTATGCATCACGAAGTTCTCGTGCTATGGTTTTCAGCTCCAACCGGTGATTTAAGGTCTTCTCTGCACTGTTTATTCTAGTTAGGCATTTGTCTAATCTTTTTTCAAGGTTTTTAGCTTCCTTGCAATGGGTTAGAACATGCTCCTTTAGCTTGAAGAAGTTTGTTATTACTGACCTTCTGAAGCCTACTTCTGTCAACTCATCAAAGTCATTGTCCATCCATCTTTGTTCCGTTGCTGGTGAGGAGCTGCGATCATTTGGAGGAGAAGAGGCACTCTGATTTTTAGAATTTTCAGCTTTTCTGTTCTGTTTTCTCCCCATCTTTGTGGTTTTATCTACCTTTGGTCTTTGATGTTGGTGACCTACAAATGGGGTTTTGGTGTAGATGACCTTTTTGTTGACATTGATGCTATTCCTTTCTGTTTGTTGGTTTTCCTTCTAACAGTCAGGTCCCTCAACTGCAGGTCTGTTGGAGTTTGTGGGAGTTCCACTCCAGACCCTGTTTGCCTGGGTATCACCAGCAGAGGCTGCAGAACAGCAAATATTGCTGCCTTATCTTCCTCTGGAAGCTTTGTCCCAGAGGGGCAGCAGCCTATATGAGGTGTCTGTCGGCCCCTACTGGGAGATGTCTCCCAGTCAGGCTACACGGGGGTCAGGGACCCACTTGAGGAGGCAGTCTGTCCATTCTCAGAGCTCAAATGCCATGCTGGGAGTACCACTGCTCCCTTCAGAGCTGTCAGACAGGGACATTTAAGTCTGCAGAAGTTGTCTGCTGCCTTTTGTTCAGCTATGCCCTGTCCACAGAAGTGGAGTCTAGAGGCAGTAGGCCTTGTTGAGCTGCGGTGGGCTCTGCCCAGTTTGAGCTTCTGGGCCGCTCTGTTTACCTACTCAAGTCTCAGCAATGGCAGACGCCCCTCCCCCAGCCAGGCTGCCATCTCGTAGATCGATCTCAGACTGCTGTGCTAACAGTGAGCAAGGCTCCATGGGTGTGGGAATTACCAAGCCAGGCATGGAAGAGAGTCAGCTTGTCTGCCAGTTGCTAAAACCTTGGGAAAAGCACAGTATTGGGGCAGGAGTGTACCATTTTTCCAGGTAGTCTGTCACGGCTTCCCTTGGCTAGGAAAGGGAAATCCTCCAAACCTTTGCACTTCCCTGGTGAAGCGATGCCCTGCCCTGCTTTGGCTTGCCCTCCATGGGCTGCACCCACTGTCCAACCAGTCCCATTGAGATGAACCAGGTACCTCAGTTGGACATGCAGAAATCACCCGTCTTCTGCATTGATCATGCTGGGAGCTACAGATCGGAGCTGTTCCTATTCGGGCATCTTGGACCACCCCCCATTTTAGCCATTTTTTAAATTTTATGTTTTGATTTTTACAGGCACATAATAGGTATGTATACTTATGCGGCACATGAGATATTTTGATAGGGGCATACAATACATATTAATTACATGAGGGTAAATGGGGTATCCATCACCTCAAACATTTATGATTTCTTTGTGTTATAAATATTCAAATTATACTATTTTGTTATTTTTAAATGTATAATGAATTATTGTTGACTGTAGTCACGCTGTTGTGCTATCAAATACTAGATCTTATTCATTCTATCAAACTATGTTCTTGTACCCATTAACCATTCCCATTTCCCCCTCCCATCCCTACTGTCATATCCAGCCTCTGGTAACCAATATTCTACTCTCTATCTTCATAAGTTCAATTGTATTAATTTTTAGCTTCCACAAATGAATGAGAATATGTGAAGTTTGTCTTTCAGTGCCTGGCTTCATTTCACTGAATATAATGACCTCCAGTTCCATCCATGTTGTTGTAAATGACACGATCTCATTCTTTTTGTGGCTGAATAGTACTCCATTGTGTGTAGGTACTGCATTTCCTTTATCCTTTTGTCTGTTGATGGATGCTTAGGTTCCTTCCAAATCTTGGCTATGTGAATAATGCTGCATTAAACATGGGAGTGCAGATATCTCTTTGACATACTGATTTCATTTCCTTTGGCTAAATACCCAGTAGTGGAATTGCTGGAAGACAAAGTTCCCTTTACTCTTCGTTCCCCTTTCCTCAAGTAGAAGGAGTCTCTCTCCATGGCCACAACACCTGGGAATCTGCTGGGTCACACCTGAAGCCAGCACAGCCCTGGATTTCATCCAAGGTTCACAGGGAGAACTGCCTAAGTACCACTGATGTTTGTTCAAGGTTCAAGGGCTCTTTAGTCAGCAGATGATGAATCCTCCTAGGGCTGGGTCATTTCCTTCAAGGCAGTGGGTTCCTTTCTGGCTCAGGGTGTGCCTGGAAATGTCAACCAGAGCTCGAGCCTGGAATAGGGGCCTCAGGACTCTGCCTGGTGTCCTAGTCTACTGTGGCTGAGCTGGTATCCAGGTTACAAGACAAAGTCTTTACCCTCCTTTCTCCTGTCTTCAAGCAGAAGGAAGGAGCCTCTCCTAGAGCTGTAAGCTGCATTGCCTGAGGTTGGGAGAGAGGTGATGCAAACATTCCCTTGGCCACCTCAGCTGGTGTCTAACCAGCCGAGCCCACACCAGGACTTGCCCAGGAATTGCAGTCCTTGTGGTCTAGACAACCTTATGTTTATTTAGGACCCCAGAGCCTTTTAGCCTGTGGTGGTGGGGCTAGCCAGAACTCAGATTCCAGCTGCTGGGATGGGTGGTTCCTCTCTGGCTAGGGCTGTTCTAAATGTTTCCTCTGTGGACACCAGCTGAATTCTGCCATGTGTTGCTTTCCACTGTGACAGGGCAGCACTGAGTTCCAACAAAAGTTCCATGATCACTGTGCTTTCTCTTCCCCAAGCACACACATTTTCTCTCTGCACCAGGTGGCCACCGTCAAGGGATCGGGGAGGGGTGATGTCAGAGATTCAAGACAGTCTTTCCCACTCTCTTTTGTGCCTCTTTCCTTGATATGATGTTGAAACCAGGTACTGTGATTGCTCACCTGATTTTTGGTGCTAATGAAGGTGTTTTCTCATGTGGATAGTTGTTCAATTTGGTGTTCTTGTGGGGAAGGGGAGAACTGTTGCTGGAGGCTTCTGTTTGGCCATCTTGCTCTGCCTCCACCCCCATTGTAACCATTTTTAAGTGTACAGTTCAGTGGTATTAAGTACATTCACATTGTTGTGCAACCATCACCACCATCCATCTCTGAAAGTCCTTTGACCTTGCAAAATTGAAACTTTGCATCCACTAAACAACTACTCCCTACCTCACTACTCTCACCTCCCCCAACCAACCTCTGGCAACCACCATTCTACTTTCTGTCTGTGAATTTGACTACTTATATAAGTGGAATCATACAATATTTGCCTTTTTGTAATTGGCTTATTTCACTTCACATAATGTCCCCAAGATTGTAGCATGGGTCAGAATTTCCTTCTTTTTTTAAGGCTGAATAATATTCTGTGGTATATATACACATTTGTTTATCCATTCATCCACCAATGAGCACCTGGGTTGCTTCTACTTTTTGGCTAATGTGAATAAAGCTGCTGTGAACAGGCCGGGCGCGGTGGCTCACGCTTGTAATCCCAGCACTTTGGGAGGCCGAGGTAGGCGGATCACGAGGTCAGGAGATCGAGACCACGGTGAAACCCCGTCTCTACTAAAAATACAAAAAAATTAGCCGGGCGTGGTGGCGGGCGCCTGTATTCCCAGCTACTCGAAGAGGCTGAGGCAGGAAAATGGCGTGAACCCAGGAGGTGGAGCTTGCAGTGAGCCGAGCTTGCGCCACTGCACTCCAGCCTGGGCGACAGAGCGAGACTCCGTCTCAAAACAAAACAAAACAAAAAAAAAAAAGCTGCTGTGAACATAGGTGAACAAATGTCTCTTCAAGCCCCTACTTTCAATTCTTCTGTGTATTTATCCAGAAGTGGAATTCTGAATCATATGGTAATTCTATTTTTAGTTTTTGAGGAACTGCCATACTCTTTTCCACAATTGCTGTAACATTTCACATTTCTACCAGCTTTGCCCAAGGGTTCCGATTTCTCTATATGCTCATCAATACTTATTATTTTCTTTTTTGCTGTGGCCATTCTAATGGATGTGAGGTGGTATCTCATTGTGGTTTTGATTTGCATTTCCCTAATGGTTACTGATGTGAAGCATCTTTTCATAGGCTTGTTGGCATTTGTATATCTTCAATGGAGAAATGTCTAAGTCTTTGCTCATTTTTTCATTAGGTTTTTTGTTGTTGTTAAGGTATAGGAGTTCTTTATATATTCTGCATCTGGTGTATTTTTAAAAAGGTATTATTTATTTGTAATTGTCTCACTACTAGAATGTCAGCTGTCTAAGGTTGAAGGTATTTGCTTGTTTTGTTCATGACTATAAGCATAGTACTAGGCATATGATAGATGCTTACTATATTTGGTGAGTGAATGATGAAATAAAGGTACTGTGGTGCAATGTAAGCATAAGAGCTGGTTAAGAATACTGTGAAAAAAAAACAGCCAGGCATGGTGGCTCATGCCTGTAATGCTAGTACTTTGGGAGACTGAGGTGGGAGGACTGCTTGAACCCAGGAATTCTAGACCAGCCTGAACACCATAGTGAGCCCTCATCTCTTAAAAAAAAATTATCTGAGTGTATTAGTGTGTTCTCAAACTGCTATAAAGAAATACCTGAGACTGGGTAATTTATAAATAAAAGAGGTTTAATTGGCTCATGGTTCTGCAGGCTGTACAGGAAGCATGGTGGCATCTGCTTCTGGGGAGGCCCCAGGAAACTTATAGTCATGATGGACAGCAAAGGGGAAGTGAGCACGTCTTACATGGCCAGAGCAGAAGGAAGAGAGAAAAAGGGGGGAGGTGGTACACATTTTTAAACAACCAGATCTCTTGAAAACTCACTCACTATACAGTACCAAGGCGGACGGTACTAAACCATTCATGAGAACTCCACCCCTATGATCCAATCGCCTCCTACCAGACCCCACCTCCAACACTGGGGATTACAATTCAACATGAGATTTGGGTGGGGACACAGATCCAAACCATATCACTGGGCATGGTGGCATGTGCCTGTTGTCCCAAGTCCTATCTACTTGGGAGACTGAGGTGGGAGGATTGCTTGAGCCCAGGAGGCTGAGGCTGTAGTGAGCTATAATCGTGCCACTGCACACCAGCCTGGGTGACAGGGTGAGACTGTGGTTAAAAAAATAAAAAATTTTAAAAGACTATTGTGGAAAAAAAAATCACTTTCTTTCTTCTTGGTATATGAATTGAAATATTTTATTGAAAATTGCAAGAAAAGCCTAGGAAAAAAATTGCTGGAAAAAAATTGGTAATAGTTGGCTACAATTGGTTATTGGCTACAAATATCTATGACCCCAATTCCCTAGGGCCTATAAGAAATGCATGCTTACAGCACCAGTATATACAATTTAAGAGGTTCAGAGCCACACTTCAATTGTCCCAACATGGTAATAGCCCAAGTGTCTATCAGTAGTAGAATGGGTAAACACTGGGGTGTGTTCAAACAGTGGAATCCTACATAGCTATCAAAACAAGTGCCGTTTCACACCACAACAGGTGTGCTTCTTAAACACAACATTGAGAAAGAGGTTAGGCATCTAATAATACACATTACACAATTCCACTCATAAAATCCGAAAACAGACAACATTTAAATATGTTGTCCAGGTGTGCATAATGAGGAAAGGAAACTATTTTTAAAAGGCAGAGGAAATGAACACCAGTATGCTGAGGACAGTGGTGACTGTGAGTGGGGAGAGAGGGTGTTATGACCAGGAAGGGGGATGAAGTGTGCATAGGAGCAGGAGGCCTCCATGGGTTTCTTTTCATGCAGGTTCATGCTCCATGTACTGTTCAGTACATTAGTTAGATTTCACAATCACAAAGACAAACAATATAACATAAAATCCACTTTGACCTCACTTAAGCACACAGGACTTTCTGGAAATGCAAGCTGCCCTGTTGGCAAGGGACATGGGGTGAATTTTGAGGAAGTCATGGAGGCAGGCTGTGGCTAACCGAACTTGGGATTAGGAGAGCAAACAAATTTCAGGCACCAACAATGGAGGGAGTAGGTGCCAGAACCTATGAGTGGGGAGAGAGACGGTTGAGGACAGTGAAATGTACAGACTATCAGATCACAAAGTTTGTCTTCTCTCACCTCCTCTCTGGGAGTCTCCCTCCAGCCCTTGTTTCTTGTAAAGCCTTTGAGTGACTCCTCTACAGACTGTCTTCTGGCTATTGTAGTCTTCATTGTGGGCATTTCCTTCAGGCTCTATGATCAAAGATGAGCTAATTTGCTAAGCAACCTTGTGCTGTGGTATTAGTGAGGCCGGCCAGGTGGCCCCTGTCTCTTCTAGTCATAGATTTGTCTTGTAACAGGAGACTATGCAGACTGAATATTGTGCTGCAAAAGGGCAATTCACAGGTGGAAATTCATGCCTTTGGCAGTCTGGCAGGAAAGATATTAAGGAACTACTCTTTTTTAAATTTATTTTTTTATTTTTAGCAGAGTCTTAAATGCATCTGTCTTAGTCCGTTTGTGTTGCTATAAAGTAATACCTGAGTATGGGGAATTTATTTCAAAAAGTGGTTTATTTGTTCATGGTTCTGCAGTCTGTACAAGAAACATGGCACTGACATATGCTTCTGGTGAGGGCCTCAGGCTGCTTCCACTCGTGGTGGAAGTGGAAGGGGAGGAGATGTGTGCAGGGTCACGTGGTCAGAGGAGAAACAAGAGAGTGAGAGAGTAAGAGCGAGGGGTGTCAGGCTCTCAACAAACAGCTTTCATGGGAACTAATAGGGCAAGAACTTACTCATTACCTCAAGGATGGCACTAAGCCATTCAAGAGGGATCTGCCCCAAAGACCCCCCTGACTAGGTTCCACCTCCAACACTGGAGATCAAATTTTAACATGAAGTTTTGAGAACATCCAAACTATAACACCATCTTATTCCTCAAGGCCTACCTGTGTATAAATCCATCCCTTACCTAAAACCCTAAGACTAGCATTTAAGGGCCTTTTCAGGGAAGGCAGAGACAAAGAAAAAGTAGTAGCCACATGAAAACAGAGACTCTATGATTATTCAGAAATTAGCAATGCCAGCTACTGTTCATGGACTGAATGGAGCTATGTGGTAGTGCTGTGAAGCAGCATCCCAGTCAACAATCCTACAATATAGGTGGTGGCATTCTCATTTTATACGTGATGAAACTGAGACTCAGAATGCATAGTTACTCATTCCCTAGGACCGGGCGTGGTGGCTCATGCCTGTAATCCCAGCCGAGGCGGATGGGTCACTTGAGGTCAGGAGTTCGATTCCAGCCTGGCCAACATGGTGAAACCCTGTCTCTACTAAAAATAGAAAAATTAACTGGGCATGGTGGTGTGTGCCTGTGATCTCAGCTACTCAGGAGGCTGAGGCAGGAGAATCACTTAAACCTGGGATGCAGGGGTTGCAGTGAACCAAGATCACACCACTGCACTCCAGCCTGGGTGACAGAGTGAGACTCTGTCTCAAACAAACAAACAAACAAACAAACAAATTGGATAGTTATTCATTCCCGATCATACAGCTAGTGATGGCAAAGCCAGGATTCATGTTGCAATGGTCAGCAAACTACAGCCTGTGGGCCAAATTTGCCTAGTTTTGTACAACCCTTGAGCTAATAATAGTTTTTCTAATTTAAATTTTTAATTTTTTTGTAAAAAAAAAAGCCAATAAGCAAAAAAAAAAAAAAAAAAAAGAAAAAAAAGAAAAGAAAAGAAAGAAAGAAAAAAAGAAAAGAAAAATTATGCAACAGAGACTGTGTGCAGAGTATGTAGATTGCAAAGCCTAAAAATATTTACTATCTGGCCCTTTTCTAAATGCCAGTTGCCTATCTGCTATCTGCCCTTTATCAGGGAGGGAGGCCTAGTCTATGAACATTTACCATTTCACCTTCCTTGACTCATTCTAACCCTCAGATCTGTCGTTCCAAATATTCCCAACAGATTTGATGCTCTTTCGATCCCACTGACAGTACACAAGTATGTTGACAATGGACTTTCTCCAGAGAGCCCTGAGGGGACTTCCATGACCTTACTGAGATGAAGGATATGGAGTCTCCAACTTTTGTTTTCCTCTGTTCTAACTGACTTTTGGAGTTCATGGAAAATTTTCATGTGCCAGAGACTTCTGGAAGCCTAATTGCTTATGAAAAGAGTAGTTCGTAAAATTAGTCTTATGACTTGAGTGTCATATTTTTGGCTAAACAAGTTAACCAGGCAGGCATTTAAACAATGCCCTGTTCCTCCAGGATCATGTTTCTAGGAATGCCAACCCCCCAGGCCCCGAAATTTGAAGTCAAAGGGAATGGTCTCTAGGGGCATAGTTGTAGTTTACTCGAAGGAGGGACGAACAAGGACACATTCTTGGACCTTGATCTAAGCAAATGAGTGTTCATTAGGGAGCAGATTAGCACCAGTGAGAAGTGATGGCAGAGGCAACAGGCAGCACCACCAGACAAACTGATGGCTGACCTCACGGCACATAGCATGGGGGCCAATGGCCCTGCACATCCCAGGGGCACGTGAGGGACGAAATCACGCAAATCACAGATACCTTCCATGAACTAGGGGCATCAAGAAAAAGGATTAATTTATGTTTTATATACTCTGTGATAAGGCAAAGTTAAAATAAAAATACATTAGTAATTCTCAGTTGAACTCCAGCTTAAATTATGAATTAATTATATATTATGCATGTGGGAACTGAAAAGGATGCGATAGAATGGAAGGCTGGTGAGGGCATTGAAATGAATAAGGAAACGGCGAGCAACTGAGGTGTCAAGTAATTTGTTCAAAATCACAAATTTAGTTACAGACAAAACCATAGTTGTCTTGACTTTCAGGTTAGCATTGTTCATTCCCCACACCCCATCATATCAACGGTCAGCAAACTATGCCCTATGGGTCAAATCCAGCCTGCTGCCTGATTTGTAAATAAAGTTTTATTGAAACCCAGCTACGTCCATTAATATACTATTGCCTGTGGCTGCTTTTGTGTTACAGTGGCATAGTTAAGCAGTTGTGAGAGATTGTATGGCCCACAAAGCCTAAAATATCTATTCTCTTCCCCTTACAGAAAATGTTTGTCAATCCTTGCCCTATGACATTAGATCTAGATTTTGGACTGTTTCTCTCCTTACTTCCTATTTCTGTTTTCTCATCTATAAAATGAAACTAATAATACCTATAATTGTTTTAAGGATTCATTTGGGAAATTATATAAAATGCCTAGTAGCTTTTGGCATATAGCTGAGGCTCAAAGAATGATGCAAGTGACGGAAACTAAATTTGACCCTTAAAGAGAGGAACTCATTGGCTTGTGTGGCTGGGAATAATATCCCATCATCATAAATGTGGGCTTAGTTTGGGCCTGTAATCTGAGTGCAACTGTCTCATCAGTCTTATAAACTTTCTCAAGTTTTCTGTTAATGGAAGGATAGCCTAGGGTTTGGTGAATTCTGCCTCACCATAAACAGAGGACCAAAAAGGGAAGCTGACCCTCCAAGATCAGAACTGGGAGATGAGGCCATTAGGACTCGCTCACTTTCCCATTCATTCTCTCTCCCTCTCCCACTCCCTGGCTTCACTTTGTAGGCACTTCACCTCATGGTGGAGAGTGTGGCCACAGAAGTCCAGATTTGCATCCTCCCAGTGTTGCAACTTGGCTGGGAAGGAAAGTTCTCTTTTTCTCCCATCTTTTAAGTATCAGTCCCACAAATGTACTTTAATTGGTTCAGTTTGGGTCATGGTTCCGCCCTTTATTCAATCTCTGATGGCTAACCATCTACCAAAATTTGTACTGTCTTTTCCACAGTAGAGGGGTCTTTCTGGGAAGCAGAAGGCCAGGCAAGGACTACATTTCTCAGCTGCCCTTGCATCTAGATGAGGCCATTTAGCTAGTTCTTATCAAAGCAATACAAATGAAATTGATATGTATTACTTACTTCTGGCTCGTGGAGATTATGAAACAGATGGTCTTTCACCCTCATGTTTCCCTTCCACCAGCTGGAAATTAATACCCAAAGTCATCATGGAAGCACGTGGAAGGAGCTGCTAGACAGCTGATCACTGAATGAATATGTGGAACAAAGCCCTCTTCCTCCCCAATCTGGCCTTAATAGCTTTGAACTCTTTATGTGAGCAAAAAATAAACTTTTATTGTGTTTGAGCCCTTATGCTTTGTGGCTGATTTGTTATAGCAATTAACCTACCCTAACTAAAACAAATACTCTGACTGGACAGGTATTCTCATGCCTGTTCTTACGACTGGGCAATGGAAGACGAGCAGAGTCTGTTAGGAGAAGAAAGGGGAGAGAAAAAATGTGTTGGGAATGCAACAGATGAACAAGGAAGTAACTACTACAATCTGCAGCAATTAGTAACTATTTATTTTGTAGTTTTTTACTGTAAATAAAATACTAGTAGGCTGGGTGTGGTGGGTCACACCTGTAATCCCAGCAGTTTGGAAGGCTGAGGCGGGTAGATCATTTGAGGTCAGGAGTTTGAGATCAGCCTGGCCAACATGGTGAAACCCCATCTCTACTAAAAATAGAAAAATTAGCCAGGCATGGTGGTGGATGCCTATAATCCCAGCTCCTCGGGAGGCTGAGGCAGGAGAATTGCTTGAACCTGGGAGGCACATGTTGCAGTGAGCCAATATTGTGTCACTTCACTCCAGCCTGGGTGACAGAGTGACACTGTCTTAAAAACAAGAAAGATGCTAGTAATATTCCATCATCATAAATGTGGGCTTAATTTGAACCTGCAATCTGAATGAAAATTGTCTCATCAGCCTTATAAACTTTCTCAAGTTCTTTCCTCATGGAAGGATAGCCCAGGGTTTGGTGAATTCTGCCACACCATAAACAGAGGACTTGCTGCAAGGGGTCAGGAAGTGATGCTGTTGAGAGTGCTGACTGCCATGTGCCAGTGGCGATCCCTCTGGTGGTGGTGGTGATGGTGGTGGTTGGGAAAAAGAGGAATTGTTGACAGCTTTGAAATAGGACTGTGGAGACCTCAAACATCCTGAGGCCTCTCCTATCTCTCAGGTATGTATTCCACAGCCAGGATTAGGGGTTCTGAAGACCCCAAGAGCACTCAGATGGTATTTTGATATCAACAGGTGTATTGAAATTCAGTTCTGACACTAACCACCTGGAGTTAACATCAGACTCCACAAGTTTTGAGGGCGTGGTTTCTAAAAAGACTGCCTCTCCTTCAGTAGCAAGGCTGCCTGCACTTCTGACCAGTGAACTACAACACCCTCGCTTCGAGCAATTTGCTAGAATGACTCGCAAAGCTCAGAAAAGTGCTGTATTTATGATTCTAGTTTTATTATATAGGGTACAGTTCAGGACCAGCCAAAAGAAGACACACGTAAGCAAGGTCTGAGAGGGCCCTGATTGCAGAGCTTCCATGTCCTGTCCCCATGGAGCCAGGGGACAGCACTCTCCAACACATCAATGTGTTCATCAGCCAGCAAGCTCCACTGAGCCTTGGTATCCAGTGTCCAGAGTTGTTTTTTTTGTTTGTTTGTTTTTTGTTTTTTTTGAGACAGAGTCTCGCTCTGTCACCCAGGCTGGAGTATAATGGCACGATCTTGGCTCACTGCAAGTTCTGCCTCCCGGGTTCACGCCATTCTCCTGCCTCAGCCTCCTGAGTAGCTGGGACTACAGGCACCCACCACCACGCCTGGCTAATTTTTTGTATTTTTAGTAGAGATGGGGTTTCACCCTGTTTGTTGGGTAACAAGAGCACCCTAATGGCGCTGGTTCCAGATTCTTCTTCCTCCCCAACACAGGCCCGCCAAAAGGAGCCAATCAGAGGTCACGCCTTCCCACCTCAGCCTAGACCCAGCCCCTCAGCCAACCAGCGACCCCCATGTAACGTCCCTAGGCATAAAAGACGGAGGCTGCAGAGCCCTCGCTCTCTTTTCTTCTTCCGCTTCGGCTCTCCCTCGGACTCCTCCAATAAAGATCTCTTGACTGCAACCGGTGTGGCGTGGTCTGAGTCTGAGCCTACAGAGTCACCCTTTCAGTGTTAGCCAGGATGGTCTTGATCTCCTGACCTTGTGATCCACCCACCTCGGCCTCCCAAAGTGCTGGGATTACAGGCTTGAGCCACTGCACCCGGCCACAGTGTCCAGAGTTTTTCCTGGGGTTTCATTATGTAGGCATAATGATTGAGTGAATCATGGGCATGTGATTAAACTCAACCCCTAACCCTCCCCTTCTCTCCAGAGACTGAGCTGGCTCATAGCTCCAACCTTCTAATCACATAGTTGGTATTTCTGAGATCATATCCCACCCTGAGCTACCTCATCTTTTACACTCAGGTGTGATACAAGAGACGTGTGAATAACAGACACACCTATTACCTAGGAAATTCCAGGAACTTAGAGTCTCCCTCCCAGAAGCCAGGGACAAAGGCCAGTCAAATGCTTGATTATACAACAGATGGGTTGTCCGTACAAAGGTTTTTGGTGGTGTAATTAGAGTTGGGTAATTAGAGTCTCTTTGTTTTCCATTTAATGGAGTGAATTAATACCAAGAAATGAAACTGGTGGTCATAATGAGAACATTACTTTTGGGAAATTATAAATACTGTTAACACACTGTTGTCTTATCAGAGAACAGGGTATTCTAGTGAAACTAGAATAGATTCCCCTATATCCCTCTTTCATGGGAACATGTGAACAGAGCATAGCCTTCCACTTAAGCAGGCATACCATTTGGACACCTTGGTTTTCATAATGAAATGTGAACTCTACCACTCACCTATGTATTTTCGTACACACACACACACACACACACACACCCCTGTGGTCTAAAAAGACGCTACAATGAATCACTGCTAACATTACTGAGTGCTCATCATGTGCCAGGCATTGTGTTAAAAGCTTCACATACATTATGTAATTTAATCCTTTAATCCACAAACCTACAAAATAAGCATTATAATCATCCCATTTTTTAGATACGTAATTGTCTTAGGTCACACGGCTCAGAGGTGGAGGAACTTGGATTAAAAGCCAGAATCAGACTCTCTTAACCATTGTGCTAGAGCCCATTCCTGCATAGAGCCCAGCTGAAAAGCAATGAGATTTGGGGAAAGAATTTAAGGAATGTGGTATCTATTTAGTCCACCATATAGTCTCCGTGCTATTCTTAATTTGCATCACAGACCTCAAAAACTACCTGCACTAATGTTTTAATGTTGTTGCCTTTTATGATGCTGGATGCAAGAAACAGCATGGATTCTTCTGAATTCTTAGTGAAGCTGTTGGGAAAAATATTGAAATGATGCATCAGACAGTTGTACCCCATAGCTGCCTGACGTGGAGATTTCTTTAAGTTTCACACAAGTCACAATCTTCTGTCTCCTGAAGGACTGCTATAAATCTACATCTGAGGTATTATTTTTACCAGCTGCTGTGTTGCCCCCAATTTTTAATATGAATTTGTGCTGAAATAGAGCAATTATAGTGACTCCCATGACAAGTACATTTGCTTTTCTTTGCTTAATCCAGGTTTATCTGTTTTTATTCTCATTTTATTGCAATCCTGTTTTTGGTATGTTACTTAAACCCTCAAGTTCTTTTAGACTAGAGTAAAAACAAATATTCTAGATATTTGGCAAGTAATGTAAAATCCTATCTATGAATGACCAAATTTTATTTTGGGTAGAATACAACAAAATAGACTCAGCATTAAAAGTATACTGAGCTTATAGCCTTTGTGTAATCTTTATCCAATTAGTCAAATGATGTCTGGGAATCTTTATAGAATTTCATGATACCGTGATTAATACCAATCATCAGTATCCTATAGAAGTGTAGAAATGCCAGTTAAAGTTTTCTGGTTGATAATGATAATAATGTTGATGATCATAAAAGTGGTGAATATTTGGACATTGATTCATTCGAGAAAGATTAACGAGTGCTTTCTTTGTACCAGATGAATGATGTTCATGTTCTTTCTGGGAGAATGTTGTGGGTTGAATTGTGTCCTCACAAAATTTATATGTTGAAGTCCTAACCCCCAGTATCTCAGAAGGTGACCTTATTTGAAGATAGGGTCTTTAGAAGTAATTAAATAAAAATGAGTTCATCAGGGTGTGCTCTAATCCAGTATGACTGATATCCTTATATACCTGGGAAATTTGGACACAGACACAGAAAAAAGATGATCTGAAGAGACACAAGGAGAAGATGGACACATACAAGCCAGGGAGAGAGGCCTGGAACAGATCCTTCCTTCACAGCCTTCAGAAGAAACCAACCCTATTGACATATTAATTTTGGACTTATAGCCTCCAGCACTGTGAGATAATAAAATTCTGTTGTTTGGGCCACACAGTCTATGGTACTTTGTTATGGCAGCCCCAGCAAACCAATACGGGGCATGCAGACAATACAGAAATAAACAGAATTGCAAATAATTTATTTTAAAAAGGATGGTGATATATGCACTGGAGAACAAGAAGGCAGGCTGAGGGGAGAAAGGGCTGGTTAGGGATCACGGGTAAGGTGACATTTCACAGGACTGGAAGAAGTGAAGGTGCAAGTCAAGCAGATAGTGAGGGAAAGGGTGTTTCAGGCAGGAAAACATTGAGTGTCCCAGAGGGGAGAGCATGCTTGTTGTGTTCAAGGAACCACAAGAAGGCCAGGTGCAGAGGCTCACACCTGTAATCCCAGCACTTTTCAAGGGCCGAGGCAGGAGTATCGCTTGAGCCCAGGAGTTCAAGACCAGCCTGGGCAACATAGCAAAACCCCATATCTACAAAGAAAAAAAAATTGTTTTTTAAAATTAGCCAGGCATGGTGGTACACACCTGTAGTCCCAGCTACTCAGAAGGCTGAGATAAGGAGGGTCGCTTGAGTCTAGGAGGCAGAGGTTGCAGTGAGCCGTGATTACACCACTGCACTCCTATCTAGCTGACAGAGGGAGATCCTGTCTCAAAAAAAAAAAAAAAAAAAAAAGAACCACAAGGAGACCAGCAAGGCTGCCATAGAGAGAGCCAGGGCAGGCTCAGGGTGCACAGGTGGGGACTGGAGCATCTAAGTGCATATAGGCTTTGCAAAACTAGATTTTCCTCCAAGTGAGAAGGGGGATTCTGGAGGATTTTGAATAGGGGACTAAGTTAATGCTTTAAAAGCTCCTTTCTAGCTACTGTGAAGAGAATAAATTGAAGGGGCAAGAGAGCAAGATGGGTGCTGGGGGAGGTGAGAAGTGGCCACTATTGAATGATGGATTGGATGTGAGGGATGAGAGAGACAGTCACCAAGGATGACCGCAAGGATCACATTGGAGAGGGGGCGGAGAAGTGAAGACTGGATATTGGTGTGAGCAGCTGTTCATTGTTTAGTTCCCACCTATGAGTGAGAACATGTGGTGTTTGGTTTTCTGTCCTTGTGATAGTTTGCTGAGAATGATGGTTTCCAGCTTCATCCATGTCCCTGCAAAGGACACGAACTCATCCTTTTTTATGGCTGCATAGTATTCCACGGTGTATATGTGCCACATTTTCTTAATCCAGTCTATCACTGATGGACATTTGGGTTGGTTCCAAGTCTTTGCTATTGTGAATAGTGCCGCAATAAACATATGCGTGCATGTGTCTTTATAGTAGCATCATTTATAATCCTTTGGGTATATACCCAGTAATGGGATTGCTGGGTCAAATGGTATTTCTAGTTCTAGATCCTTGAGGAATCGCCACGCTGTCTTCCACAATGGTTGAACTAGTTTACACTCCCACCAACAGTGTGAAAGCGTTCCTATTTCTCCACATTCTCTCCAGTATCTGTTGTTTCCTGACTTTTTAATGACTGACATTCTAACTGACGTGAGATGGTATCTCACTGTGGTTTTGATTTGCATTTCTCTGATGACCAGTGATGATGAGCATTTTTTCATATGTCTGTTGGCTGCATAAATGTCTTCTTTTGAGAAGTGTCTGTTCGTATCCTTTACCCACTTTTTGATGGGGTTATTTGTTTTTTTCTTGTAAATTTGTTTAAGTTCTTTGTAGATTCTGGATATTAGCCCTTTGTCAGATGGGTAGATTGCAAAGATTTTCTCCCATTCTGTAGGTTGCCTGTTCATTCTGATGATAGTTTCTTTTGCTATGCAGAAGCTCTTTAGTTTAATTAGATCCCATTTGTCTGTTTTGGCTTTTGTTGCCATTGCTTTTGGTGTTTTAGTCATGAAGTCTTTGCCCATGTGCTAGGCTGAATTCTAAGATGGCTGCCAAGAGTTTGTTCCCTCCACCCTCTTCCTGCCCTGTAGAATCCCTTCCCCCTGAATGTGAGCAGGGCCCATGAATATGATGGGATAGTCACCCTTGATTAGGTTACATTATATAAGAGTCTATCTTATTGGATTGGTGCCATATTGTTGTGAGCTGCCTTTGAAGGGAGCTGTGTGGCAAAAAGCCAAGAGTGGCCTCTAGGAGCTGACAGCCAGCAAGGGAACAGGGACCTTGGTCACACAGCCAGAAGGAAATGGATTCTACCAACATCCAAGGAAACTTGGAAGTGGATCCCTTCCCCGTTGAGCCTCCAGATGAGGATACAACCAGTTGACACCTTGACTGCAGCCTTATGGGATCCTGAGAAGAAAACCCAGATAACATGTGGCATATACTTCTGACTGCAGAAATCGTGAGGTAATAAATTTGTGGTGTTGGCTGGGTGTGGTGGCTCACACCTATAATCCCAGCACTTTGGGAGGCCGAGGAGGGCAGATCACGAGGGCAGGAGTTCAAGACCAGCCTGGCCAACATGGTGAAACCCTGTCTCTACTAAAGGTACACAAAAATTAGCCAGGTGTGGTGGTGTGTGCCTATAATCTCAGTTACTTGGGAGGTTGAGGCAGGAGAATTGCTTGAACCCAGGAGGCAGAGGTTGCAGTGAGCTGAGATTGTGCCATTGCATTCCAGCCTGGGCGACAGGGTAAGACTCTGTCTCAAAAAATAATAATAATAATAATAATTTGTGGTGTTTCGGCTGCTAAGTTTACAGTCACTGGTTATGTACCATAGAAAATGAATATACATAGGGTGGTCAAAGAAGGTCTCTCTGAGAATGTGACTTGTAAACTAAGACATGAGGTTGAGGAGTCAACCAAGGGAAGAGTGACAAGACAGAGAGTTCCTGGCAAAGGACTCTGAGATGGGAAAGAAGTGAAGGAGTTCAAGAACAGAAAAGTGGCCAGTCCAGCTAGAGCCCAGCAGGTGAGGGATGGAGAGAGGAACAAGAGGAAGGCAATGTGGATAAACTTTTAACCTTTTACAAACACAGGACACTGCTCTCTTACTCAAGTTCAAAGCCACATCTGTGAATGTGGTATCAGATAAGCTACTATAAGAAAGGGACTCCAAAACAGAGTGGCTTAAGTAGGAGAGAAGTTTGCTTTTATTCCATGCAGTGGGGCAGAGGAAGGTGAGAGGTTTGGAGCTGGTGTAGTTGGTTGCTGGCTGGATAGATGTGCAACTTTCAGAATGTGGCTTTTTTTTCTGGGCCTGAGGTGGCTCCTTCAGTTGTTCCAATTTTCCAGCCAGTGGGAGGGGAAAAGTAAGAATGGAAGGCTTCGTGTTTCTGTATTAAAACAACAACAACAAACCACCACCACCACCAAAAACACCGTGATTTGGAAGTTGTTCTCATCAATTCTGTGCTCAACCCGTTGGCCAGAGCCCAATCCTGTGACCACACCTATTGCCACAGAGTCCTGGGTGGGTGTCTCTAGGTCACCCTTGAGGAGTCCCATGTCTTAAGAGTTCCCTGCTAACTCAGAGCTGTGTTTCTAAAAGTTAGAGTATAGCCTCTGGGGAACAATGAGCAGTCTCTGTCCCAGCCTAACGTTATTTAGCCACAAGGCTGGACACATCTTTAGCTTTTCCCCAAGGCTCCAGGATGGTAGAGGTGACATTCAAAGTAGACTGTCACTTGTCTTCTCTCATCTCTCCAATGATTTCCCAAGAATAGAATGGGATGAGCAGCCAAATGGCGGGCGCGAAGGCTTGTCTCTTTCATTTCCAGCACAGCCCTGGAAAAAAAATTCCTACCTCACCTGCAATCACTCCTCCCTGGTCAGAATGTTTCTGTCATTTGGGCTTCATCTTATAGCCTTCGTGCCCATCAGCCCTGGGGGCAGGCAGTTTTTGTGTTTGGCATGCCCTGTAACTAGCCAGCATTCTGAACCTTTACTGCAAGTCAGAGGCATTTATTAATGTTGCTAATAATAGTACCTAGCAGGGAAGGACTGGCACAAACATGTAAGAAGCAGCGTTTCCCTTTACTGTGCTTTCATTGTTCACTGGAACATGACAGATGGAGATAAATTCAGACTTGCCTTTTCAGTTCCCTCACTTGGGTTACTGATCCCATTACTAGAAGTTGTGCTTTGCTGGCACCCGTAGAAACATGCAGCAAATAACAGGCTGTAGGGTGTTCTCATGCTCCATTCGTGCAGCCTGAAACGGAAAAGTTTGGTTTCTGAGAAAGCTGCAGGTTCCATCTCTGTAGCCTGAGGTTGTTTTGAAATGAGGTGGCCATAAATGCTGAGCACAAGCCGAATCTTGCCTGTCTTCTTGCTTGCAAAGTTCAAAAAGACAAGCAGAGAAAACAAAATTACCTGCCTTTGTGTGCCTTTGTGTATCCCTATCTCTCAGTCTTTTACTTTGAAAAATTTCTCTATTTAGAACTGTATAAATTGATATCAGTTGCTAATCTCATTGAAGCCAGGTTTATGCCAAAAACTATGCAGGGAGCCTCCCATGTATTATTCCTTTTGAACTTCAATAACTCAGTGCTATGTTGTTATTCCCATTTCATAGAGGAGGAAACCAAGGCAGGGAGAAATTCAGGTTATACGTTCAATGTAGCACAGTTGGTAAGGGGCAGAGGTAGAATTTGAACCTGTGTTTTTGTGACCCTAGAACCTGCAGTGGCAACCCCAATATCCTGTTGCCTGTTAAGGCAGCAGAGGAGAGTCTGCAATCTCCAGCTGCTTCTTTCCACCACGGGCTGGCAGCTACTGGCCATTCCTATTGTGGAAAGCAAAAGGCATCCCAGCCTGGGAAACCAGCTGGATTTCATCATATCAGCTGAAGTCATGCCAGCTGACTTCAGGTCAGCTGAAGGTGTAGTCACCTGCCTCCACTTCCACTTTCCCTTCACAACTCTCTGTCACCCCACCCACCCCAGTCCTGACACACCAGATGGCTGCTTTTCTACCTGGTTAGTTGCTGGGTACTGCAGGCCTCTGTTTCTCCAGGCTTCTCCACCAGTGTTTCTGCTGCAGGATAGGTTTAACGCAGCTTTCATTGGCTGGCTTAGGACTTGATACAGTGGGCTGCACGCTGAGCTCTGAACCAGGAATTCACAAATAAGTTATTAGGACCTGCCATGGTCCGAATGTGTTCCCTCTCCCCTCCCCCGCAACAAATTCATATGTTGAAACTTAACTGCCAATGTGATAACATTAAGAGGTGGGGCCTTTAGGAGATGAGTAAGTCATGAAGGCTCTGCCTGTTATGAATGGGATAAGTACCCTTATAAAAGGGCTCAAGGGAACTAACTAGATCCCCTTTGTCCTTCTGCCTTCTGCCATATGAGGACATAGCAATAAGGCACCATCTGAAAGCAGAGAGTAGCCCTCAGCAGACACTGAATGTGTTGGTGCCTTGATCTTGGACTTTCCAGCCTCCAGGACTGTGAGAAAATAAATCTCTCTTTTTTGTACATTGCCCAGTCTTGGATATTGTGTTATAGCAGCAGAAATGAACTGAGGCAGGACTCTACTCATTTATTGTTTGATGAGTCTCCCGTAGTCCCGCCATAAGAAACTGAGTGCAGGCCGGGCGCGGTGGCTCACACCTGTAATCCCAGCACTTTGGGAGGCCGAGGTGGGCGGATCATGAGGTCAGGAGATCAAGACCATCCTGGCTAACATGGTGAAACCCTGTCTCTACTAAAAAATGCAAAAAATTAGCTGGGCGTGGTGGTGGGCACCTGTAGTCCTAGCTACTTGGCAGGCTGTGGCAGGAGAATGGCGTGAACCTGGGAGGCAGAGCTTGCAGTGAGCCGAGATCGTGCCACTGCACTCCAGCCTGGGCGACAGAGGGAGACTCCGTCTCAAAAAAAAAAAAAAAAAAAAAAAAAAAGAAAGAAACAGTGCAAAAACATGCCCGTGCAAAAGTGATCTGTTGAGAGTAATGTATCATGTTGTGAAGGGATTCGCTCACTGTGAGAACATGGTAGAAATGAAGAACACTAGCCTGGGATTCAAGTGAAGCTGTCCTTTCCTGAGTGCTTACTGTGGGCTGGGCACTGTGCCGGCCTCTTGCCTACCTGATTTCATGCAGGCCTCAAAATTGTTTTGTGAGGTAGGCTGCATTATCAATATTTTACAAATGAGAAAACTGAGGCTAGATATGTTAACTGGCTTTTCAAAGGTGGTTTGACTTGTAAAGTGGAGTCTTCAGTTTCCAATGCCAATGTTCTTTTTTCTTTTTTTTAACTCAGCTACTAATTTACTTTATAATCTTAAGGGGAAAAAACCCTTTTGGCCTTATTTTCATATCTTTAAAATGAGAGGTTAGATTAGATCACTGTTTTCTAATTTGTGTTCCAAGAAACTCCTAGTTAGGTGATCATAGCTACAGGCTTTTGAGCTACTCAAACTTGGATTCGGGTTGCAGCTTAAAAAAATTTTAATTTTTTTGTAGAGACAGGGTCTTGCTATGTTGCCCAGGCTAGTCCTGGCTTCAAGTGATCCTCCTGCCTCAGCTTCCCAAAGTGCTGGGATTACAGGAGTGAGCCATTGCACCCGGCCAAGGGTATTCAGCAAATGTACCGAGGACCTATCATGTGTTGGGCATTGTTCTAACCAAAGGTGATAAGTGATAATAAATTGACCTCAGAGAGGCTTTGGCAGGGTTTGAAAGAGATGAACAAGCAAATAAGAAGACAATATCAATGATAAACCCAACAAAAGAAATAGTTAGGGTGCTGTTACCGAAAATAAGGGGGGACCTTAGGGTGGTTAGGGAAAGCTTTTTGAGTTAAGGCTTGAAGAAAGGAAGTAGCTAGATAAAGAACATTTCAGGCAGTGGAAACAAGTACAAAGGTCCTGAGGCAGGACAGGGTTTGAGACAGCAGAGAAATGGAAATAAGGCCTATATCACTGATGCATAGTGACCAAGGGGAAGCGTGGACAGAGGAAAGAGGAAATCACATAGGACCTATAAGGAGTTGGGAGCATTAGCATTAATAATAATTATGAATAATAAACTTGCTAATCAAATTGCTAATAACTTGCTAGACCTGTACTATGCCCTTTATTCACCTTAAGAGTTGGGAAACAGTTACCTTGGGCAAGTTACTGAAATTTGCTAAAACTCAGTTTTCCCATTTGCTAAGTGATAATAACAATGTACCCCTTTCATGGAGATGCTGAGAAGATTAAATGAATTTAGCTCCAAGTCTGGCTTAGAGTTAGCTCCCAGGGAACAGTGGTTATTCCTGGGAGGAAGGAGGAGGACAGGCACAGGACTTGGGTCTCATCTCTTGATTCAGCCAATACTTTTCCAAGATGATTTGTTTTCCTCATTGGCCTTTGCAGAAAGCGTTGTCTATTAAAACCTGTTTTAAATCTGGTCAGATTGAAATTCCTCGTCAGACTTCAAGGCTCCATCCCAGTGTACCCTTTGGAGGCCCAAGTGTTTCTGGTAAATAGCACTCACCTGTCCCCAACCCTCTCTGGCACATTCCAGTCCCCACTTAGAGATCCCTGACTTCTTGTCAGGCTCAGGAGGACAGCAACTCCCAGATAAAGGCTTAGAAACCAAGGGCAGCAGAGAACCAGAATGAAGACCAAGCATTTCTGAAAAGACCATGGCAGTCAGTGGCAACATTTGAGTGGATTCATGGCTAACTTCTCAGGATCTCATTGGGGATATTAACTTATAGAAGATTGTCTGCTTGAAACTTTTTTCTCTCACTGGGAACCCAGTTGAAGGTTATATTCTAGGCAGGACTCATGGGATTTAGTACAAGGCCTGGCGGGAGGTTATTTCTGGAGGATGCTGTTGGTTGCCCACCAAGTAGCCATTTTCTTACCCTTTCTCAGGCCAGCAGAGTTCATTGCCCATAGAGGCAGACAATGCAGATTCTCACTTCCATAGCCTCCCTTGCAGCTATGACAATAGTCATGTGACCCAATATTGGCCAATTAAACCAGAGGAGAGCTGTGCTGGAGAGCTTCTGGGCAAGATATATTCTTTTTCCTTTTTTTTTTTTTTTTTTTTTTTTGAGATGGAGTCTCTCTCTGTCACCCAGGCTGGAGTGCAGTGGTGCGATCTCCGCTCTCTGCGACCTCCACCTCCCAGGTTCAGGTGATTCTCCTGCCTCAGCCTCCCAAGTAGCTGGGATTACAGGCATCCACCACCATGCCCAGCTAATTTTTTTATTTTTAGTAGAGAGGGGATTTCACCATCTTGGCCAGGCTGGTCTCGAACTCCTGACCTCATGATCCACCTGCCTCGGCCTCCCAAAGTGCTGGGATTACAGGTGTGAGCCACTGTGCCCAGCCTGGGCAAGATATATTCTATGTGATAAGGGAAATAGATAAGAGGAAAAGCCATGACTCCTTCCTAGCATTTTGTATGTGAAGACATAATGTCAAGACATTGTGTATGGAGCCTTAGCAGCCATCTTGCAGTAGTGAGGGAGAGTCTCTGAGAAGCCCTGATGATATGGTTTGGCTGTGTCCCAACCCAAATCTCACCTCTAATTTTAATAACCCCTACGTGTGGTGGGAGGGACCCGGTGGGAGGTAATTGAATCATGGGGGCAGGTCTTTCTCGTGCTGTTCTCATGATAGGAAATAAGTCTCATGAGATCTGATGGTTTTACAAAGGAGAGTTCTCCTGCACACACTCTCTTGCCTGCTGCCATGTAAGATGTGTCCTTGCTCCTCCTTCACCTTCACCATGATTGTGAGGCCTCCCCACCCATGTGGAACTGTGAGTCCATTAAACCTCTTTTTTCCCTTTATAAATTACCCAGTCTTGCGTATGTCTTTATTAGCAGAATGAGAATGGACTAATACACCTGATATGGTTGAGCCATTGATCCACCTGTCACTGGACCACTGTTATGTGAGACAAAGAAATCCCTTTAATTTAAGCCCATTATCTCTGGCTACTCAGTTATGTGCAACTGGAAGCATCTTAACTGATATATCTCTGCTCCTTTTCATCCTTTCTCGTTACTCTACCCTTTGGAAAGAATCAGAGAGCCCTTTTCACCTGTTCAGTGATGTCTACAGTTTTTTAAAAAGAAACAAAGCCTTTCATTTCTGGGGTGCTCTTAGGTCCAGTTTGTCCAGGACCCTTCCAGAGCAGCTGTGGTTTATTCCTGTGGTTCCGGTATAATTTTTAAGAGTACTCAAAAATGTTTTTGGATGGATGATAAATTATTTGGTCACATTATTTTCCTTTTTCAGAGGAAAAGCTTCAGTGTGGATGTCTCTGGAAGAGAGAGAGAGAAAATACACAGCTTTCAAATTCACAATAAAAGGGTAAATGGTGAACCCAGGGTTTGCGGGGGTGGGGTAGGCAGAACTGGAGGGAGCACTTGCTGTGAAAGAGGTTCCCTAGAGTAGGGAGGAGGCCCAGAAAGAGCAAACTTGGAGCTCTAAAGGCAAACTGCATGCACTTCCCAGCTTTTCCAGTGACCTGCCCTGCTTCTAAGAGCACGCAAAGCCTTTGTTGGTGCATTTCTGATCTTTCTCTGCTGCCTTTTCACACAGTCCTAATCCACTTTCTACCAACACCCCTGGGGTGAGTGGAGCCTAAGACTTAGCCAAGAAGTCTGAAACTCTTCCCTGTGGTTTTTGTCTGAACCCAGACAACTCCCTGTTTCTTTCTGAGCTCTTTCAGAGACCCTCACAGGATTGACAATGGCAACATACAAAGTGGGTAATGTCACTCTCACCCATGCTATTTCAATTCCTTTTTTTCCAGAGCTTTCCAGACCCCTAATAACTGGAAGGTGTGTGGAGCGCACCCCGTCTCCACTCCGTCTGTTGTACCTCCCTCCTGTGGGAAGAAAAGCAATTCACAAACCAGGCAGTTTATCCCTGCTGAACAACACATTGTTAAGTGCATAATTTAGTCTTGATGTAAATTATACAGGCTCATTATCTGTGAGAAAATCTGGCTGCCCTGTAAGCCAATGAGAATGATGAGCAACGTGCCTGGAGCCCCAGTAGCTGTCCCTGAGGAGTTGAATCCAGGAATAGAAGGAGCCCTTGTGCTCCCAGAGGCAGCACCAGGCATCAGGCCCCAGTTCTAGCCAATCTGCTGGGACTGGGGCTAGGCAGGGGGCCTTGAAAGGCGAGACCCTGCTTCTTGCACAGAAACATGCTTCTTTCTTGTTGCCTTCTGTGCCTGATCATCCAGGTGACTATTAGGGCTTGTGCAGTAGAACAAAGCAGGAGAAATGACTGAGGGGATGCCGGTCACAGGGGACACTTGGCCGGAGTTGGGGAAAGACTGGGCTGGAATCAATGCCTAGAATCCTCATCATTCATAATCTGGATCTGTGGGAAACTGGTAGGCTCCTTGGTGGGGGGACCTCAATGCTGAAAGAGAAAAGTCTTTTAACTCATTCAGTAATAACTGTCTGAGTGCCTACTACATCTTAGGCACTAAACTAGGGTCAGAGGCTACAAGAGTAAACAAAACACAATTGTTGTCCCTAGATGCTTTCAGTTTACGGGGAATTTCAGACAAGATAACAGGTAGTTACAAAGGAGTATTGATGTCACTGGTAAACACACAAACACACACACGCATGCACATTAGAAATTACCCAGCAAGATGTCTGTGTGTCCTTCAGTGTCATTCTAAAGCCTTGTCTAATGGGCCAGCCCAAGGGTCATCTGAAATCCTTGATTTGGCTCACTATCACAACTTCTTATGGTCTAGATCCTGAAAAGTTCGATCTTAATTTGTAGGAAATTGATAAGTTGCAAATGATTTTTGTCTGGCAGAGATGTAAATGATTTCTATCCATTGGAATAAACAGTTCTAAAGGGTTATAATTGTGTTGCTTCTAGGACGTTATTCAGTTTTGTACCTAGGTCAGCAGTCTTACTTCAGCATCCTTGCTTTCATTGACTATTCTGTATACACTCAGCTTCTCATAGGTTCCTTCGATCCAATTTTATCATCCTGCTGGTTCTCTCATTAATGAGTTAAATAAATCTTTGGCATAGACTTTGATGTATTTGCATGAGAGTCACACCTTTAACTTTTTGGAAATTATCATCTGACACCTTAGAGGTAAGACCACCTTAATGGTAAGGGGTAAAAGACAAGAAACATGAAATCCAGTCTTAGGGGCTTAGGGAAGTTTTCTCAGAGAGGGCATCTAAAGTCAGGTATGAAGGACAAAGGAGTTAGCTAGGCAAGGATGGATGCAGGAAAAGTGTACTAGGTGGGAGATTAGTATATGCAAAGGCCAGAGATGAGACAGTTGCATTAACACTAGAAGCCCAAGAAGGTGAGCGGTGAGCAGCAGGGATGATGAGGTAAGGAACAGTCAGACTGGAATGGACCTCAGTGCTATGCCAAGGAGCTTGGTCTTTATACAGAGGGCACTGTAAGTCATTAACAAGTTTTTAAACGGGTGCAAAATGTGGTTGGAGTTGGCTTCTGGGTTCACGGTCTTGTAAGCCAGGTGGGAATCTCATTCATTGTAGACTAATTGTAGCCTGCTGAGGTTGCTTCTAAGATACCTATGTAATTCTGGTTCCCTCCAGTTTTCTCTACAATTAAAAGACATTGGTGAATAAATTTATGGACACAATTCCTATATGTTAGCTGGAATGTCCAACAATGTATATTTGTCATGTATAAGGTTTTCCTTTTCTAACCTTGTCAAAAATATAGAGAAAGCAGAAGTGCAAAAAAAAAAAAATGCAAGGCTCACATATTTTAAAGTGAAATTCTCAGCAATGGACAAATCAGAGCTGAAGGGGAGACTCCAGAGACCAGCTATTAGATGAAATTGCTTTGGTCGGAAAGGTCGCTGCCTCTTTCAAGTTTCCTTAGCCAGATGTTTCCATTTAAGCAATAAATTGTGAAACATTTTTGCATTTTTGGCACAAGGGACTATTTATTCGGTTATGATGTAGCTTGCAGAGGACTTTTCAGCATTGGTAGCACTTTTGTTTCTTGTCCCATTTAATTTTCATAACAGCCTGTGAGGAAGAGAGGCTGTCTGCTGCCATGTCCATTTTACAGATGGAGAAGCCAAGGTCCAGAAAGGGTCAGTGGTTTGCTCAGTCACCACTACAAATTAGTCAGAGCCTGGAAAAGGAAGATCTTGTCACCATAGCCTTGTCTGACACTACCATGGAAAATTTTACCCAGTGGGTTTTTAATAAATGCAGTGAAGGAACAATTCTGTTCTTAATATGTATCAAATTATATAATTATACATCTATATGTTTACTGTTGATTAGGGCCACTAAATTGTAAGCTTCATTAAGGCAGTTTTCAATTTTCTGTTGCTGTATAACAAATGACCCTAAAACTTAGTAGCTCAAAACCAACAATTTATTAGTTTTCATGATGCTGTAAGCCAGGAATCTGGGCATGGCTCAGCTGGGTGGTTCTTCTGTTCCACATGGTGTCAGCAGGGGTCACTCAACTATATTATGCTAGTGGTTGAGTTGGACTGTATGATGGTTAATTTTATGTGTCAACTTGCCTGGACCACAGTGCCCAGATATTTTGTCACACATTATCCTGGTGTTTCTGTGAGGGTGCTTTTGGACATGATAAACATTTAAATTAGTAGACTTTGAATAAAGCAGATTGCCCTCCATCAGATGGGTGGGCCTTGTCCAATTAGTTGAAGGCCCAAATCAAATACAAGACTGACTTTACCAAAACAAGAAGGAATTCTCCAATAAATGGCCTTTGGATTTGAACTGCAATATCAGCTCTTCCCTGGGTCTCCAGCCTGCTGGCCCACCCTGCAGATTTTACACTTACCAATCTCTATAATTGCATGAACTAATTCTTTAAACCTCTCTCTCTCTCTGTATATATGTATATGTATATGACCAATCCTTCTTTACATGGCTAGCTTGGGCTTCTTTTCAGCATGGTGGCCTCAGAGTAGTCAAACTAATACATGGTAGCCGGGATGCAAGAAAAGTGAAAGCTGCCAGTCCTCTTAAACCTTGGACTTTGAATCTCAGAATATTCCCTCTAATGTAATCTATTCATCAAAGCAAGTCACACACCAGCTCAGATTCAGGGTGAGGGTAAATAGATTCTACCTCTTAATGAGAGGATTGACAGAGTCACATTACAAAAGACATGAGGAGTGGAAGATATTATTGCAACCATTTTTGCACAGACCATGTTTTATTCTTAATGTATTTCCCAAACTCTTAAGAGTTTTGGGGAATATTAAATGTAATAATGTATACAAAGAGCTAAGCACAACAAATATTCCTTAAATAACTGTATGTATTCATTTGTGGATAGATGGATGGTGATAGAGTTTGGATATTTTTTCCCTCCCAAATATCATGCTGAATTGTAATCCCCAGTACTGGAGGTGGGGCCTGGTAGGAGGTGTTTGGCTCACGGAGGCGAATCCCTCATGGCTTCGTGCTGTCTTCCTGATAGTTCTCATGAGATCTGGTCATTTAAAAGTGTGTGGCATTTCCGCATCCAGTTTGTCTCTCACTCTTTCTTTCCTGCTCCTGCTTTTGCCATGTGTTGTGTCGGCTCCTTCTTCACCTTCCACCATAATTGTAAGCTTCCCGAGGCCCCTCTAGAAGCTGAGCAGATGCCAGCATCATGCTTCCTACAAAGCCTGCAGAGGCTTAATTGGCCTAAAGAGCCAATTAAATATCTTTTCTTTATAAATTACCCAGTCTCAAGTATTTCTTTATAGCAACGCAAGAATGGCGTAATGCAGATGGAAAATGTGCCCAGGGTGTGTGATTGTGATTCACAGACTCACAGGTGACCCCAATCATTACTACACCTCATGTTTACCCATAGATAGTCCTTTGAGAAACAAGATAGGGCTGTGGTTAAGAGCTTGGGTTTTGAATTCAGACCACAGGGCTCCAGATTCAGTCTCCACTACTTGGGAGCTGTGGGATCTTGGATAAGTCATTTAGCCTCTTTGTGTCTCAGCATTCTCACCTATAAGAAGCTTGTGTTAATAACACTCACCTCTTAGGATTGTTGGGTTCCTTATTAATGCAAGTGAGATAATATAAGTAAAGGGCACAGTACAGGTTTAGCAATTTATTAGTAACTTTATTAGTCTATTTATTATAAATAATTATTACCGTTATTAGAGTTGTGCCCATGTTTATGTACTACTTGCTGTAATCTATTGCTTTTCCTCTCTGTGCATGTACCATCTTTCTCTCTTTCTGAACACTGCTATTCCATCTGTGACTGCAGTTCCTTGGCAAGCCACCACTGTGCCACATCATTTGAAGCTGGGGGGAAAAGAAAATAAGAGTTGGTGTTGCTCCGTGTCATCACTTCCCCTGACAGCTGCTTGGCGCCTCTTACAGTTTCTCCCCCACTTCCACTCCCCATGGCCTGCCTCCTGGAGCTGCTTTCAGGCAGACATTTTTGGGTAGTGGCTGGCTGGCTGTTGGCCAGGGTTTCATCAGGACCACTTCTCAAAGTCTGTGTTAAAGTTGGCTCTGTCAAGTGCCTAAAGAAGCAGGATGTGTTGCTGGAAGATGGTTTGGCCCCATGGTATGCAGTTTGCCTGCAGCTCTGAGTTGCAAACCTCCAGTTCTTTGTTGGTGTTATATTCTATCTTGTGGGATTCCAAGGGCATCCTGGCTTTCTGGATTAGGTACTGAAGTGGAGATGAATGAGTTTGGCATTGAATTCTGGCTTTGGCTTGAATTGTGTATACCTGAGTTTTGTTGGCTTATATCTCCATTATGCCAGACAAAGGCTCTTATCAGTCATTTATTGCTCCTATAGTTGTTTCTTCCTCTAGATTATGAAGAGTGAGGAGGTTTTGGCAACTCATTATTTGATTTATGGCAAGTAACTTCCTGATTGCCAAGATTCTTATATCCACCAGGATTAGGACTATCTAGTTATTAATATACAGAGAGTTACCTACTCTCTGGAATGCAGAGTGCTTGGTAGCAGGGCTGCTCATATATGGTTGTTCAGGTTGTGCACTGCAAAAGGGTGCCCAACCAAGTGGGCTGGTGTGGGTAAAATTCAGCCCATGCTAAACTCACCAAGCCATCCACCCTGGCTCATATTGTAAAAGCACCCTTTTCTAATTTGCACAGTCATGATACAGGTGTGCAGCAAGCCCTGCTTGGTAGGCTATGTGGAAGGGTTGACTTTGTACAGAAGGTAGAAAATGATGTTGGCAATCAGAAGCTGATCTTCAGAGGGCTTACTCTCAAGAAGAGACATTTATCGTTAATAGTTCAATCCAGAGCTATCAGAATGTTTTTCTCTCCGTTTCAACCTTGCTGCCAACGCGTCCCTGGAATGCCTAGATGGTACCCATTTATCCAAATCTGTGCTGGAATAAGTCTCAACTTTCATTATTTATCATAAACACTTCTTGATGGGCTTGGGATGTCAGAACTAGTGTCTATTTTGTTTCTAAAAATCTAAGCCTGTGAAACTTTCTATTCTTCATCAGGAACTGGGGTCTTGTCAGTGGTTAAGATGTAACTCACAGAAACAGGTGGCTCAAATTTCTAGTGCTGTTCTTCTATAAACAAGAGCTAACATCTAGTGAGAACTTGCACTGTGTCAGGCACAGGTCACACAAATTACCCATTTAATCACCACAACAACCCTATGAGGTAGAGAAGACTGTTATCATCATTTCCCAGATGAAGAAACAGAGGCACAGAAAAGTTAAATAATTTGCCCAGAGTTCGTCAGATAGTGAGTTCTTAGTGAGTATAAGAAGGGCTTGCATTAGCGACAAGGGAAATGCAAATCAAAACCACAATTGGATTCCACTGCACATGCACTGAGATGGCTATAATAAAAAGACAGGTGATAACATGTGTTGGTGAGGATGTGGAAAAATTGGAATGCTCATACACAGCTGGTGGGAATGTAAAATGGTGCAGCCACCATGGAAAATTGTCTAGCAGTTTCTCAAAAAGTTGGGCATAGATTACCACATGATCCAGCAATTCCATACATAAGCATATGGCCAAGATAAATGAAAACGTATGTCCACAGAAAATCTTGTACATGTTTTTGTTTTTGTTTTTGAGACAAGGTCTCGCTCTATTACCCAGGCTGGAGTGCAGTGGCACAATCAAGGCTCACTGCAACTTCTGCCTCCTGGGCTCAAGCGATCCTCCTACCTCAGCCTCCCAAGTAGCTGAAACTACAGCACATGCCACCACACCCAGCTAATATTTGTGTTTTTTGTAGAGATGGGGTTTTGCCATGTTGCCCAGGCTTGTCTCAAACTGCTAAACTCAAGTGATCTGCCTGCCTCGGCCTCCCAAAGTGCTGGGATTACGGGCATGGGCCACCACTCATGGCCTTGTACACGAATATTCATAGCAGCATTGTTCATAATAGTTAACAGTGGGAACAACCCAAATGTACACTGTCTAATGAATGGAAAAATAAAATGTGGTATATCCATACAATGGAATATTATTTGGACACAAAAGAAATAAAGTACTGATACATGCTACTACTATATTGATGAATCTTTAAAAATTATGCCAAGCGAGAGAAACCAGTCACAAAGGGCCACATGTTTTATAATTCCATTTGTTTGTAATATCCAGAATAGGAAAATCTACAGAGACAGAAATAGATTTGTGATTGCCTTGAGCTAGGATAGGGGACAGAGAAGGAATTGGGGAGTGACAGCTAAGGGCATAGAGTTTCTTTTAGGGGATGATAGCAATGTTCTAAAATAAATTGTGGTGATGGTTGCACAGATTTGTGAGTACACTAAAAGCCATTGAACTACACACTTTATTATTTATTATTTTTATTTTTAGTTCTGGGGTACATGTGCAGGTTGTGCAGGTTTGTTACATAGGTACACATGTGCCATGGTGGTTTGCTGCACCTATCAACCCGTCACCTAGTTATTAAGCCCAGCATGCATTAGTTATTTTTTCTAATGCTATCCCTCCCCAACCCCACCCCCAGTAGGCTCCAGTGTTGTTCCCCTCCCTGTGTCCATGTTTTCTCATTGTTCAGCTCCCACTTATAAGTGAGAACATGTAGTGTTTGATTTTCTGTTCCTGCATTTATTTGATGGCTTCCAGCTTCATCCATGTCCCTGCAAAGTACATGATATCATTCTTTTTTACGGCTGCATAGTAATCTATGGTGTATATGTACCACATTTTTTTTATCCACTCTGTTGTCAATGGGCATTTGGGTTGATTCCATATCTTTGCTATCATGAATAGTGCCGTGATGAACATATGCTTGCATGTATCTTTGTAATAGAATGATTTATATTCCTTTGGGTATATACTATGTTTAAGCCAAGAAATGACAAGCCTGAATTTAAAAGAAAAAAAGAAGCCTTCAATTGCTGAACTTGCAAAACAACGTTAGACCTCTAAACTTGCTCCAGGAGGAACCAGGGTCCCACAGTGGTGAAGCTTCCCAAGAGAACATACTAGTCAGCATCCAGCTTGGACATGCAAAGGAGAGTGACAGACAAGGCAGCGCTTCCCAGAGTCCAGCATTAGGTCAAATCAAGGAACTTCCCCCACAGCCAGGATTTCAGAATTGCTATGGGCAAAGACTGCTTCTTTTTTGGTTCCCTTGACTGAATGGGAGTTTTAATTTTGGATATCCTCTTTCCAATCCACCAGTGTGTAGGGGGCAGGGTGGGCAGATAACTCGTCTTCTAGTTCATAGGTCACCAGATCATAGGGAGCCAATCTGGACCCAATGGGGAGGACTCTACAACATCCCTGAGATCCTGGACTTTGAGATGATTGTAGTATCTACATGGTCTTTTTAGGGTGTCTCATTTGGGATGCATGAGTTCTACATGATGGGAAAGGAGTGAAATGAATGTTTGGTGAACAGATAGGTGAGTTGTGGCAGACAATGACAATGCTATGTGATCATCAAACCTGATTTCCTTTTCTTCCTGGTCACTCAGCGAGCCAACACTTCCCATTTTTCTTTGGACTTTGGTGGTGCCATGTGACTGAGGTCTGGCCAATAAAATGTGTGTGAATAATGAAGAGAGGGGCAATTAAGAGGCCCCAGAGGTGGGGTTGAGCAGACATTTGGGTAAACAGGAGAGACTAGTTGGTAGAATGAGGAAAAGTCTCCTGTTCCTACAGACTTTGACCAGCTCTTGGTGAGAACTCATGAGTTTCGGACAGGGCTGCCACTATGCAGATTATGTACTAAACTAATGTGCCTGGCCGTCAGGGCACACGAAGGCTAAATTCTATCCCACGTCCCACTCACCTAGCTGCTTGTCCTGGCACTAGGCTTCATCCACTGACTTTATCCACCTGGAATAAGGGGTACCTACATCTCTATCGCCTTCTCCTCACCAAGCCAAGTACCTTTAGAGCTTTGTCTGCTGGAGGGAGACACAAGTTTTCCTCATCGCCTAGGAAGCACCTCTATCTAATTATCACAATGGAGCCACATGGGCTAGAGCTGTGACTCTCTCTCTGAATGTATTTGACATTGCTGGGGGCTATGTCAGACTTTTGACCATCTCCCACAGTGACTTTGCTTCTAGAGGTGGTGGAAACATGAGACTTTGGCTCATCAAATATCTTCAGTTTGAAACAAACAAAAAAAAGTTTAGCCTTAGATTCAAAGAAATATTGAGCGACATGACCTACCTCTTTCCCCAGCTGCTTTTTACCATATATGGTAGTCTAACAGGAAGCCTCAGTTCTGGCAGCTCTTTGAATGTTCTGACAGCTCTCAGAACTACCAAGAACGGCTGAAAACTCATGCTCACCTTTGTGATGATCGTTTTTCTTCTTGCTTCCTTGATTTGGTATTTCTAGTAAACCTCCTCATTAAAGCCATATTAAGCGAACTCATAAATATGTATAGAGTCTTTTAAATTATCTGTTGATGGATATGGACTCTGATACATTTACATAATGAGCTTTTAAAACATGCAGATACATTTTACAACTAGACCTGGGTGGGGGCTGGGTGAGGTGGAAAACTCAGGAGGAAAAACAAACAATCTTGACAACACTGAAGGTTCCTCTTTGTAGAAAGCCTTAGATTTCAGGGAAAAAAATTATACTGCTGAGGAGCTTAGTTCCTGTGCACAGATTTCAGAGAATATTAGGGATGTTGTCAAGTTAGGAGAGAGGTGAAGTGGAAGGAAATTACATCATGTTCCAAATGCTGACAGGGAAGCAAATAAGTCAGAACCAAGGTGGTAAAGCAGCCAAAGCTAATTAGAGTGATAAACATTACTATGTTCATCGATATCTGATATCTATCCAGTTCCCCTTCACTTTGGGCACATGGGGGCGACAGATTCTGTGGTGTGAGATGTGGTCTGGCCAACGAAAGATGAGCAGAGGTGAGGTTGGTCACTTTTTGGCAAAAACGTTTAAGGGCTGTTTTGCAATTTTTCCATGTTCTCTTTCTTTGGCTGCCGGTCTGGAGACATCAGCCTGAGTCCTAGAGTGGGATGCCATGGGGCAGAGAACACTGCCAATACATGTGGGAACTGTGGCATGAGCTAGAAATGAACCTTTGTGTTTTAAAACACTTAGAATTGGGGTGCTCTTTGTTACAATAGCAAAATCATGCCCATCCAGACTGATTGAACTGGGACCAGGGACTTGTAATTCTGTTCCAGGGACAACCATTCTTGGAATCGACCAGTTCCATTCTGAAGGAGTCTGTGGTCCACAAAGAGATTGAGGAAGCTGAAACAAACCCCTTTTCCCTGTTCCCCAAAGGGGACCATTCAACTGGGTTCCCTAATTCGTATACCTAAAAGACAGCATGGTCTTTCCAGTTTTCCTGAACTCTATGGTGTTTCTTCCCAGCTTGAGTAGAGGCTCCTGAAGGCTACTACAAATTGATGTTCAGAATAAGTAAATGCAATAAATGCATCTGCCCCATCTGAAGGGCTATTATGATGGTTAGTGGGTGATTTAATAAATTCACTCTGTTAAAAAAAAATGGAGCTCCCTCAGATGAAAATTGCTATATAAATCCTTAGTTCATAGTAATACCCTGCCAGAGGAGAAAATGAGAAAGTACTGATGCCAAAAGTGTCCTAAATTAGAAATTGATTTTCATTCACAGAAGCAACAGAGGAGCTGGATGTTGCTTCCGGACTTGTAAGAGGCAACATGTCGCAGAGGGGGAGATAAATCATTTCTGTCCTTGCAACCTGAAGGAGATAAAACTAAGATAAAAACTAAGACTGCTTTTTTTTAAATTTTCCACACACTGTTTTTTTTGTGCTCTATGTATGCAACTCATTTATTCATCACAAAACCCAGTGAGGTACTGTCAATTTACATATGAGGAAACTAAAACTGCCTTTGCAAAATTATTACAGTGAGAAAACCCCAACATCACTGACTCCATCTTGGCTAGAATTCTAGATGAAGGGGAGGAGTCTAGGCTGTGGATGGGTACAGGCTCTTAAACCATAGACACTGTACCCTGTAAGCAAGAGTACAAAAGGAGGAGGGTCCCTGTTCTAGGACCCAAGCTTTATAGCAGTGACTCTCCAACTTTCGCATGCAAAGGAACGTGGGAGAGCTTTGCAAAAATACCCACCCAGATACTTGCCACCCACCCCGCTACTTCCAAAGATTCAGATTTAGTTGGTGTGGGGTGGGGCCTGGGATTTTGCACTTTTAAGGGGCTCCTGGATTATGTTGATGCAGTCCTCCCAAGACCATACTGGGGTGGCCTTGCTTTTAAGAACCCGGTGCAGGCCCTCCTCCTTTTGTGCCCTTCCTTACAGGGCACAGTGTGTATGGTTTAATGGCCAGGGAGGGAGTGAGGAAGGATTGTTTCATTCCCCCAAAAGTGATGAGAAAGAACAGAGAGAGACTAGAAGAAATGAGTGAAAACTGGTTGAGAATGTGGAGAGGAAAGTTTGGATTTGCCTTGAAGTGGAGGAGATTCAACAGATGGGAGGGGAGAGGAAAAAGGAAATCAGTTTCATGACAGGAAGACACAAAAACAACAGTAAGTTACCTTGCACCCAAGGCTGACATGTCGGTTAGATTTCCTTAGCTCACGGGGACAGCAAACACACACACACACAGACACACACACACACACACGCACACAGCGCATTTATACAACAACAAACCTGTGTTTTATTTTTATTCTCCATGGTTTCCTCTGTGATCCCAGATTTATCATCACACAAGCATTTCTAAATATTTGTTAGGACCAGATCAAAAGACCAACCATTGAATGTCTCACTGAAACTCACTGTGCTTGTTGATCACGTTGTAAAGAATCAGTGTTTCTGTCATTCTCTTCTTCTATGGAGAGTCCCTGTCTACATTGGATGGAGGGGTTAGGAGAATCGGCAATTAACTTTTTTTGTTTTGTTTTGTTTTGTTTTTGAGACAGGGTCTTGCTCTTTCGCCCAGGCTGGAGTGCAGTGGTGCAATCATGTCTCACTGCAGCCTCGACCCCCCAGGCTCTCCCACCTCGGTCTCCCAGGTAGCTGGGACCACAGGCATGCCCCATCATGCCCAGCTAACTTCTTTATTATTTGTAGAGTTGAAGTCTTGGTGTGTTGCCCAGGCTGGTGTCAAACTCCTGGGCTCAAGCAATCCTCCTGGCTCAGCCTCCCAAAGTGCTGGGATTACAGGCACGAGCCATCACACCCAGTCAATTAAGTTCTGAATGAGTAGTTATCTGGATTGTTTTTGTTCTACTTGTCTATTTTTTACTAGCCCAAAAGCTCTTCTGTCCCTTGCCTTTGGACATGTAATCACACTCAAACACCAATAGATACAAGTCCCCAAATGTTGTCATTTCAACTTCCCCAGTCCAGAAAATTTCACTCCAGCTCCCTAAGATTCTAGACTCTTACAAAAGTCCACCGGCAGCCTAGGAGTTGGGGTTGCTGGCCAGGGAAGATCATGCTTGCCAGTCACAGCATGGGCAACAGAGAGATTTATAGTGAGGGGTAAAAAGAGAAATAGAAGGAAACTGTAAGTATCCCTTTCGTCTCCTGACCATTACACCAAATAGGAGTGACAAGTAGAGTGTGATCATAAATAGTTTCATGGATATGCTTCTTTCCATGACTCTGCAGATCTAGTAGAGGAGAATTCATGGAGAAAGTCCTCGAGGCCAAAGGATGAGCAGGCAGGGAAGGGATGTGGTAGAGAAAACTTGATGGAAAATTAGCCAGTGATACTGTGGAAAGGGCCGGAGGAGACAAGGGTGTGTGGGTTCAACCTTGGTGGTGATTCTGTTACTTAGATCTTCTCGTGTCATCTCATAGTTATTAAGAATCACGTGGACAGACGCGGGGGCTCACGCCTGTAATCCCAGCACTTTGGGAGGCTGAGGCGGGCAGATCACCTGAAGTCAGGAGTTCGAGACCAGCCTGGCCAACATGGCGAAATCCTGTCTCTACTAAAAATATGAAAATTAACCAGGTGTGGTTGCACACGCCTGTAGTCCCAGCTACTTAGGAAGCTGAGGCAGGAGAATCACTTGAACCCAGGAGGCGGAGGTTTCAGTGAGCTGAGATCGTGCCACTGCACTCCAGCCCAGGTGACAGAGCAAGACTCTGTCTCAAAATAATAATAATAATAATAATAAATAATCACTTTCCTATTCAATGTGCCAAACTTTTAGGATGACATTTAGTTTCTCAAATGCTTTCTCTTCAATTGGGGGAAGCATAGAAAGAGTTTTAGGGCGAAACTTGGTGAGAGGGTGAAACCTGTGTTTCTGATCTCTCATCTGTCCAGCAATGAATGCTAAGTCTCCATTAATTAAAGACCTTTTTCCAGTCCCTTAGTTGTGTCCAGCTAGGGGCTTCCAACATGCTAAAGTATTGACAGAGGGTCAGAAGAGGGGAAGGGGCTGGTCCTTCATCCCCACCTGTCTGTGCTAGCGTTCACTAATATGCCCTCCTTCTCATCTGGCTTCCCATTGAGAGTCTACTCAGATGGCCATCTGTCTGCCTAGACGCCCCACTTAGCTGGGTCTCTAATGCTCACAGCCGAGCCTCACAGAATACCAGGGAACTCTGCCAGGTTTTCCCTGCACTTTCTTTTTCCTCTTGGTCCCAGAAGCCAGGTGAAGGTCTTTCTCCATTCTCTGATCCCCAAAACCCACCTGTGGTTTCTGTCGTTCCTCTCCCCAAGACTGGGATGGGGCATGTGGTCGGGAAGCAAAACCTCTTCTCAGGTACACATATATCTAGGTCTCATGTTCTCCTTGCATCCTTCTTGTGCCCCAGCTCACAGAAACTTGGTCTAGTCTCAGGTGAGGAAAACAGATTGTGACTGATCATATATCTTTCAAAAATTACATGGCATGAAATGTATGCCCTCAGTCCTTCAAGGCTTTTACCCAATCTTAATATGTAAAAGCTGAGGTTTTCATGATTTTACTTTTCTGTTTCTGCATCAACAACCTTTCCATGAAGCAGTAAATGGAGCAATTAACCTGGGGCCTGAATGGGAAGGTTCTGGAGGCAACAGGGAGTCTGGAGCAAAATATCACCAGATGACAATATCATACTAAGATGCTATAGAGTGTAGACCTACACTGGAAGCAATCTGGAAGACAGCGGTGGGTGTGAGAATGGATTGGAGTGGAGCAAGTCTGGATGCAGGGAGACAGGAGCCATGGAAACAGTCCAGGCAAAGACCACCGAGGCCTGACTTAAACAGAGGGATTGGAGAGGACACAATAGAATTTTGAGATTATAGAATCCAATGTTCATAAAATTTGATAACTCTTTTTGTGTGAAGAATGAGAGAAGATGTGAGATCTAGGATGACTTTCAAGCTTATGGCTTAAGAGTGTTGATGTACAGAATGCCACCAACCATAACAAAGAATGTGGAATAAGGAACAAGTTTGGGTGGTTCACTCTGCAAAAAAGAGGCTAAATAATTTAGTGGGAAGAGTACGGACTCTGTAATCAGTGTATTATCTATTGCTGTGTAACCAACCACTACAAATTTAGTGGCTTAAAACAACATACATTTATTATTTCATAGCTTCTGTGCATTAGAAATCTGACCATGGCTTAGATGGGTCATCTACTTCAAAGTCTCTCGTGAGGCCACAATCCAGGTGTTAAACAGGGCTGGGGCTCATCTGAAAGCTCAACTGGGGAATGATCAGCTTCCAAGCTCACTTACATGGTTGTTGGCAGGATTCCGTTCATTTAGGGCTGTGGACAAAGGTTTCCCTCAGTCCCTTGCCAAGCAGGTTTATCAAACCTGGCAAGTTGCTTCATCAAAGCTAGCAAGGGAGCGTGTCAATAAAGAGATTCTGCTAGCAGGGTGGAAATTACTATCTCTCGTAACCTAATCTCAGAAGCAACATTCCATCACTTTTGCCATATGCTACTCATTACAAGCAAGTTACTGGGTCCAGTCAACACTCCAGGGGAGAAGATTACATGAGGACCTAAATACCAGTATTATTGCAGGCCATTTTAGAGCCTGCCTGCCACATTCAGACAGACAGACCTAGAATTGAATTCTCTCTTTGCCATTCACTAAGTGGTACTTGAATAAGTTCTTTAACAACTCTTAGCTTGTTTCCTTATCTATAACATAGGGATATTACTACTTATCTCACTGGATGTCAGAAAGGTTGAGTAAGACAGTGTATGCAGCAAACCTAGCACTTTCTTTTTCCCCTCTGCCATATCGATTGATAGCTTTCCAGATGGTTCCATCTCTTTCAGCCTGAGTCTCAGAGCAATGACTTTGGCAGTGACCTGGGATCATCCCCACCCCAGCTGACAGCATGAGGGATAAATGAACCTTTGTGATCATAAGCCACTAAGATTTGGGGGTAGATATTACTGCAGCAAAACGTAGACTATCCTTATCAATGCAACCTCCAAAATGGGTTCACATTCTATTGATTTATTGTCAATTCCTTTCCCTTGATGGTGTACTGCATTTTGAGCTGTTTTTCATACTGGCTTCATTTTCTAATACTGTCATTTGGGTGCCACAGAAACAAAACAGATGTCCTTCTGCATTATTGTTTGCCTAAAGACCTAAGTTGGGTTGCGGTAAGAAGGGACTGTCATTTCCCAGCCTTTAAGGGATCCTACTCCAGCAGGCTGAGTAATTCTTTAAAGACAAAAGGGATGGGGAGGGGATAAAATGTCACCAGCAAGCAGAAAACATGCTCACATGGTTTCTTCTTGTGTGTCTGGCAAGATTTTTAATTGTTTCTAAAGAAACCACCCAACTGATGTTAACCATATGGAACTGTTAAAATATGGGGTAACAGAATAATACAGTTGGATCATGTTTCTTTGGTTGTCTGTAAAATGGCATGTAATTTGTAAACCAAAAATGGTGCTTAAAGCAACAATCACAGCAAGGTTCTTCATTTGAAATTCCTCTAAATTCTTTCCCCAAAACTATTCCAAGTAGATGGTATTCTTTAAAATATTTTACCTTAATGGCATTCGTTAAAGGACCATTGCACTTGCAATTATATTTTCTGAGCCTAATCCTCTGCCTAATCCTATTGATTATGGGTCACTCCTGCCAAGCCACACACACTCACACCATGTTATGTAGTGTTTTTTCCTACTAGTGCCCCAGGGGTCCCTGTTTGGTCACCATTTTAGTACATGTGTGTCACATACCTGCTCTGGGCAGCAGGACTGTGATTCCAGTGTCTCTATATAAACTTTCCAGAAGGTATTCTTTTAACTTGGGCTTTATAAAGACTTAACTTAGGGATAAGAATTAAACCCACAATATGGGAGGAAATGTATATAATTAAGTAATGGTTAAATAAAATATGTTATATACTATAGACAGCGAGTAACACATGTCTTTATATACAGTGTGATTCTGGCAGTAATTACCAATCCCTTCCTGAATTACAATTGTGAAAGATTCTCTCCAGGAGGGCCTGGAGTGAAGCTTCAGTTTCTTTCTGGCTCTAGAAACTCTTCTTCTTTTAGGGTCTTGGATCTATTTCTCTCTTTTTAAGACACTTCTGCATTCTACAGTCATCCAAGCATGATGTCATGGGAGTCCAGATAGGCATGTATTTGGGTCAAGGCTGCTGGTTTAACTACAGAGAGCTTTCTGTCTGTTTATCGGCCTGTCTTTGTCTCTCTCTATCTGTCTTGACAGTGGCTCAAAGCAACAGAGACTTAGAGACTCAATCTCTCTCCACTTTGGTCTTTTGCAGCTCCTGGACAGCCTTTATGCAGTCACTTCTGTGCTCTGGTGAGTAAGGCATCGCCCATATCTGTCCTTATGAAAGTTCGCTGCATGTTCAGACCATCCAACAATGGGCAAACATTCTCCAGGAACCTTTCCTCTTCTCTAATTCTTGGTTGCTTTTTTTTTTTTTGTCAGCCAAGCCCTGTAGCATCTACACACATCTGCATACATATTCACGGATTTTGTCCCCGAATGCTTCTGACGGATGTATTCTTTCTATTTTTTTTTAACACTGGTAAAATATACATAACATAAAATTTCCCATTGTAACCATTTTAAGTGCATAATTCAGTGGCATTAACTATGTGCACATTATTTTGCAACCATCATCATCATCCATCTCCAGTACTTGGTTTGTTCTACATTTTAAAATTTCTCATTACAGTCCCCAAGAGTAGCTTCTTCCAGACAGAAGACCACATTTCATCAACAGCCTTAATTGAGGCTTAGAATCAAGGGCATATTTGGATTTTTGGAGGTTACTACAAATTTGTGACCATGGGAGAAGAAAATTTTGCAACAAATCAGAATTCTTGAGAGAAAGAAAATAATAGGAATCAATAGCTGATACTTACCTTAGAAGGTTTTGGAAGTGAAATCCCATATTTTTCAGTGAATGTGTTGACCTCACAAATGGTAAGGAAATGGACAAGGCAACAACAACAAAACAACATAGATAGAAGAGAAATGTGGCCGGGCGCGGTGGCTCACACCTGTAATCCCAGCACTTTGGGAGGCCGAGGCAGGTGGATCACGAGCTCAAGAGTTCAAGACCAGCCTGGCCAAGATGGTGAAACCCCATCTCTATTAAAAATACAAAAATTAGCCAGGCGTGGTGGTGGGTGCCTGTAATCCCGGCTATTCGGGAGGGTGAGGCAGAGAATTGCTTGAACCCGGGAGGCAAAGGTTGCAGTGAGCAGAGATTGTGCCACTGCACTCCAGCCTGGGTGACAGAGTGAGACCCCATCTAAAAAAAAAAAAAAAAGAGAGAGAGAGAGAAATGTAAAAGCATTATAGAAGAGTTCTGTGATGACAGGTGATGTGGCAGCACTGTCACATTTTGTACACTCAGTGTATGACAAGGTATATCAGACCTGAAAAGAAGTTCAGGATGTGTGTCAAGGGCGAGAACTACAAAAAGATTTTCAATGACAAGACAATTATGGTCGAACTATTGCATTTCTTGCTCCAGGCCCTGTTCCAACAGGCTAGCTGTTGATGCCCTGATGCTCAGTGTGGCATCACATGTGATCATGCTGACTGTCCTCCTAGAGGATGATGCCATCTGTCACATCTTAAAGGCAACTGTCTGGCTTTGGAACTCAGGTGATAGTCAAATGTATATTTATTTTAAAATACATGTGGTTTTTGCAGTAGTTTCACCATTTAGTGCATAAAATGTAGTTGAAATTTATGAAAGTTGCAAAATAATTCCCATTTGGAATGAATGAATAATCACACTTCTGAAAATCATGGTTTCTTTCACAATCACCTTTTTTTCCCGGATGAACTCACTCTACCAAACCTCTAGGAAGAGAAGTCCCAGCTGTCACTGATATTCTAGAATAGCAGTTAGTGTGGTCTCTAGAGGTTTTAGCTTGTGAGTAGCAGACGACTGTTTGTGTTATAAATATGGAGGCAGTACAAGTCACTGTTCAAACTGGAGCACTTCTGAGAGTGACAGAGGACTCTATGATAATTATGTGGGGACAATAGTTGTAAGCTGGGACTGTCCTGGGTAAACCATCAGGTCTAAGCATACAGGAAATGCATTTAGTGATATGTTCAAATAGAGCGATCTTTGTTTAATCACATGTCCAGTCAATACTGTAGGGCTGCCAATTAGACATCAAGGTAAGAAATCCACATACAAGATTGTCATTGGTATCACTCCCAAGTCCTCCCACTAAGGAGTAACCCTCTGTCAGCATGCTGAGCTGCTGGACGTGCTGCAGCCAAGGAGGTTGGACCTGGCCATCCAGCTTCTGCACGGGTTACCTCTGAGAGTGCTCAAAACAAATAACTGCTGTTAAATGGAATCTCACCATCCAGCCTCACAGGAAGGTGATTCTGGTTTGTGTCTCAACAATATTATAAATTGCTACATGTCATGGACTCTTAGGTGGCTCCCCGATATGCCAATCCAAGAACCATAAATCTCCAAAGCTAAGGATCAACTGGGTCTGCCAAACACAGCTTGGGAATTTCAAACGTTTAAAACCAGTGATTCAAACTTGAAATGTAACCTGTAAGAGCAGAAAATCATGTCAAACTGCCAGTATGTATTTAGTATCTGCTCATGGTGGTACACAGGATGATACTAGGAAGTCAGACTGCCTGGGTTCAAGTCCTGGCTCTGTCATTTACTAGCTGTGTTTCCTTGGGTAAACTACTTTGTTTCCTCAGTTTCCCTCATGTGTACAATTGGGTTATAGTTTGCTATAGTTTGTTTGAGGCTTCCAAAGCTCATGTTGAAATTTGACCTTCAGTGTTGGAGGTGGGGGTTAATGGGAGATGTTTGGATCATGGGGGTAGATCCCTCATGAATAGACTAATGCCCTACCTGGGAGGGGAGTGAGTTCTCATTCTATTAGCTCCCATGAGAGCTGGTTTTTAAAAGGAGCCTGGCACATCTCCACTCTCTTGTTTCCTTTCTTCCCTTGTGATCTCTGTACTTGCTGGCTCTCCTTTGTCTTCTGCCATGAGTGGGAGCAGCCTGAGGCCCTAACCAGAAGCAGATTCTGGTGCCAAGCTTCTTGTACAGCCTGCAGAGTCATGGGCCAAGTAAACCTCTTTTCTTTATAAATTGCCCAGCATCAGGTATGTCTTTATAACAATGTAAACAGACTAAGATGAAGACCATCTGAGATAACGTATCTAAAGTGCTTAGTGCAGTATCAGGCCCATAGTGGATACTTGATGAATATCAGTACTCATGTTGAAGATGCTGAGCTCGGCATGAAGTTATAGACATGAAGAAAGCATAGGTCCCTTACTCACTGAATCCAGGCTACTTCAACCAGGCCGGCTTCCCTGTGGGGGCTTTGTGCCTTATATCCTTCCCATTTGGGGGTCCACGTTTGCTCCCAAATTCGATGGCAGCAAATACCAAGCTTTGTATACCTAATTAGCCACACATGTTCCTCAGTCTTTCCCACGTAGGGGAGAAAAAAGCTTTTACTTCTCTCCTCCTAGGTTCTCCAACTGAGGCTCTTCAAATTAAACTAACAAAAGACAGATGAATAAGAGAAAAACAAACAGAAATTTATTAACACATGCAGCATGCGTATACTTGGGAGAAACTCAGTGATTAGTGTATTCGTCCTTTTTCACACTGCTATAAAGAACTACCTGAGACTGGGTAATTTATGAAGAAAAGAGATTTAATTGACTGCAGGCTTAACAGGAAGCATGGCTAGTGGGCATCAGGAAACTTACAATCATGGCAGAAGGTGAAGGGGAAGCAAGGTGCATCTTCCCATGGTGAAGGAGGAGGGGGAGAAAGAGTGAAGAGGGAAGTGCCACACACTTTCAAACAACCAGATCTCATGAGAACTCACTCACTATCACAAGAACAGCAAGGGGGAAGTAGTATGCCCCCATGATTCAATAACCTCCTAGCAGGCCTCTCCCCCAACACTAGGGAATTACAATTCTACATAAGATTTGGGTGGAGACCCAGAGCCAAACCATATCATTCTGCTCCTGGCCCCTCCCAAGTCTCATGCCCTTCTCACACTTCAAAACCAATCGTGCCTTTCTAACAGTTCCCCAAAGTCTTAATTCCTTCCAGCATTAACTCAAAAGTCCAAGTCCAGTCTCATCTGAGACAAGGCCAGTTCCTTCTGCCTATGAGCCTGTAAAATAAAAAACAAGTTAGTTACTTCCAAGACACAATGGGGGTAAAGGCATTGGGTAAATGCTCCCATTGCAAAAGGGAGAAATTGACCTAAACAAAGGGGCCACAGGCCCCATGCAGGTTCAAAACCCAGCAGGGCAGTCATCAAATCTTCAAGTTCCAAAAAAAACTCTTTTGACTCCATGTCTCACATCCAGGGCACAATGATGCAAGAGGTGAGCTCCCAAGGCCTTGGGCAGCTCTGCCCCTGTGGCTCTGCAGGGAACAGCCCATGTGGCTGCTTTCACAGGGTGGCATTGAGTGCCTGTGGCCTTTCCAGATGCACAGTGCAAGCTGTCAGTGGATCTACCATTCTGGGGTTTGGAGTATAGTGGCCCTCTTCTCACAGACCCACTATGCAGTGTTCCAGTGGGGACTCTGTGTGGAGGCTCTGACCCCACATTTCCCCTCTGCACTGCCCTAGTAGAGGTTCTCTATGAGGGCTCCACCCCTGCAGCAGATGTCTGCCTGGACATCCAGGCATTTCCATACATCCTCTGAAATCTAGGTAGAGGTTCCCAAACCTCAACTCTTGCCTTCTGTGCACCCACAGGCCCAACATCACATGGAAGCCACCAAGAGTTGGGGCTTGCACCCTCTAAAGCAATGGCCCAAACTGTATCTTGGCCCCTTGTAGCCATGGCTAGAACTGAAGTAGCTGAAATGCAGGGCGCCATGTCCCGAGCTTGAATAGAGCAGCAGGGCCCTGAGCCTGGCCCACAAAACCATTTTTTCCTCCTAGGTCTCTGGGCCTGTGATGGCAGGGGCTGCCATGAAGATCTCTGAAATGCCTTGGAGATATTCTCCCCCTTGTCTTGGGTATTAACATTTAGTTCCTCACTACTTATGCAAATGTCTGCAGCCAGCTTGAATTTCTCCCTAGAAAATGGGTTTTTCTTTTCTACTGCATGGTTGGGCTGCAAATTTTCCAAACTTTTATACTCTGCTTCCCTTTTAAATATAAATGCCAATTTCAGACCTTCTCTTTCTTCACACATGTAAGCATACACTTTTAGAAACAGCCACGTTACATCTTCAATGCTTTTCTGCTTAGAAATTTCTTCTGCCAGATACTCTAAATCATCTTTCTCAAGTTAAATGTTCCACAGCTCTCTAGGGAAGAGGCAAAATGCTGCCAGTCTCTTTTCTAAAGCATAGCAAGAGTGACCTTTACTCCAGTTCTCAATAAATTTCTCATCTCCATCTGAGACCACCTCAGCCAGGACTTCATTTTACATACCGCCATCAGCATTTTGGTCAAAACCATTCAACAGGTCTCTAGGAAGTTCCAAACTTTCCCACATTTTCCTGTCTTTTTTTGAGCCCTCCAAACTGTTCCAGCCTCTGCACGTTACCCAGTTCCGAAGTCACTTCCACATTTTCAGGTATCTTTATAGCAGTGCCTCACTCTCCTAACACCAGTTTTCTGTATTAGTCTGTTTTCACATTTCTATAAAGAACTACTGGAGACTGGGTCATTTATGAAAAAAAGATGTTTAATTGACTCACAGTTCCACAGACTTAACATGAAGCATGACTGAGAGGCCTCAGGAAACTTACAATTATGGCAGAAGGTGACAGGGAAGCAAGGCACATCTTTCTATGGCAGAGGAGGAGACAGAGAGAGTGAAGGGGGATGTGCTACACACTTTCAAACAACCAGATCTCACGAGAACTCACTCACTATCATGAGAAGTGAGTGTCTGACCCCATGATTCAATCTCCTCCCACCAGGCCCCTACCCCGACATGTGGGGATCACAATTTGACAGGAGATTTGGGTGGGGACACAGAGCCAAACCACATCAATGAGTAACTCAAAGGCATGGTTAACTGGGGCTTATATAGCATCTTAACAAAGAGCAATAAATTTGTAGAGAATTGACAAGGGAAAAGGAGTTTAGGCCTTTAGGTGTGGCCAACCATGGGAAGGTCAATATATGGGAAAACTCATGGAGAGGGATAAGGATTGTTTTAGCAAGGTTTGCTATGTAGATTCCTCTGGTGCCATCTCTGTGCTGCTGAGTCTAGAGTGTCTTTGGTGGTTAAAAATTGTTCTGCTGTTCCTTGCAGAGAAGAGGAGACCAGAGAGTTATTTGCTGCTTCTCACTTTCCTTTAGCTCAAAATTATCTTTACATCAGAATGGCATATTTCAAGTGGAATACTTTGAACCCCTTCATCCACTTCTTCCTTTTTTGTTGTTAATAGAGTTTTTTTTTTTTTAAGTTTTAGATTTACTGAAAAATCGAGCAGATAAGTACAGAGTTGCCCTAAAAAGTTCCCCCACCCACACACAGTTTCCTCTATTATTAACATCTAATATTAGTATGGTATATTTGTTACAATTAATAAACTAATATTGATACATTATTATTATTAACTAAAGTCCATAGTTTACTCAGATTTTTAAAGTTTTAGGCCAGACATGGTGGCTCACACCTGTAATCCCAACATTTTGGGAGGCTGAGGTGGGAAGATTGCTTGAGACCAGGAGTTCAAAACCAGCCTGGGCAACATTGGGAGACCCCATATCTACAAATTATTTAAAAAATTGGCCAGGCATGGTGGCGTGTGCCTGTACTACCAGGTACTTGGGAGGCTGAGGTGGGAGGATCACCTGACTCTGGGAGGCTGAGGCTACCGTGAGCCGTGCTCACACCACTGCACTCCAGCCTTAGCAACAGAGACCCTGTCTCAAAACTAAATAAATAAATAAATAAAATTTTTACCTGATGTCCTTTTACTGCCCTAGGATCCCATCCAGGATACCACATTATATTTAGTTATCAATTTTCCTTGGGCACTTCTTGGCTGTGACAGTTTCTCAGACTTCTGTTTTTAAGCATCTGGACAATCGAATACTGGTCAGATATATCATGAGATGTCTCCTTCTTGGGATTTGTCTGATATTTTGTTCATGATTAGACTTGAGTTATGGATTTTGGGGAAGATCAGAGGTGAAGTGCAGTTTTCTTCACATAATAGCAAAGGTGCAAACTATTAACATGATTTATGACTGCCAATGTTGGCCATGATCACCTGGCTGAGGTCATATTTATCAGCTGTCTCCACTGTAAAATGACTCTTTTGTTCCTCCTTCCCATACTGTACTCTTTGGAAGGAAGTCGCTATGTACAGCTCACACTTAAGAAGTGGGCTTCCCCCTACCCCAACCACCCTTTTAAGGGCCACAAGATAAATTACTTTCTACTATATTTATATACATTTATTAAAAGTTGGAAATTGGGGCCAGGCGCGGTGGCTCATGCCTGTAATCCCAGCACTTTGGGAGGCCAAGGCGGGCGGATCACGAGGTCAGGAGATTGAGACCATCCTGGCTAACACGGTGAAACCCCATCTCTACTAAAAATACCAAAAAAATTAGCCAGGCGCAGTGGCAGGCGCCTGTAGTCCCAGCTACTCGGGAGGCTGAGGCAGGAGAATGGCGTGAACCTGGGAGGCAGAGCTTGCAGTGAGCGGAGATCGCGCCACTGCACTCCAACCTGGACGATAGAGCGAGACTGTGTTTCAAAAAAAAAAAAAGAGTTGGAAATTGGCCAGGCACAGTGGCTTACGCCTCCCAGCACTTTGCGAGGCCAAGGCAGGCAGATTGCCTAAGCTCAGGAGTTCGAGACCAGCCTGGGAAACACGGTGAAACTCCGTCTCGACTAAAATACAAAAAAATTAGCCAGGCCTGGTGGCATGCACCTGTAGTCTCAGCTACTAGGGAGGCTAAGACAGGAGAATCGCTTGAACCCAGGAGGCAGAGGTTGCAGTGAGCCGAGAGCGCGCCACTGCACTTCAGACTGAGCAACAGAGCAAGACTCCATCTCCAAAAAAGAAAAAAAAACAAAAGAAAAAATTTATCCAAGCATGTTGGCGGGCGCCTGTAATCCCAGCTACTCAGGAGGCTGAGGCAGGGAGAATCACTTGAACCCAGGAGGCGGATGTTGCAGAGAGTCAAGATCGTGCCCTTGCACTCCAGCCTGGGTGACAGAACAAGACTCCATTTCATAAAAAAAAAAAAAATGGAAATGTGACTAATGAGCAGTGGCTGGCAAGGCAGGAAGTCATCTTAGTGGAAGGCTGAGCTCACAGCCTGAGGACAAATGGCCTAATGGAGATAAGCAAGTTTTATTTTCTTTCTTTCTCTCTTTCTTTCTTTCTTTTTCTTTCTTTCTCTCTCTCTCTTCCTTCCTTCCTTCCTTCCTCCCTTCCTCCCTCCGTCCTTCCCTCTCTCCCTCTCTCCCTCTCTCTCTTTCTTTCTTTCTCTTTTTATCTTTATTCTTTCTCTCTTTCTCCTTTCTTTCATCTTTCTTCTTTCTCTCTTTCTTCTTTCTTTCTTTTTCTTTCTCTCTTCTTTCTCTTCTTTCTTTCTTTCTCTCTCTCTCTCTCTCTCTCCTTCCTTCCTTCCTTCCTCCCTCTCTCTCTCTTTCCTTCTTTCTTTCTTTCTTGGAGTCTCACTCTGTTGCCCAGACTGGAGTGCAGTGGTGCCATCTCAGCTCACTGCAACCTCCACCTCCCAGGCTCAAGTGATTCTCCTGTCTCACCCTCCCAAGTAGCTGGGACTACAGGTGCCTGCCGCCATGCCTGGCTAATTTTTGTATTTTCTAGTAGAGATGGAATTTCTTCATGTTGGCCAGGCTGGTCTTGAACTCCTGACCTCAGGTGATCCACCCGCCTCGGCCTCCCAAAGTGCTGGGTTTACAGGCATTAGCCACCATGCCCGGCCTCTTCTCTTCTCTTCTCTTCTCTTCTCTTCTTTCTCTATTCTTTTCTTTTCTTTTCTTTTTCTCTTCTTTCTTCTTCTTTCTTTCTTTCTCTTTTCTTTCTTCTTTCTCTCTCTCTTTCTCTTTCCTTCTTTCTCTCTCTGTTTCTTTCTTTCCCTCTCTCTCTTTCCTTCTTTCTCTCTTTTTCCTTCCTTCCTTCCTTCCTTCCTTCCTTCCTCCCTCCCTCCCTCCCTCCCTCCCCCTCCCCTCCCCTCTCCTCTTCTCTTCTTCTTTCTGACAGGATCTCACTCTGTTGCCTAGGCAGGAGTACAGTGGAGTGACTATAGCTCACTGCAGCCTCAAACTCCTGACCTCAAGTGATCCTCTCACCTTGGCCTCCCAAAATGCTGGAATTACAGGCATTAGCCACTGCACCTGGCCAAGATAGGCTGATTTTCTTCCAAAGCAGTCAAAAAAGTCAAATGAGGTTAAAACAACAGGAAGAGAAGAAGGTAGAGATTTGGGTGATGTCAGTGATGGAGAACATCTGACAGATGGCCTTGTAATGAATACTCTTATGATTTAAAATGTCTTCTTAAACTAAGGCTTGTGGTAATTCTTTGAGTTCCAATGTAATTGTCATGCATTCACTAAGGAGATTCTTTTAAAAAGCTGTCAATTTGGTTGAGGAGGATTAGAAAAGCAGAAGCAAGAACGTTTTTAGACATTTTTAAAGAACTCATTTAGCTGCTTCCTCATTAATCAGTCTGTTTTCTGAGAACAAACTGCTGTATAATTACCAGGGGGAAATTGCTCTTAAAGAGAAGCTGCAAAATGTCTATAGGAAAACGTGATTTTCTCACTGGTATCCAGAAAGACTTAACCTGCTTAACACAGATGAACAATTTTTATTAATAAAGTGATTTTCCATCATCTGGTCATTTAGGGAGTTTCCTATTTTAGAGCTGCTTATTTATAGGGAATATTGATGGAGAAAGAGGAAAAGTGATCAGCCTGATAGGCACCACATCGGAAGTCCTGAGACTCCTTCTTATTATATAAACTCTTCTCCCATTGTGAGCACGGCACTCAATGTCCCAGGTAGTCCTCATAACATGTTTAGACATAAAATCTCCCATATGATAAATGCCGAGTATTATTTAACAAGCCAGCAAGCCAGCATCTGGAAGCAAGTCTACAGGCAGATCTTTAACTTCCAGGAATTCTGTTGGGGATTTTATGTTTCTATAGCAATGCTTATTGTAGCATAAACTAAATTTGAAGAATGTTGAGGGTTTGCTTCTGTGATTTATTTCTTTTATCTCTGAACATAAATTACAGAGGGTCTCAAGATTACATATATACATCTAATCTATATTGTTATAAATATACATAATTGTTTTTGCTAACATTTCTTCTTTTCTGAAAACTCATGTAGCAGCAGAAATGCAAGTCTTTCAAATGCTTTTGGGAAGACTGTGTAAAGAAATGGCTGTCCCTTGTTCAAAGACTGATATCAAACATTTCTATGCAAGATGTCTTATTTCACCAGTAGTAATATGCTCCCATCATAGGAAAATTGGCTGTCTACATTTAAAAGAAAAATGAAGACATCATTAAAACTATTAGGAAGTCTGGAAACAATATAGCAATTTTTAACCTAATGGTGCTAAGAGAGTGACATGAATGTTCTTGATCACCCAGTCTTTGATGGTGGAGGCAGGTCTTTTTAGTCCATTTTAATGGTCAAGATTGGTTAGCTTCAAAAGAAAAAGATTTGCAAAAAAAAATTGTTCACCAATGACAGACACTTTTTTGAGACCCCTTTTTTTTGTAACCTAGATTATTAAGTTGCCTGTGGCTTCATTTTTATAGAAAATGAGTTTCAGCAGGTAGAACTGAAAATTACTGTTAGGAAAGAATGATTTCCAATGAGGTCAGAATTAGTATACATTTATGTTTTTACTGTTTATATATGTACTTTCTCCACTTCTTATGACCCAAAGTCATAGTCTTCTCATTGTAAGGTCACAATTATGACGCAGTAACTAGTAAAAGGTTTAAATCCTTTTATAGCAGCAAAACATTGAACCTTTGCCTTGTGGATTCTCATTTATTAAAGCAAAGAGAAAAGGAGTATAAGATATAAAGTTTCATGTGCAGATCTTCCCTCCTTATGAATTCTGTGTTGAAATGAATCACTCTAAAATGAGTATTTAAAATTTTTTTCTCCAATACATTAGAGGAGGTTTAACCATCATTATTAATTAAGTTACAAGCTATTCATTAGGCAAGGTGACATGTCCAAAGGTCAGGATGACCGTGTTCAAAAGCTTATTCACAACTAAAAGATTAAATTTGGCAAGGTTTCCCAATTGGGGATGTAAGGGTCACAGAAAGCATACCATACAAGTTTAAATACTTTTTAAATTCTATACTTTAAAGTCAATCTAAGACAAGTTTGGTATAGTCCCTAATGTTTCAGTTTACAAAAGGAACACAGTTTACATGTGGCTTCATCAAAGAAGTAAGAGGGTGGCTTCATCTTTAGAACATTCTGGTATAATTCTATCCAATGTCAGAGTTGTTGTGTGATTTTGGAGAAACCAGCAGGTGCCAAGAAATGTCACTCAAATCATGTCTAAGAATATTCTATTCTTAGAAAGAGTATTTGGAGAGACTGAGTGGTATAGAGAAGACAGCATTAATTTGGAAACAGAACTTAATTCCCAATCCAGGTTCCACCAATTACCAGCAGTAGCCCTTTGGGCATCTTTGACCTCATCTGCAATCGCAGATGTGAAGTCTCTATCCTGGGCTCATCTGGTAGCCACTCCCATTCCCCCTTTCCCTGAGTGCCATTCACCATGCAGACTGGAAACCCTAAGTCTTTGCTCTCTCATCTTCCATGCAACTGGGAGGAGCCAGGTGGCCCAGTCTAGCCATTCAGATGTAAATAGAAACCTGTTGGAGGCTTCTGGAAGAACTTTTGCTTCTTTGTCAAGGGGCCAGACTCAGAAAGAGAGCACACCAGCATCACCTGTTTTCTCTTTTTTTTTTTTTTTTGAGACGGAGTCTTGCTCTGTTGCCCAGGCTGGAGTGCAGTGGCGCGATCTCGGCTCACTGCAAGCTCCGCCTCCTGGGTTCACGCCATTCTCCTGCCTCAGCCTCTCCGAGTAGCTGGGACTACAGGCGCCCGCCACCACGCCCAGCTAATTTTTTGTATTTTTAGTAGAGACGGGGTTTCACCGTGGTCTCGATCTCCTGACCTGGTGGTCCGCCCGCCTCGGCCTCCCAAAGTGCTGGGATTACAAGCGTAAGCCACGGCGCCCGGCCTTGTTTTCTCTTTTCCCATGAAAACTAGAGCTTCATTAGCCCTCATGCTTCTACAAAGAAACAGGCATAAGGTTGAAAAGGCAATGTGTTAAGTATAGCAAAATTGAAAAATAGAGTTTGGGAGTCTTCGATGGCATGGTTGAGCTGGAAACAACAACTTCTGGACTTTTGTAACATAAGAGAATGAACTGTCTTTATGATTTACACTACCATCAGTGAGATTTTCTGATACTTGCAGCTGAAAGCATTCTTAACTGCCCAACCCACAAGCATAGTATAATATTAAATGAGATAAGATGATAACACCCTAGCACAAGACTAGGCTCACAGTAGAGAGAGAATAAATTTTAGTCATTTTCTCTACCCAGTGCTTTACATATCTTTTTTAATACAAAAGCACATTAATAGAATAACTCATTAAATGGTTCACATTGTTATTTATGTTGGTAGTTGCTTTTCTTTACAGCAGGGAATATAAAGAGCCTTGTAGGCTATGTAGAGTTTGTGGTGGAAAAGTCCTTGATCAAAGGTGCACCTTTGAAATAATCTACCATAAATGACGAGGGTTAAAACTGGGGCAGCAACAGCAGAAGATAAACTTTATACAGAAGGTAAAGTCATCAGGATTTAGTGTTTGGTAGGATATGGGTGTGAGGGGCAAGGCACAGTTGAAAGATGAATTCTATTTCTAACTTGAGTGACTGGGTGGATAATGATACAAATAATTGAGAAAATATATAGTTATTGCTGATTTGGGGAAATGTTGACAAGTTTAAGCATATCAAGCTGGTTATATACATGAGGCAAGGTAGTTATCAGAGCCTGCAGCTTCTGGAAAATTTGGAAACCATCAGCTTAAAAGTGGTAGCTTAAATCATAGCAGTAGGTGAGATCAACCAAAAAGAGAATATAGAACCATAACTTTATGTGTCTGAAGACAAATAGTGTGGGGAAGAGACAAAATTTATATTATGAATTTATATAAATAGAAAATAATGAAAATGAGTCCATTTACACCATAAGACATGAAAGACTGATAAAGAAAAGCTTATAGTTGCAATTTTCTCTGCTACTTAAGAAGACAAACATTTACAAAATGGTAGTACTTTTCTTAAAAAATTAAAATTTGAACAAGGAAATAAGCTAAAAATGAAAGTTATAAAGATAAAAGCTGAAATTAATGATTCAGAAAATAATAGTAAAAGGTGAACTAAATTCAAAAGCTACTTCTTGATCAGTGAAATAAATATGTAAATCACAGGAGTGATTATGAAAAAAGTATAAAAATTTACACATTTGGAATGAACAAAAAGACATAATCACAGATACAAAATAAAAAAGGTGGATGTGAGGGTGATCTTCCTGGGACATCCATCACCCACTGATTGCCAGGGCTGCTGATCAGGCTGGCTAGGCAGGTGTCCCAATCCTCCCTCACCACTCTATGTGCTTCCCTCTCAAAGCTGCATGCTCAGTTGAAGATGATGACCATCCTGATTGAGAAGGACTTCAGTCAAGGGTATATGAGTAGCTGTGTTTCCCTGCTTGAACCTCCAAACAAGCTCTCAAAATAAAAAATATTATAATAAAATGTGCGTGCAACTCTTTGACAATAAATTTGAAAACCTATAATACACAAAGGATTTTCTTATAAATTTTAAGTTCTCAGAAGTGACCCAAGTAGTAGAAAACTTTAAGAGATCATTTGCAATAAAAAGGTTGGGATAGATAGCTAATACACTATTGTGTTAGAGGCCTCAGGATCAGGTAATTTCAAACTTGAGTTGTAGCTAGCTTTAAGAATAGAGAATTCTGGTAAATCGTAATTCATAAACATAAAGATTAAAAATTTCCCAATTCATATGAAACTAGCATAATTTAATAACCAAACTGAAACTGAATCAGAAAAAGTCATTATCGGTCACTTCCAAGATGGCCGAATAGGAACAGCTCCTGTCTACAGCTCCCAGCAAGATCGATGCAGAAGATGGGTGATTTCTACATTTTCAACTGAGGTACCTGGTTCGTCTCACTGGGACTGGTTGGACAGTGGGTGCAGCCCACGGAGGGTAAGATGAAGCAGGGTGGGGTGTCGCCTCATCCAGGAAGCACAAGGGGTCGGGGGATTTCCCTTTCCTAGCCAACGGAAGCCGTGAGTGACTGTACCTGGAGGAGCAGTACATTCCTGCCAAAATGCTTTTCCCATGGTCTTTGCAACCAGCAGACCAGGAGATCCCCTCCCGTGCCTGGCTCGGTGGGTCCCACGGCCAGAGAGCTTTGGTTGCTGCTAGCACAGCAGTCTGAGATCGACCTGGGACACAGGAGTTTGGCAGGGGGAGGGACATCCACTATTGCTGATGCTTGAGTAGGTGGTTCTATGCTCACAGTGTAAACAAAGCGGCAGAGAAGCTCAAACTGGGTGGAGCCCGCCGCAGCTCAGCAAGGCCTACTGCCTCTCTAGATTACACCTCTGGGGGCAGGGCATAGCAGAACAAAAGGAAGCAGAAAGCTTCTCCAGACTTAAATGTCCCTGCCTGACAGCTCTGAAGAGAGCAATAGTTCTCCCAGGGTGGCGTTTGAGCTCCAATAACGGACAGACTGCCTCCTCAAGTGGGTCCCTGACCCCTGTGTAGCCTGACTGGCAGACACCTCATACAGGTGAGTGCCACTCTGGGATGAAGCTTCCAGAGGAAGAATCAGGCAGCAATATTTGTTGTTCTGCAGCCTCCGCTGGTGATACCCAGGCAAACAGGGTCTGGAGTGGACCTCCAGCAAACTCCAACAGACCTGCAGCTGAGGGTCCTGTCTGTTAGAAGGAAAACTAACAAACAGAAAGGAACAGCATCAACATCAACAAAAAGGACATCCACACCAAAACCCCATTTGCAGGCCACCAACATCAAAGACCAAAGGTAGGTAAAGCTACAAAGATGGGGAGAAACCAGAGCAGAAAGGCTGAAAATTCCAAAAACCAGAACACCTCTTCTCCTCCAAAGGAACACAACTCTTCACCAGCAAGGGAACAAAACTGGATGGAGAGTGAGTTTGACGAGTTGACACAAGTAGGCTTCAGAAGGTCAGTAATAACAAACTTCTCTGAGCTAAAGGAGCATATTCTAACCTAACGCAAGGAAGATGAAAACCTTGAAAAAAGGTTAGATGAATGGCTAACCAGAATAACCTGTGTAAAGAAGAGCTTAAATGACTGGATGGAGCTGACAACCACAGTACGATTACTTCATGAAGCATACCCAAGCTTCAATAGCTGAATCAATCAAGCAGAAAAAAGGATATCAGTGATTGAAGATCAAATTAATGAAATAAAGTGACAAGATTAGAGAAAAAAGAGTGAAAAGAAACGAACAAAGCCTCCAAGAAATAAGGGACTATGTGAAAAGACCAAATCTATGTTTGATTGGTGTACCTGAAAGTGACAGGGAAAACAGAAGCAAGTTAGAAAACACTCTTCAGGATATTATCCAGGAGAACTTCCCCAACCTAGCAAGGCAGGCCAACATTCAAATTCAGGAAATACAGAGAACACCACAAAGATACTCCTTGAGAAGAGCAACCCCAAGACACATAATTGTCAGATTCACCAAGGTTGAAATGAAGGAAAAAGTGTTAAGGGCAGCCAGAGAGAAAGGTCGGGTTACCCACAAAGGGAAGCCCATCAGACTAACAGTGGATCTCTCGGCAGAAACCCTACAAGCCAGAAGATAGTGGGAGCCAATATTCAACATTCTTAAAGAAAAGAATTTTCAACCCATAACTTCATATCTAGCCAAATTAAGCTTCATAAGTCAAGGAGAAATAAAATCCTTTACAGACAAGCAAATGCTGAGAGATTTTGTCACCACCAGGCCTGCTTTACAAGAGCTCCTGAAAGAAGCACTAAACATGGAAAGGAACAACCGGTACCAGCCACTGCAAAAACAGGCCAAATTGTAAAGACCATCGATGCTATGAAGAAACTGCATCAATTAGTGGGCAAAATAACCAGCTAGCATCATAATGACAGGCTAAAATTCACACATAACAATATTAACCTTAAATGTAAATGGGCTAAATGCCCCAATTAAAAGACACAGACTGGCAAATTGGATAAAGAGTCAAGACCCATTGGTGTGCTATATTCAGGAGACCCATCTCACATGCAAAGACACACATAGGCTCAAAATAAAGGGATGGAGGACGATTTACCAAGCAAATGGAAAGCAAAAAATAGCAGGGGTTGCAATCCTGGTCTCTGGTAAAACAGACTTTAAACCAACAAAGATCAAAAGAGACAAAGAAGGCCATTACATAATGGTAAAGGGATCAATTCAACAAGAAGAGCTAACTATCCTAAATCTATATGCACCCAATACAGGAGCACCCAGATTCATAAAGCAAGTCCTTAGAGACCCTCAAAGAGACTTAGACTCCCACACAATAATAATAATGGGAGACTTTAACATCCCACTGTCAACATTAGATCAACGAGACAGAAAATTAACAAGGATATCCAGGATTTGAACTCAGCTTTGCCCGAGCGGACCTAATAGACATCTACAGAACTCTCCTCCCCAAGTCAACAGAATATACATTCTTCTCAGCACCACATCACACTTATTCTAAAATTGACCACATAGTTGGAAGTAAAACACTCCTCAGCAAATGTAAAAGAATAGAAATCACAACAAACTGTCTCTCAGACCACAGTGCAATCAAAGTAGAACTAGGATTAAGAATCTCACTCAAAACTGCACAACTACATGGAAACAGGACCACCTGCTCCTAAATGACTACTGCATAAATAACAAAATGAAGGTGAAATAAAAATGTTCTTTGAAACCAATGAGAACAAAGACACAACGTACTAGAATCTCTGGGACACATTTAAAGCAGTGTGTAGAGGGAAATTTATAGCACTAAATGTCCACAAGAGAAAGCAGGAGAGATCTAAAATCGCACCCTAACGTCACAATTAAAAGAACTAGAGAAGCAAGAGCAAAAAAATTCAAAAGCTAGCAGAAGACAGGAAATAACTAAGATCAGAGCAGAAGTGAAGGAGACAGAGACATACACACCAAAAAAAAAAACTTCAAAAAAATCAGTGAATCCAGGAGCTGGTGTTTTGAAAAGATCAACAAAATAGATAGACCACTAGCAAGACTAATAAAGAAGAAAAGTGAAACGAATCAAACAGATGCAATAAAAAATGATAAAGTGGATATCACCACCGATCCCACAGAAATACAAACTACCATCAGAGAATACTATAAACACCTCTATGCAAATAAACTAGAAAATCTAGAAGAAATGGATAAATTCCTGGACACATACACCCTCCCAAGACTAAACCAGGAAGAAGTTGAATCTCTGAATAGACCAATAACAGGTTCTGAAATTGAGGCAATAATTAATAGCCTACCAACCAAAAAAAGTCCAGGACCAGAGGGATTCACAGCATAATTCCACCAGAGGTATGAAGAGGAGCTTGTACCATTTCTTCTGAAACTATTCCAATCAATAGAAAAAGAGGGAATCCTCCCTAACTCATTTTATGAGTCCAGCATTATTCTGATACCAAAGCCTGGCAAAGACACAACAAAAAAAGAGAAATTTAGGCTAATATCCCTGATGAACATTGGTGTGAAAATCCTCAATAAAATACTAGCAAACCAAATCCAGCAGCATATCAAAAAGCTTATCCACCATGATCAAGTCAGCTTCATCCCTGGGATGCAAGGCTGGTTCAACATACACAAATCAATAAACGTAATCCATCACATAAACAGAACCAATGACAAAAAGCACATGATTATCTCAATAGATGTAGAAAAGGCCTTCGACAAAATTCAGCCCTTCATGCTAAAAACTCTCAATAAACTAGGTATTGATGGAATGTATCTCAACATAATAAGAGCTATTTATGACAAACCCACAGCCAATATCATACGGAATGGGCAAAAACTGGAAGCATTCCTTTTGAAAGCCGACACAAGACAAGGATGCCCTATCTCACCACTCCTATTCAACATAGTATTGGAAGTTCTGGCCAGGGCAAGAGAAAGCAATAAAGGTATTCAAATAGGAAGAGAGGAAGTCAAATTGTCCCTGTTTGCAGATGACATGATTGTATATTTAGAAAACCCCATCATCTCAGCCTAAAATCTCCTTAAGCTGATAAGCAACTATGGCAAAGTCTTGGGATACAAAATCAATGTGCAAAAATCACAAGCATTCCTATACACCAATAACAGACAGAGAGTCAAATCATGAGTGAACTCCCATTCACAATTGCTACTAAGAGAATAAAATATCTACGAATCCAACTTACAAGGGATGTGAAGGACCTCTTCAAGGAGAACCATAAACTACTGCTCAAGGAAATAAGAGAGGACACAAACGTATGGAAAAACATTCCATGCTCATGGATAGGAAGAATCAATATTGTGAAAATGGCCTTACTGCCCAAAGTAATTTATAAATTTAATGCTATCCCCATCAAGCTACCACTGACTTTCTTCAGAGAATTGGAAAAAACTACTTTAAACTTCATATGGAACTAAAAAAGAGCCTGCATAGCCAAGACAATCCTGGGTAAGAAGGACAAAGCTGGAGGCATCATGCTACCTGACTTCAAACTATACTACAAAGCAACAGTAACCAAAACAGCATGGTTCTGGTACCAAAACAGAGATATGGACCAAAGGAACAGAAATAACACCACACATCTACCACCATCTGATCTTTGACAAACTTGACACACACAAGCAATGGGGAAAAGATTCCTTATTTAATAAATGGTGTTGGGAAAACTGGGTAGCCATATGCAGAAAACTGAAACTGGACCCCTTCCTTACACCTTATACAAAAATCACCTCAAGATGGATCAAAGACTTAAACATAAGACCTAGGACCATAAAAATCCTAGAAGAAAACCTGGGCAATACCATTCAGGACATAGGCACGAGCAAAGACTTTATGTCTAAAACACCAAAAGCAATGGCAACAAAAGCCAAAATTGACAAATGGGATCTAATTAAACTAAAGAGCTTCTGCATAGCAAAAGAAACTGTCATCAGAGTGAACAGGCAACCTACAGAATGGCAGAAAATTTTTGCAATCTATCCATCTGACAAGGGGCTAATATCCAGAATCTACAAAGAACTTAAACAAATTTACAAAAAAAAAAGCAAACAACCCCATCAAAAAATGGGCAAAGGATATGAACAGACACTTCTCAAAAGAACAAAAGAAGACATTTATGCCGCCAACAGACATATGAAAAAATGCTCATCATCACTGGTCATTAGAGAAATGCAAATCAAAACCACAATGAGATACCATCTCACACCAGTAAGAATGGTGATCATTAAAAATTCAGGAAACAACAGATGCTGGAGAGGTTGTAGAAAAATAGGAATCCTTTCACACTGTTGGTGGAAATGTAAATTAGTTCAACCATTGTGAAAGACAGTGTGGCAATTCCTCAAGGATCTAGAACTAGAAATACCATTTGACCCAGCAATCCCATTACTGGGCATATACCCAAAGGATTGTAAATCATGTTTGTTTATTGCAGCACTGTTCACAAAAGCAAAGACTTGGAACCAACCCAAATGTCCATCAATGATAGACTGGATTAAGAAAATGTGCCACATATACACTGTAGAATACTATGCAGTCATAAAAAAGGAAGAGTTCATGTCCTTTGCAGGGGCATGGATAAAGCTGGAAACCATCATTCTCAGCAAACTACCACAAGATCAGAAAATCAAACACTGCATGTTCTCACTCATAAGTGGGAGTTGAACAATGAGAATACATGAACACAGGGAGGGGAACATCACACACAGGGACCTATAGCGGGTAGGGAGCTAGGGGAGGGATAACATTAGGAGAAATACCTAATGTAGGTGATGGATTGATGGGTGCGGCAAACCACTATGGAACGTATATACCTATGTAACAAAACTGCACGTTCTGCACACTTAACCCAGAACTTGAAGTATATATTAAAAAAAAGAGCTGAAAATTATCCTACCAGTCTAATTATCATAACTGGCTAATCCTGAATACTATTAGATTTGCATTAAGTAAATCCCAAATGTTAGTTATAAATGCAAAATGTTTTGAAGTGCATTTTGGCAAAGGAACCTATGTAATACCTTAAGAAGTTTAATCAAATAAAAAAGTAAAAGTTTAATCGATCAAATAATAAAACCATACTTTTTTATTAAAAAAAGAACATTATCAACAAATCATACTAGAAAAAAGAAGCAAAAATTGCTTCTATATATTGATGAATATAGAAGCAAAAATTTTACACGGTATTAAATAGAATTCACTGGATTACCAAGAGAATAATCCATAGTTATTCTAGAAATTCAAGGGTAGTTAAGTATAGGAAAAATTATAAATATTACATCAATAAATTAAAAGTAGACAACTGTTTTATATCATTAGATATTGTGAAGAGTTTGGATAAACTCAACAATTATCTTTTAAAGTATGTATGCACATACACACACATACACACTTGCAGAGTAAAATACGCATAGAAGAAAATTGCTCAGTTCATGATAAAGATTTTGCATGAAAAAGCAATAGCAAATGATGAAATGCTGTGGTAGATTGTACTATTGTTCTCAATTGTTTATTCCCTTGCCTGTGAGAGGATTATATCGTACTTCTTAGCCATATTAACATCACTGGGCCATGATTTGGCCATTTGATTTGCTTTAGCCAGTGAATACGAGGGGAAGTGATGTATGTTACTTTAGAGTTGAAGTTTTAAGAGCCATTGTGTAAATTGGCCATTGCTATTTTTTATCATATAATTGGCAAATATCAGTGAAAAGTTGGACTTAGCCTGGATCCAAGAATGAGAAAACAGAAGAGCAGGGCCACAGCTCACCCACAGCCAATAGGTAAGGTAACTGAAAAATAAAACTTGATTGCTATAAACCACTGTGGTTTTTGGGTTGGTTGTTACCACAGAATATCATAGCAAGTGCTACATAATACAAAAATTGCCACCAGAAGTAGAGTGCTGCCAAAAACAAACAAAGAAAGGAAAAACCAACCAACAATGAGAACTTAAAATACAGGGCATTGGCTCTCAGAGCCAGGCAGTTATGGCAAGGAAATTGTCATTAGAAGATGGAAAGATGAGCTGATGTTATCTAATGGTAAAACATTCTCAGAATTATTGCTGGTGGTATCTCAGAAGACAGATAATATACCAAATGAATTTATGGATTTCTAGGAAGAGGTTGGGAAACAAAATGTTACAACTATGGCTTGGTAGCTATTGTCTTAGTTTGATAAATTAATAGGAGGGAATAAACTCAGAAAAGAATTGCCTGGTTTACATGTATGATTAGAAAATTCAATTGTTTATCATCCCCAACCGTTATAAAATAAAATTTAGAAATGCTTCAAGCAACAAGGACCAATAAGACAGCTTTCTGGCAAGAACCAAATCAAGACTACAGCCATCAAATCTCCTGTTAAAGCCTCAGAATCAATTAAGGTGATATTCAGCAAATCTTTTCAGTTGGAAAACATGGCTCAGGGGCAAAATGACCACTTTATGACTTTCCTACAGAAATGTATAAGCCCAAGTTACTTCCAATAAAATCAAGAGAAAAGTGGGCACCACTCTGAGAAAGTTGTACCACCAAAAGAGCCACTAGCTTGGAGTGGTCAGTGGCTACTCAAGACTGGAAACAACTTTTAGACTTTCAAACTTCTACCACTGACAAAGGGCAAGAGGAGAAAGACAGGTGTTGACCCCCAAAGGAAGGCATATTCTCCAATGCCGTTTAAAAATATGACCAAGCTGGGTGCAGTGATTACGCCTGTAATCTCAGCACTTTGGGAGGCTGAGGTGGGCGGATCACCTGAGATCAGGAGTTCGAGCGCAGCCTGGCCAACATGGTGAAACCCCATCTCTACTAAAATATAAAAATAAGCCAGGTGTGGTGGCAGGTGCCTGTAATCTCAGCTACTCCAGAGGCTGAGGCAGGAGAATTGCTTGAACACAGGAGGTGAAGGTTGCAGTGAGCCAAGATCATGCCATTGCATTCCAGCCTGGGCAACAAGAGCAAAACTCCATCTCAATATATATATATATATATTTATGACTAAGAGGGATAATGGAAATGGAAAGATCTCAGAGACAGCAGAGCCTCTCAAACAGAAAACAAAACAAAACAAGAAAGAAAACAGAAAACAAAACAAAACAAGACAAAAAGCTACTTGCAAGGGGCAAAGATGATGACTAATCAAGAAATTCCCCTCCACCCAGGATTTGAGGTTCTTGCATTTCCTCTGAGGAATTTCAGAATTGCTATGGATCAGTGACTGCTGTGTACCTTTCGTCGTTCTTCTTTTTAAATTGGAGTATGAATTGGCTCATCCCTGTTTTCTACCACTGTATGTTGGGAGCATTTTTTTTTTTTTTTTTTTGTAGTTTTTAGGTTTTGAGATCAAGGGGAGCCACATCCAAATTTGGTATAAGAACTATGAAAAAAATCTTGAATAGCCTTGTCATTCACAATTGGATGAGACTTTTTAGGGGACTTCCTTGGGGAAGGGGTGAGTTCATTTTTTCAGCAAAAGAGAGGAAAGCAAATATTTTTAAGCTGGGGGGAGATTATGGTAAACTCTTGTCTCCAGTTATTTGCTTCTCTCTCTTTCTGAGTTATTCTTTTCCACAACATTGACATTAGGCTTGGCTTGTGACTTACTGTGGCCAAAGAATGTGAGTAGAAGGAATGCATGTCACTTCTGAGCAGAAGCATTAACAACCATCTCATGGTTTGGCCTTTGTTTTTTTCCTTCCTTCTATCACAGAATGGCAGATCCCAGATGGATTCTTTACCTTTAGTGTAGATTCAGACTGAAAACCAAATGGCACAAAACCACAGCCTATTAGTGGCCAGCACATAAAGTCAGCAAAAAAAAAAAAAAAAAAAAAATTGTTGCTGCAAGATTCTGATATTTTAGGGTTATTATTGCAGCAAAGCCGAAGTTATATAATACCATATGACTAATACATTTATATTCCTATAGTTATAGCTATTTCTGTTAAAATGAAAAGCAAGACAGGAATGTCTACTGTAGAAAAAACTAACTCAATTTCTCCCACTATTCTCTCACGACCTGCTTCTGACACCAGAACACAAGCAAACAATTCTGCAGCAGACACCAACTGGGTGTCCTCTTAATTCAACTCAATTCTGACATGGTTTACCTGGAGATAGCATCCAATCACACAAGTTGAGGACTCAGACCCACAAGACTGAGCCCCACTCTGATGCCAGTTGCAAGCCGCAGGTTGTTTTACCTGTGCTTCTGACCAACTGGCTGTAAATCGGAGTTCCCATGAGACCCTCTTCTAGGGTTAAAATTAATTTGCTAGGTCAGGTCAAAAAACTCAGGAAAACTCTTGTGTTTATTGGTTTATTATAAAGATATTACAAAGAATACAGATGAAGAGATGCATAGGATGAGGTGTGGGGAAGGGGAGGGAAACTTCCATGCCCTCCCTGGGCAGCCACCCTCCAGGAACTTCCATGTGTTTGACTATTTGGAAGCTCTGCTGAACTCTGTCCTTCTGGGCTTTTATAAAAGCTTCATTATGGAGGCATGATTCATTCAACCATTAGCCATTGGTGATCAACTTAACCTTCAGTCCCTCTACCCTCCTCAGAGGTTGAGGAGCAGGGTTGCAAAGTCCCAACTTTCTAATTGACCATTGGTTTTTCTGGTGACCAGCCCCCATCATGAAGCTATCTAGGGGCTGCCAGCCACCAGTCAACTTATTAGCATACAAAAAGACATTTATCACTTTGGGGATTCCAAGGGTTTTAGGAGTTGGAGCCAGGAAACAGGATGAAGACCAAATATATAGTTTACAAATCACACCTACTATTACTATTATTATTTAATATTGTTTAGATATTTTAGTAAATGCAATAAACCTAATATGCACAGTATAAATATGGAAAGAAAGAGGTGAAACTTTTTGCTGACAATATAATTTTATACCTGATATCATCAAGAAACTCTAGTAAAAAAATAAATAGAAGTAAAAAAAAGAATTTGATGGATTGGGTAGATACAACATAAAGATATAGAATCATTAGCTTTTTCTATATAAGCCATACCCACATACAAATGAAAATGAGGAAACTATTCCATTAATAATAGTAACAAGAATCATAAAATAGGAATAAATTATATGAGAAAGAAATAGGACCCATGTAAAAAATAAAATCGTACTGGAGGACAAAAATGGGATCTGAGCGACTAGAAATTTATACCACATTCTTGAAAAGTAACACTTATTCTCATAAATAGATCTGTTCTCCTGAAAATAGTATATAAATTTAGTACAACTTCCACAGAATCTCTGTCCATTTTAATTGGATAAAATATTCAAATTGATGAATGAAGAATGATAGTATTATCCTGGCCAACATGTGAAAACCCATCTCTATTAAAAATACAAAAATTAGCCTAGGGTGGTGGTGTGCTACTCAGGAGGCTGAGGCAGGAGAATCGCTTGAACCCAGGAGGCAGAGGTTGCAGTGAGCTGAGATCACACCATTGCACTCCAGCCTGGGTGACAGATCGAGACTCTGTCTCAAAAACAAAAAGAATTACAGTATTAAAACTACTTAAAAGCCAGTATAATAAAAAAGTACAATATAGGCACAAGACTTTGAAAAAAATCAGTAAAAAATAATAATAAAGAGAGCTCAGAATTGTGTAATACCTCATGAAGATGATACTTCATTATTTCATTGTGGGGAAATTTAATTAATAATCTCATCACAATTGGATATGCTCTAGGAAGAAAATAAATGTGGACCCCCCCAGTTTATATTAATTATGAAGTAAATTCCTAATGAATTTGACTTGAAAGTAAAAATAAATAAATAACCATTTTATAAAAAAATTAAGTTATTATCTGTACAACTAAGAATTAAAGAAATATCTTAAACAAAGGTAGGTGATCAACCTAACCTTTATAAAACTTCAAGATATTATTTGTAGTGCAAGAGATACCAAAAACAAAATCAGTAGGTAAACAAGCTGGAAAAAATATTATAAATCAAATGATAGATAAAAATTTGCATCTATATATAAAAAAAGCTATATCACAATTTAAAAAGATAAAGATAATCAACCCAATAGCAAAATAGTTTGGGGATATGAATAGGCAATTGGCAGAAGAGCAAGTATGATAAAATGTTCAATCTCCTCCAATAGGCAGAGAAATGGAAATGAAAATTACCATGATCATAGCCATCAGAGTGGCAAAAATCAAAGAATAACTGCACCTATTATTAGCAGAGATGGGAGTCAGGGCAAGGGCACTTTCTTTTTTTTTTTTTTTTTATTATACTTTAGGTTTTAGGGTACATGTGCACAATGTGCAGGTTTGTTACATATGTATCCATGTGCCATGTTGATTTCCTGCACCCATTAACTCGTCATTTAGCATTAGGTGTATCTCCTAATGCTGTCCCTCCCCCCTCCCCTAACCCCACAACAGTCCCCGGAGTGTGATGTTCCCCTTCCTGTGTCCATGAGTTCTCATTGTTCAATTCCCACCCATGAGTGAGAACATGCGGTGTTTGGTTTTTTCTCCTTGCGATAGTTTACTGAGAATGATGTTTTCCAGTTTCATCCATGTCCCTACAAAGGACATGAACTCATCATTTTTTATGGCTGCATAGTATTCCATGGTGTATATGTGCCACATTTTCTTAATCCAGTCTATCGTTGTCGGACATTTGGGTTGGTTCCAACTCTTTGCTATTGTGAATAGTGCCGCAATAAACATACGTGTGCATGTGTCTTTATAGCAGCATGATTTATAGTCCTTTGGGTATATACCCAGTAATGGGATGGCTGGGTCAAATGGTATTTCTAGTTCTAGATCCCTGAGGAATCGCCACACTGACTTCCACAATGGTTGAACTAGTTTACAGTCCCACCAACAGTGTAAAAGTGTTCCTATTTCTCCACATCCTCTCCAGCACCTGTTGTTTCCTGATTTTTTAATGATGGCCATTCTAACTGGTATGAGATGGTATCTCACTGTGGTTTTGATTTGCATTTCTCTGATGGCCAGTGATGATGAGCATTTCTTCATGTGTTTTTTGGCTGCATAAATGTCTTCTTTTGAGAAGTGTCTGTTCATGTCCTTTGGGCAAGGGCACTTTCATATATCACTGGTAGAAATGTGAAAAAGCAATTCGTGATCTCTATTAAAAATTTAAATGCACATGCAGTTCAACCCAGAATCTCAATCCTGGGACTCTATACTATAGAAATAAAAGCCCCAGTATGTATAAGTATGTGTGTATGAGTGTGTATGTACTGCAGCATTATTTTTAATAACAAAAAGTTGATAGCAAATCAAAACTCTATTTGTAAAAGAATAGCTGAATGATAATAATGCTTGCAGTAGAATTCTATCCAAGAATTAAAAATTAATTACCTATACTACCTGACCTCGAGGAATTTCCATTTTATATTGTTAAGATACAGAGAATTATATATCACCAATCCCTTTAAAAATGTCCCCCTTAAACCTTGTGTGTGTATAAAAATGCACATAAATGAGCACACACACACACACATACACACACACATACATTATGCCTATGTGTATGTAATGCAGAAAGAGTTACATGGAAAAATGGTCACTGAAATGTTTTCTCAGAAAGGTGGCTTTTACATTTTTCCTTAATGTATTTATTATTTTGCAATTTTCTTTTTTTTAAATTTCAACTTTTATTTTAGATTCAGGGGGTACAGGTGCAGGTTTGTTACCTGAATGTATTACATGATGTTGAGTTTGGGGGTACAAATGATCCCTTCAACCAGATACTGAGCATAGTACTCAATAGTTAGTTTTTCAACCCTTTTTCTCCTTCCCCCTCCCCACAATAGTCCCCAGTTTCTTTTGCTGCCATCTTTATGTCCATGAGTATCCAATGTTTAGTTCCCACTTTTAAGTGAGAACATGCGGTATTTGGTTTTTGTTTCTGTATTACTTTGCTTAGAATAATGGCCTCCAACTGCATCCATGTTGATGCAAAGGACATGATTTCTTCCTTTTTTATGGCTGCATAGTATTCTATGGTGTGTTTGTACCACATTTTCTTTATCTAATCCATCATTGATGGGCACCTTGGTTGATTGCATGTCTTTGCTATTATGAATAGTGTTGCAGTGAACATACAGGTGCATGTGTCTTTTGGTAGAACAATTTATTTTCTTTTGCATATTACCCAGTAATGGGATTGCTGGGTCAAATGTTAATTCTGTTTTTAGTTCTTGGAGAAATCTCCAAACTGCTTTCCACCGTGGCTGAACTAATTTACATTCCCACCAACAGTGTATAAGCATTCCCTTTACATTCCAACTAACAACATATAAGTGTTTCCTTTTCTCCACAGCCCTCCACAATCTCTTACCTATTGACTTTTTAATAATAGCCATTCTGACTGGTGTGAGATGGTATCTCATTGTGGTTATGATTTGCATTTATCTGATGATTAGTGATATTGAGCATTTTTTTATATGTTTGTTGTCTGCTTGTATGTCTTCTTTTGAGAAATGTCTGTTCATGTCTTTGGTCCACTTTTAATGGGGTTATCTGTTTTTGCTTGTTTAATTGTTTAAGTTCCGTATAGATTTTGAATATTAGACCTTTGTCAGATGCCTGGTTTGTGACTATTTTCTCCAATTCTGTAGGTTGTCTGTTTAGTCTGTCAATAGTTTCTTTTTGCTGTGCAGAAGCTCTTTATTTTAATTAGCTCCCACTTGTCAACTTTTGTTTTTGTTGCAGTTGCTTTTGAGGGCATGGTCATAAATTCTTTCCTAAGGGTGATGCCCAGAATGGTGTTTCCTAGGTTTTTTTCTAGGATTCTTGTAGTTTGAAGTCTTACATTTAAATCTTTAATCCATTTTGAGTTAATTTTTGTACGTGGTGAAAGGTAGAAGTCCAGTTTCATTCTTCTGCATATGGCTAGCTTGTTATCTCAGCACCATTTATTGAATAATAAGTCATTTCCTTATTGCTTATTTTTGTTGACTTTGCCAAAGACCAGATGGCTATAGGTGTGTGGCTTTATTTCTAGGTTATCTATTCTATTCCATTGGTCTGTGTGTCTGTTTTTTGTACCAGTACCATACTGTTTTGGTTACTGTAGCTTTATAGTATAGTTTGAGGTCAGGTAATGTGATGCTTCCAGCTTTGTTCCTTTTGTGTAGGATTGCTTTGGCTATTTGGGCTCTTTTCTAGCTCCATATGAATTTTGGAATCATTTTTTCTAGTTCTGTGAAAAACGATGTTGGTTTGGTAGGAATAGCATTGAATCTGTAGATTGCTTTGAGCAGTATGGCCTTTTTAACAATATTGATTCTTCCAATCCATCAGCATGGAAAGTATCTTTCCATTTGCTTGTGTTATCTGATTTCTTTCAGCGGTGTTTTGTAGTTCTCACGATAGAGATCTTTCACCTTGTTGGTTAGATGTATTCCTAGGTATATATATTGTGTGTGTGGTTACTATAAATGGAATTGCATTCTTGATTTGGCTCTCAGCTTGGATGTTATTGGTGAAGAGAAATGTTACTGCTTTTTGTACATTGATTTTGTATCCTGAAACTTTACTGAAGTCATTTATCAGTTCTGGGGCCTGTTGGCAGAGTCTTTAGGGTTTTCCAGGTATAGAATCATATCATCAGCAAAGAGAGATAGTTTGACTTCTTCTTTTCCTATTTAGATGCCTTTTATTTCTTTCTCTTGCCTAATTGCTCTGGCTAGGACTTCCTATTGTACAATTTTCAATGTTTGATTTATATCAGGAGTGCCTTAGTCCATTTGGGCTGCTATAACAAAACACTGGGTAGCTTATAAACAACAGAAGTTTATTTCTCACCATTCTGGAGGCTAGGAAGTCCAAGATCAAGGTGCCAACAGAGTCTGATGAGGGCCTGCTTACTACTGCATAGGCAGCCTGCCCTTTTTGCTCTGTCCTCACATGGTGTCTCTTTTTCTATGGTTGCTAATTCCAATCATGAGGCTCCACCTTCCTGACCTAATCACTTCCCAAAAGCCCCACCTCCTGATACCATCAACTGCAGGTTAGGTTTCAATATATGAATTTTGGAGGGACACAAATATTCAGACCATAGCAAGGAGAGCTTCTTCCACCATGGGGAGGAAGAAATTGAACAAATGCTTAAAGCTGTATGCCTGAATAGGGATACCTTAGCATTCATAAACAGTAAATACTTATAAAAATGTAAATGTTCAAAATTAGGCTTTGATTAAATAAATTATGATCTATTCATGAAAATACTGTGAAGCAGACATCTAAAATTATAAAATAAGTATATATTTGTTGACATGTAAAATATTCATTTTATTAACAGAAAACAGAATTACTAAAAAGCATCCATAGCATACCATCTAAAAGAAAAATATATTTTATGTGTGTATGTCTACTTATATGTACATACATAAATAAATACAGAATTATACAAATATGTTATAATCAGCATTTTGAAGGAGATATGCCCAAACATATTAACAGGGTTTATCTCTCCATGCCAGGCTTACAAGTGGCTTTATTTTCTAATTTTTGATATTATACCTGTGACTTGCATCAACAAAGAAAGTGCTGAACTTTTCTTTCCTTTTTCCATCACCCTTCCCCAGTTTGGGTTGGTTATTTTTCAATCCTGAGAGGGAAGAGGAATTACCTACAGAAGGGAACATTTCTGGGAGATCTTTCTGGCTCTCGGTTCTTCTCCTTGGAATTTTTGATTGTCCTGGAATCTAGCTCTTATTAGAAGAGATAGAATTTATTCCTTATCTTTATTTTTTCCTTGTTGTTAAACATTAAAGTCAAGCTTTGGCATCAACTTTATTAGCTGTAATCATGGCTGCATGCCATTAAGATTAATAATTCTGTTAGTTATTCCCCACCCACCACACAATTTTCCATGTCCCTTAAGGAACTGATATGTGTTTATTCCTACAGGATCTGTTTATGAACTAAATGAGAAAGACAGACTTGTCACTTCAAAGTCACAGCTTGTTTAAATGCATTTGACCTGATTCACCACATCTAAATCCAACTGACTTCTGGCCATTTTGAAAAGAATGAAGGTTAGCTACTTCCAAGAAAATCCCAGAGAATATGCACAGGCCCTAAAGGAGCTTACAAGTAAGGATTTCCAGGAATGCTTTTGAGGAATGGCTGTGAAGAAATTGGGCCTCCTCTAAGCTCAGGTCCTGGGTACGGAGCCTCAGGATAAGACCAGTTTGCTGTTTATCCCTTTTAGACCCTAGGGATTTGGCCAGCCTCTTCTCCTGTCTCCTGCCAACTTTGACCTGGTTTTCTACAAGACTTAAGAGGTAATATATTCATGTCTCAATTTATTCAATAGTTAGGTTTCTATAAATTCTGGGAAATTTGTAAAAGCTTATATAAAAATCAGTTCAAAAATGAACTAAAGGCGAGGGATATATTCTAGAATCTTAACCTTTTTTTCTGTTTCATATTAATAAGAAGAATAAATAGTTAATGAAAAAGTTACTTATGTAATAGTGACCAAAAAGAAGCCACTGAATAATAAGGTATACTTGAATTGCAAACAACATAAGTTTACGAATATAGTAGCTGTGTTTTAAATGCCTTCATTATGGGAATTCTTGCATGTGAAGTCTTTATCACGCCCAATGATGCCCAGGTTTTGTCTTTTCTTTAACCTTGAGGTAATTTTAATGAATTATAATGAGTCTGCTAATGTCTATGTTTCATTCATCTTTTGCAAAACAGGCTGATCACCTCCATTTTTACATATCGATAAGATTTGACTTCTTTTTCTTCTGGGGACCTCCCTGTGATGCTAACTGATGATTTCCAGTTATTGTTTTACCTGCAGGTTAAAAATAATTTAAAAAGTTATTCGAGTTATTTAAAAATAACTTGAACACACAAGTTCATGTGGTTTGATGAGTATAGACATTAGGAAGGAATCAACGGCTGGTCCTGTGCCAGGCATCTTATTGAGAGTTGCTTTATACCGCTTGGACTTGGCCTTGTTCAGTATTGTCAGAGAAAAAGCTTCCCAAATTTTTGGCAGGCATTTTGATCTCATTATTCTGAAATTTGCATGTGTCCTTTTTTTTTTTTTTTTGCTCTGTCACCCAGGCAGAAGTGCAGTGGTGTGATCTCCGCTCACCTGCAACCTCAGTCCCCTGGGTTCAAGCAATTCTCGTGCCTCAACCTCCCGAGTAGTTGGGATTACAGGCACCCACCACCATGCCTGGTTAATTTTTGTATTTTTAGTAGAGATGGGGTTTCACCCTGTTGGTCAGGCTGGTCTCAAACTCCTGACTTCAGGTGATCCATCTGCCTCGGCCTCCCAAAGTGCTGGGATTACAGGCGTGAGCCACCACACCTGGCCGCATGTGTATGTTTTTAAACAACGTTAACTTGACTCAGATTTAATACTTGTCTCTGTTTACTTTTTAGTATAAATGAAGCTAGATCTATTCTTTCAGAGCTGTTTTACCTGGTTCCAATCTGAGCCATAATTCTTGGTTTAGGATCCATCACCCAACCCATGATTTGAAGCCTGTTCAGACTCAGGCCCCACATGAGTTTGAGCTTCTGTCACTACTGGAGAGTGTTACTTCTCCAATTCACTGTCATTCCTTGTCATGTATATTTCGAGAACACTTACATAAAACACAAAAAAGGACAGCTCAGCCTCTGGAGGTGACTAGGTTCCTGTGTGGAGTCCCAGGCTATGTGGATCAACAAAAGCTGGCCCTTATCCTGGACATCTGGAAAGATGCAGGAGAGAGGGACAGGAATTGGGTCTAAGGCAAAGTGGCTGAGCCAAGGAGAGGCAAAGTCAAAGTCAGCCCAGGATCTGGGCAGGGTTGAGGGGTGGTGTGGGGGGTGAGTAGTTTTCCCAAGGCCAAGAGGTGCAGAAAGGGAGAGTGTTTTACAGATGTCATGTGGTGTGTCAGGGTCCCTGAATGCTTCTAGAAAGCTAAACTCATGTGAAAGCAGGGGTCCCTGGTTGTTAATATAAAACATATTGCTTTAAATTTATACTGTATATTTATTTTTCAGCCAACACCTAATCTTATCTTTGCTTTAGTCCAGTGGCTTCCAAAATTTGCACTGAGACCCATGGAGAACCTTTTATATCCCAACCCATTACGCACATCTATACACTCTTAACTGAGATACAAGTTCAATAAAACAATATGTATTGTTATTACATGTGATATCCTCTGATACTTACCTTGCCTTCCCCTGCATTCCCCTGCCTTCCCTTGTATTTTTTTGTTTTTGTTGTTTGTTTTTTTGACACAGGGTCTCGTTCTGTTGCCCAGGCTGGAGTACAGTGGTGCAATCTCGGCTCACTGCAACCTCTGCCTCTCGGGTTCAAGCGATTCTGGTGCCACAGCCTCCCAAGTAGCTGGGATTACAGGTGTGTGCCACCACTCCTGGCTGATTTTAAAAAGTATTTTTAGTAGAGATGGGGTTTCACCATGTTGGCCAGGCTATTTTCAAACTCCTGACCTCAGATGATCAGGCCCGCCTCGGCCTCCCAAAGTGCTGGGATTAAAGGTGTGAGCTACCACACCTGGCCTCTGCTCCTATATTTTTAAAGATACTGATTGTGACCCACCAAGTTCATCCTATAACTTACTAATGAATTGCAACCTGCAGATTGAAACTCTTTTTCATTCCAGTCAGTATAGCTCCTTCCAACTGCTATGGCCACCCCAGCATAAGCACCATGCTGTTCCCACCTTCTGAAGCAAACCCAAGGCAGCCCTAGATCTGCTGCCCTACCTTGTCCTTCTGTTTGTCTCTCCCTCCTCACCTCTCACAGCCACTCCCTCTCAGCCACTTTTCCCCATCTTTTACTTGATCTCTCAATTTTGGAGAGAGAACAAAAAGCCATTTCCCAAAATATGGTAAGCATACCTGTCCTGGGGCCAAGATGATTTTAGGGACACAGAGATGAACTTATTCTCCTTTTGCTAGTTTCAGCCCTCTTTTTTCCAGTTGTCTTCTATACATAACAAGTGATGCTGGTTTTCTCTTTAGAAGAATAAAAAGTAATTGTAGCTAAAGTTTGTTGAATACTTGCCATATGTCAGGCACTATTTTCAGAACTTTACATATGTTTAACCTCCATGACAATCCTATGAAGCAGTTGCTAATATTATTATCACCATTTCACAGATGAAAAAACCCCAGAGGTACAGGGAGGTTAGGAATTTGCCCAAGATCACACAGCTGGTAAGTGGAGGGACCAGGAAGTCTAGCACCTTAGAAGAAAGTCAACTCTAGAAACAGCATTGAGTCAAACTCTCATTCTACCACTTTCTAACTGTGTGAACTTAGGCGAGTTATTCAGCCTACCTGTGCCTCAGTTTTCAAATCTCTGCCTCAGTTTCCTCACTGAATCTAACACATCATCAATTTATATATCACTAAAAAAAGATTTAAAAGTATAAATTTAATCATGACTGGCTGGGTGTGGTGACTCATGCCTGTAATCCCGGCACTTTGGGAAGCTGAAGCAGGGGAATCACTTGAGGCCAGGAGTTTAAAGCCAGCCTGGGAAACATAGCAAGACTCTGTCTCTTAAAAAAAAAAAATTTAACCATGACTTATATGCTTTCATATCAATTATTCATCCTGATAACAGAGAATGTTAAAATATAAAAAAGAATATCTTAGAATCAATGAAATATAATAATGCTACATTGTAGGATTATCAAGAAGAGTACATGGATCTAGCATTTATTATGGTGCCTGGCACACAGGAAGTTCTTCATCCATGTTAGCTATTCTGGTTGTTACAATGGTTGTGCCTATTTAAGAGGGGAAAGAGCTGAGGCACAGAGAGATTACATTCTCAGGTTGCCCTGGTAGGAAATTGGTGGTCCCCAGATCTAGCGGAGGTCTGTAACTCTCTTGCTGGCTGGGGCTGCCTGTCTCCAAGTCAGGTGAGGCCTGGCTTGTGTCTAAACACCAGACCAGTGGGCTTTCATTTTGCTTTATGTGCCTTCACCAAGAAGGTGGGTGTGGTGGCTCATGCCTGTAATCCTAGCACTTTGGGAGGCCGAGGCACGTGGTTAGCCTGAGCCTGGCAGTTCGAGACCAGCCTGGGCAACATGGTGAAACCCCGTCTCTACTAAAAATACAAAACTAGCCAGGCGTGGTGGTGTGTGCCTGTAATCCCAGCTACTCAGGAGGTTGAGGCACGAGAATCGCTTGAATCTGGGAGGCGGAGAGTGCAGTGAGCCAAGATTGTGCCACTGCACTCCATCCTGGGTGACAGAGTGAGATTCTGTTTCAAAAAAAAAAAAAGAAAAAGATCTATTGAGCCCACCATTTGCCTCAGGACCTTCCAGGTCTTTGTCATTCCTGTTTCCAGAGTCCTGAAGGTCACAACCATGGCCCACATTCCCCCCACTCCCAGGGGAATGTCTAGACTTTCTGACTCAAGACAAATTACCAAATGTATAAATGCCCATTCCGCTTAATGACTTTATTTCCACTTTTCACAGACTCTCGGATGTGGCTAGAAATAGTCCCAAACCCTGTAATCTTTCATAGAGCTGAGCTAAATTAAGTGGGTAGTGTTCCTCCAGAATTCCTCTCCCAAGCACTTAACACTGATGTACGTCCCTCCCTACTTTGCTCACAGAACAGATGTTTGAAAAAACGTCACTTGACTGTGAAGAAGGAAAAAATGTTACTAAAACGTGGATTTCCACACCCACCCCCATACATAAGTTCTTGGATCTACTGCTAATGCACTCTTTATGCATATTTATTCAACACACATACCCCTCCACACATGCACACACATATATGCAATGGACTCCCTACCCTCACCATTCACATGAACGTTGTCACAAGGATTTTCTAACTTATGTTTTTAATATTTTTGCTCCATAACCATGGCTTTGAGCTAATTATTTCACATTTACTTAACGTACACCAAAAATGGCATTTACATCTCAGCCTAGCAGCAGGTTCACTGGCAGGCAAGACAAAAAGAACAAATTTAAATTTGGTCATAGCCAGATGACAGAGCCACAGACCCCTGCTTAATTTCTGGTGTCCTTGGCAGGCTGCCTGAGAAGGAACTCTGTCCGCTGGGAACTCAGGCATTGGATGTAATAAGCACTGACTTCCACACGAAAAGACTAAAGCTTTGTCGTACAGAGAGCACTAGGTCTTAGAGGATGACTTAGTGCCTTAGATTCCCATATTAGCACAAAGGTTAAACCTGACACTATTAATTGCAGCCTTTCCAGATAATTATTTTCTCCTTTACCCTATTGGGACCGCTTATGTCCTGCGAGAAAACTCCCTGGGGTGAGCTTTCCTTACTTGCCACCTTCTTTTGTCTTCAGGGAGAGCGAAAATGATGCATGGCGCAGCTCGGGTCAAGCGTTTGCTGTCTCTCGCCTTTTTACCATGACGACACACCGAGCGCACTTTGACAGCCAGAACTGTCCTCTACAGGGAGAGACAGGAACACACACTGGAGGCTGAATGTTGTCTGTATCATCCCCAGTAGTTCTGAATTGTCATACTTTGCAGGAGGACCCTGGCTGGGGGCCTCCATTTTTCTCTCTGTGACTGAATCCTCTCTTGCTGGCTGTGTCGCAGTCAGCCACCCTTCGCTGTTGACTGGTCCTCATACATCCATGAGAGCCTTGGGAAGCGACACACTCTTTCCTTGGCTCTTCCCTCTCAACGGCAACACAGGCCTTCCAGCTCCAAGACCAAGTGGCTAATATTGGGGCTCAAAAAAACAGTACACCAAAATGAAGGCCTCAGAGCAGCCACAGACAAAAGTTTTTCTCTGATCTTCTCCTGTCCTCCTGTCTTGCAGTTCCTTTCTCCCCTGCAACCCAAGGCTAGCCATAAAAACTAGAATCCCTCTTCCCCCAAGGCGAGGCATAGAAACCAGAACGCCTTTTCCTGAAAGCCAGCCGAAAAACCTAAAAATATTCCATACAAAAACGGGCCAGAAATAAATGATCTGACCTACTTTGTTTGACTGTAGGTCAGAAGACCCCCATTGCAGAGAGCCCCCATTCCATAGAGGGCAAAAGTCCCCATACCCAGAAGGAAAGAATGCTACAGAGGGAGACCAAGAAGAACCTGAACAGACAGGCCTTGCAGAGTCTCCCTGCTCAGTCTATTCACAGTACATCAGACCCTTTTTGTCCATATTTCTACATGGCTGTCCATACTTTGTTGAACCTAAGCATTAAAATGGACAATTTTCCTTTTTTCTTAGGGTCTTCATTCTGAAGCCTCGCATGTATACATGTGAAATAAATGTGTATGCCTTTTCTCCTATTCATCAATCTGCTTCATGTTAGTGATCTTATAGCAAACCTTTAGGGGACCAAGGGCCTCAGCCCCCACACTAATCTTACAATCACAGGTTGAGGCTGGCTCCCACCCAACCACCAGCTGACCTCTCTGAGGCCAGGGTGAGCTTACTCTTCAACACCAGGAATCATCAGGCTTCTCCATTTCATGCAGGAGAGACCCAAAGCCCTCTCCCAAGCCCAGGAAAAGGGAATGATTTGTTTTCCTCTTCACATCTTGTAAAACTGAAACTCTGTACTCATTAAACACCAACTCTCCATTTCCCTCTCCTCCAGTCCCTGGCAAGCATCATTCTACTTTCCGTCTATGTGGTTTTGACTACACTTATACCTCATATAAGTGGAATTATACAACATTTATCTTTTTATGACTGGTTTATTCCACTTAACGTAATGTCCTCATATGTTGTAGCATGTCAGATTTTCTTTTCTAAGACTGAATAATGTTCTATTGCATGTATACGCCATATTTTGCTTATCCGTGTGTTGACGGACACTTGCCAAAGACATATTTTTTCACTGAATTATTTTCAGCTTCAGAATTCTAAAGATCCAATCTATCCCAGGAAACTCCATTTCATATGTATTTTTCAATGATTAACCAATACTTGTTTAAAACTTGCAATTTTTACTGAATATATAATCTGTATCTGTCCTTTATCATCTGACATTTTTCTACTATGTAATTTTCATGAACTGTTTAGTGTCCCATTGTGGCCTATCAGCCAGAATGGTCTGGGTTAAGCTGTAGTAACAAATACCCCCAAAATCTCAGTGACATAAAACAATTTTTAATTTCTTGCTCACTCTGTGTGTCAATTGCAGATCAGTTAGGGATTGGCTCTGTCACATAATGTTCTCACTGCAGGACCCAGGTAGAAGAAAAACTGACCATAGGAAAAAAAATTATACATTGGTTCTTAAAGTTTCTGCCTGGATGCCACATTGTATTTCCTTTCACATTTCCTTGGCTAAAGCTAGTCACATGGCCTCACTTAACCTAAGGTGGGAAAGAAATGAAATCCTACTATGTGTCCAGAAGGAGAATTGGAAATATTTGGTGAACAGCACTAATGGTTACCATATATGAATGTAATATAATAAAGGATTCCCTATTTTAGGGCATCTAAGTTTTTTCTAATTTTTCCTTAAGCTGAGCAAGTTTGTGGATACATATTTTTTTTAAGATGATCAAGGAAGTGTACAAAATTTCAGGTGGAATGTTAGTAAAACCAGCCATTTATGTTGAGGTGGTGCAAATCTTAAAAAAATTATAAGTCTCAAGCAATGATAATGATTTTGAGTCTTGGCATCCAGCATTGCTCCAAATACCAACAATCCAAAGTAAAACATGCAAAAAAAGAGCCAGAATACTTAAATTTGCTCCTTAGATTGCCTAAAATCTGTTTGTCTATTGTCTGTTTTTTATTGTTAATAATGAATATTCTGTATCTTTATATAAGAAGATTCCCAATATTATCAGGTCCAGCTAAAACTTTACCAGTTTACAAATTATTCATCATCTGTTGCCCCCACTACTGAATCTAGTGTGCAAGGTTTTGCATGCCAAACTGAGCACATGTGGCTTCAGGTGCTGTTTTCCAATCTTTTCCAGATGATCCCTCATGAAAACTTGCTCAGACACCCAGGTACATATTACCTCTAGCTGTGGACAAGTCCATCTGCAAATAATCATACCCTCCACACCCACTGACAGTAAACTCATATAACAGCTAATGGGCTAATAGCCAACATTAACTTAAGGGACTGGCCACTACCCAAGGTAAATCAAGATACCACAGAGGTAATAACACAAACCATCTTGACAAATCAAATTCAAGGAAAACTGTTGTACAGGGCCAGTCGTGCGACTGTATCTGTGTAAACGCTGGCCAGACAGACTCAGTTGGTAGCTATTCTGCATGGGTTATCTCATATTCCAACTGCAAGACAAAGAGCAAAATGGCACTACTTTCCATGTTATGTGAAAAATGCATACTGCATTCAAACTACTGTCCTCATTGAAACATCCATCCAACCAAGCTATGTGTATGTTACAAATATACCTTCAATTGTTTTTGTTATATCTTTTATTATTTAAGACCACTTTACCCTAATCGTCTTCATGGGTACTTACATGTGTGAAGCGGGGAAGGGAGATGAAAATTATCATTTTGAAACGTGTTTGAGAAATACTAGATAAAACAAAGATAATTAAGATCCTTAATTGCAAGACTTCTCAGAGCCTTTGATATACTAATGTGTCAGTAAATTTTCAAAAAGTACCTAGAGTTCATGAATATAAATGACCACAGTGCATTTTTTAAAGTAAAGAAACAAAATATCATTAATGTATGAACAAATGGTTTGCCTCTTTCTTGACCTGTACCCTCAATGAAAACGTCTAAAATTGTTCACTCAGCACCTTTCCCTCAATTTGATATTTATCTCATGGTCCTCACTCTACATCCTCAGCTAATCAGAAGTGGAAGACTCAGGGTATCTGGAACGAGGGATTGTCATCAGACAGGGTCAGGGCTTTCTTGAAAGAAATTTAAAATGATGGAGAGAAAGGGGAAGAGGAAGAAAAGAGAAGATCCTACAAAGGTAGAGGGTGTCCAAGATAATTTGGTGCGGAGCTGAGTGAAAAAAAATGGGGGAAGAGAGGTGTTGAGAAAGCTTTGAGATGTGAGACAATTATATAAGGAGAAGAATGAGGAAAAGAAAAATTTAAGAAATGAAGTTAGGAATTATGGATTGGATCTCCTTTAATATTCTTTGAGAAATGAAAGAAAGTGAAAGAGTGATCACACTTGGTTACTGAACTGTTTCTTTGAATGCTAACCCTGTTGAGACTGGCCACGTAGGCCCCGGGATTTATTCAAGTTACAACAGAACATCTCCACACCAGTATTCCACAAAATACCTTTAGAGAAATGCTGAATAACACTGTCAACTTACACAACCTAGAATAGAGATAGGGAAAGAAGCAAAATATTGATTGCTTTTGGCCCAGGGGCCTTTCAAGATTTAGAAAACAAAGCTTAGAAGCAATGGCATTTTGTTTTTAAATTTTAAGCGTTGAAACAAACTAAGAATGAATTTTTCAGTAAAAAACAAGGTTACAATTTTTGATATTGATTTCATAAAAGAAAACATCAAGGCTGGGTGTGGTGGCTCACACCTGTAATCCCAGCACTTTGGGAGGCTGAGGCGGCAGATCACTTGAAGCCAGGAGTTTGAGACCAGCCTGGCTGACATGATGAAACCCTGTCTCTACTGAAAATACAAAAGTTAGCCAGGCATGGTGGTGGGCACCTGTAGTCCCAGCTGCTCCAGAGTCTGAGGCATGAGAACTGCTTGAGCCCAGGAGGTGGAGGTTGCAGTGAGCCGAGATTTCACCACTGTGCTCCAGCCTGGGCAACAGAGTGAGACTGTCTCAAAAAAAAAAAAAAAAAAAAAAAAAAAATCAGAGCACTGCTTTCTCACACAATTTTAATTATTGCTTTGATCGAAACATAAATTTGTCAGTTCAAATAAAGCTTTTTAATAACCCTACTTTGAATTTACATTGGTTCTAAGCCATTTGTTTGGCTAATTATGGATATTATTTGTATATCATACCTGTATACTTGTATAGCTACTCCATTAGATTGTTAGTATTAAATGAATTAATACATGTAGAACAGTTAGAACAGGGCCTGCCATCATGTATAAACATGTAACAAACCTGCACGTTGTGCACATGCACCCTAGAACTTAAAGTTTAAAAAAATAAACAAACAGGGCCTACCATTTAGTTAGAACTCCATACATTGAGTTATCAGTTTTATTACCAAATTTCATCACTTTAAAACATTTTTTTTTTTGCCTTTTTGCAATATCTCTGAAGTTGGGATGATATCTTAGTCTGTTTAATCTACTATAACAAAATACAATAGCATGGCTTATAAACAACAGCAATTTAGATCTCATAGTTCCGGAGGCTGGGAAGTCCAAGATCAAGGCACTGGCAGATTCAGAGTAAGGGCCTGCTTCCCCACAGACAGCTTTCTTCTCACTGTAACCTCACATGGCAGAAGGAGCAGAGAGAAGGGGCATATGCAATCTCTTTTATAAGGACACTAATCTCAGGGGGATTCTGTCTTCATGATGTAATCACCTCCCAAAGGCTCTACCTCAAATTGGGCAGAAGGATCTAACATATGAATTTGGGATACACAAAAATTTAGATTAGAGTGGATGGTGTGCCATAAATTCACTGGTAGCATGTTTTTTCTTCTTAGTAGTACATTAAATAATAGTGTTTCCAACAACTGATATTGTTTTTGATTCAATAAAATACATTATTATTATCACTTGGCCCCTTTTCTCCCATTATTTTTGAATATTTTGCTATATTATTGTTTTCCACAAATGATTGCCTTTCATTTTATAAATTGATAGTCAAATACATATACCTTATATATTATTTTTAAAAATCAAAGTACCACCCCCTTCTACTCCCATAAGATCTGTCAGGGTGAAAGATATTGTGGATAATCAGGGTTTTAGGTAATATATTGCCCATTTATTATACCTTGGGGAATGTTTGTTAAAGGAGTTGAAATAAACAACAAATTAGAAGAGAGACTTCAAGTCAGGGAGATATAAGGAAGACAAGATATGGTATTGTGTAATAACCCTTATAAAATATGTAGAAGTTTTCTTAATCAATATTCACATAATCAGCTTATTGGATTTACCAATAGTCTCCATTCCCTTGAACATCTGTAGTGGAAACTTTGAGTACATGAATCTGTAGCAGCTAGGGTTCTTTGGTTGCAAGTAACAGAAACCAACTCTTTCTTGTGGACTTAAGCAAAACAGGAGATTTTTGGAAGGCAGTAGGACAGCAAAAACAATAGGCTGAGAGATCAAACTCAGAAATGGCTGGAGCACCAGGCTTTGCACCAGGGAAACCTTATATGGATCTTTATGGTGTCAGGAACACCCAACTTTCTTTTCTGGGAGCTATTCCTGGTCAAAATGGGTCTACTCTTTTTCAATCTGTTTGTCTTTCTGGTCAAGGCCGAAAGTGTAGGGAGGCAGCCCATAGATCCCCAGGTCGTGTGCCTGCTCCTTGACTGAGGGAGAGTGGCACAACTTGATCAAAGTCCTACCAGACCATCTCCAGGGGAAGAGGCAAATCCCCAGAAGGAACTAGGCACTATTGCCAAAGGAATGTGGACTGGACAATGGTCTGCCAAAATAACCAGCAAATGACCCCTACCAATCTAAACAACAACAGCAACTAGCACTTGGTCATCCCATCACGCTAAATTCCACAACCAGTAGGAAAGTTCATTGTAAAATGGAAAGAGCCATAAACACAGCTTTTGTACTTGTACTCCAGAAGACCTCTTACCTGGAATAGTACTATAAATAAAGAGGAACTTGAGGGCAGCGTGGGTGGGGCAAATCTTATTCAGCTCAGCCCTCATCCCTCACAGAGTGAATGCACAGGCCACAAAGAAAGGCACTTCCCGAGGGCACCTCTAGCTTTTGCCTTTATCTTTGACGTGCCTATTCAGCTATCAGAGCTGCGTGATCCTACAGGTCAGTCTCATTAGCTCATGTTCAAAATACTCGAATTTGTTTCCATGCACAAGATTAATTCTAGCTGGTAGCTTGACTTACACATTAGATGACTCACCACGTGCATGCAAACAGTCTTAGCTTTTCTCACAGTTGCATGAGTCAACTTGCTTCTGTTAACTTGGGCGAATGATAGTTCGCTTTGCTTCCATCACCTGGCTTTTTTGGTGTTTTGTTCTGCCCCCAAGTGCCACTTTCTCCTTCCTGACTGACCTTTATCTCCTTGCCTTTGCATTTGCTGTCCTACTGATTCCACAAACAATGCCCACTCAGGGGCACATGTTCCTGCCATAAAGAAAAACAAACCAAAGCACAGCTGCTGAGCTTGTCACCTGCTTTCTTGGAAGCAGCAAGATGTTATTTTTTGCAAAGGCAGTTGTGGCAAGAAGCCCAACCCTTAGCCTTAGCAGGAGCAGAGTAGGAACTAAAGCTTCACGTGAATCTAATCTGCAAAAATCCCTGGGTGGAGTCTTTCTGGTTTCCATCTGCCACCTTTTAAATGGTGTTTTATTATTACTGCACTTACCAAGAGTTATCTTTTCCACTCTGGTTTAAATACAATGTTAAAGACATTTAGAGAAGAACCAGTAATTTAAAGGAAAGTTGCTAAGCCAATATTTTTGTATGAACTTGGGTATAGAAGACTGAGGGAAACTAGAAAATGGATGTTCAATATGGCATTTCAACATACGGTTAGATGGTATTACTTTGATTTATGTTTTTGCTTATTCACGTGTGAGTGCATATTACATGCGGAGTTCTGTTTAATGGCTGACCCTGCACAGAGGCAGGTCTGAGAGCTCCAAGAAACACTTAGGTCTGAACAATTTGCCTTGTCCCAACTTGCACTCTGCAACCCCACTTGCTTCCCATCCTTCTGGCTCCTGAGCTCTGGTTTTTCCATTTGTTGACCTTGCCTCGCTCCCTGGATCTCACATCTGGCACCAGTTTTCTGCTTACAGCCTTTTACTGCCTTTCTTGATGAGAGCTTAGATTTTCCTTTTGGTCTTCTTTTCTTCTGCCACTGGCTCAGCTCTCAGCACCTTCACCATCTCCTCTTTGACCAAGGACAGCTATAAACAACTCTGTGAGCAGAACCCAGACATTTAAGGGAAAAAGAAAACCAGAATGAAGAATGTATGGTTTATTTGAGGAAATAGACCCTGCATATATTGACAAACAAGGTTTGAAACACACAAAAAGCATTCAGAGATAGAGCACTGTCAAAAGCCTAACTTTTGGAAATAATTTTATAGGCTAAGGGTGGTAAACAAGATCTATCTTCCATGCCAATTCTAATCGGTTGGTAGTGCCAACTGTGGGAAAGGATTCTAAAGCTTCATCTGCGTTGAGCTGGAAAGAGTATCTTGATCAATTAGTGAAACTGACCTTGAGCAAGGCAACATGCATTTGCTTATTGCTACCCCTACTGTGACAAATGGTCCACCCTTTAGAAATTTTTAAGTAGGAGAGTTTTTAAAAATGAGATCATTATTTTAAGGAGATTAATTTGGCTCTGCACAGAATGATTGAGAGGAGAACAAGATCTTTCCAGAGACACAAGTTAAAAGGCTCTTATTGTCTTGTTAAATGACAAAATGGCTAAACACAGCTCCCAAAAGATGGGGAGAAAGATGACATAAGCTGGAGGAGGACTGTTCTTTGGGGAGTGAGGCTGAACCAGTGTCAGTAGGAATTAGCTGGACCTGGGAAGGATGTCGCAGTGGTGGAAGCAGTGATTTCTAATACCTCCTGACAGGGGGCTAAGAAGGAAGAATGTTGGTTCCCCATCCCCAGTCCAATGCCAAATAGGCATCAGTATTGAAAGCAGCAGAAAACTATGTCCCATGCCACTTGCCAATGGGGAGAGCTATCCTCTGTCCTTTCCTGCCAAGCCCCCAGCAGGTGGAAGATGACCAGTGTGGACTCTGGGTTGGGGCTGGCAAAACCAGACTGATGACTGTCTGTATCTGGATGTCAATCATTGTGAATATAGGAAGAAATGGATGGATAAAAATATTTTAGGAGGTAAAATAGAATTGATTAAAAGAATAAAATAAATAGGATTTCGTGAGTAACTAAAAAGGAATTAGGAAAAGTAGAAGTGACTCTATAGTTTCAGATATGGGAAAATGGGGAATGTAAGAGATTTACAGAGGAAGTTGAAGTGTGGCAGAGACCGCTAATTTTCTTTAATATCTGTCTTCTCTTTTCCCATAGAACCAGAATTGCAGACTTTTAGCTGAGCATATTACATCTCAGAATAAAGATTGCATTTCCAGGCTTCCTTTCGGCTCAGTGCCTGTGTGTAAGTTCTTGCCTATAGGATATAAATAGAAGCAACATATGCAAGTTGAGGGTTGCGCCTTCCTCCTCCCTTTTTCCCCTTTCCACTGCCAGGGAGGCTTATGAAATGATGCTGCTGAGCCGTCTTGAACCACATGGGCAAAAGCAACTCTCTAGAGATGGAACAGCAAGATCAAAGGATCCTGGTCACTGATGCTGCCATAGGAGCCCAGGACTGCTTACACGTGGACTGTTACAGAGGTGTGGGCATCAGAGAGATCCTCTCTCTGTGCCAATTCTTTATGATCACAAGTCTTTGTTACATCCTCACCTATATCCTAATTTCTACCAGGAGTGACTTTTATAAGAAAGGTATTAAAAAATTACATCAGGACCAGGCACAGTGGCTCATGCCTGTAATTCCAGCACTTTGGGATGCCAAGGCAGGTGGATCACGAGGTCAAGAGATCGAGAGCATCCTGGCCAACATAGTGAAGCCCCATCTCTACTAAAAATATAAAAATTAGCTTGGCATGGTGTCACATGCCTGTAGTTCCAGCTACTTGGGAGGCTGAGGCAGGAGAATCACTTGAACCCAGGAGGCGGAGGTTGCAGTGAGCTGAGATTGCGCCACTGCACTCTAGCCTGGCGATAGAGCAAGACTCTGTCTCAAAAAAAAAAAAAAAAAAAAAAAAAAAAGACCAGGCACGGTGGCTCACGCCTGTAATCCCAGCACTTTGGGAGGCCAAGGTGGATGGATCATGAGATCACGAGATCGAGACCAGCCTGACCAACATGGTGAAACCCCGTCTCTACTAAAAATGCAAAAATGAGCTGGGTGTGGTGGCACGTGCCTGTAATCCCAGCTACTTGGGAGGCTGAGGCAGGAGAATTGCTTGAACCCAGGAAGTGGAGGTTGCAGTGAGCTGAGATCGCACCACTGCATTCCAGCCTGGCAGGAGAATTGCTTGAACCCAGGAAGTGGAGGTTGCAGTGAGCTGAGATCACACCACTGCACTCCAGCCTGGTGATAGAGCGAGACTCAGTCTCAAAAAAAAAAAAAAAAATTATGTTGCATCTTCACCTGTATCCTAAATTCTATCAGAAGTGTCTTTTATAAGAAAGATGTTTAAAAAATTACATGCCAGGGCCAGGTGTGGTAGAACCCATTATGTTCCCAGCTACTCAGGAGGCTGAGGCAAGAGGATCTCTTGAGCCCAGAAGTTAGAGGCTGCAGTAAGCTGTGATTACACCACTGCACTCCAGCCTGGGTGACAGAGGAAGACTCCATCTCTAAAATAAATAAATAAAAATTACATGCCAGGATAATCAGGCATTTTGCAATGAGATGATTGAAGTGCTGTTTGTAATCCTCTCAGTAATCAGGAAAATGGAGGGGATGCTGGAAAACTAGAGACAACCAAAAGTAGGGAACAAGTTTCTTTTTTGTTTGTTTTTGTTTTGTTTTGTTTTGTTTTTTTGCGAAAGCAGGTGGGTCCTGACAAAGCATGGAGGTGACCTGAGCCAGGTTGTAGACCAGGAAGATCCATGAGCATTTGGAATAAGAGATGGGGACCAGCAGGAGGCAACATTAAGCTCAGAAAGACCAAATATAATTTTTTGTTTTGGTTGTGACTACAGACAGGTACATCAAGATATGTCTGTGCACATAACATATCTGAATTTCCACAAGGCATTTAACAAAGTCTCTCTGAATTTGTTTCTGGAGAAAATGGAGGAGTCTGTAGTAGATGATAGCCTCGTTGGATGGATACATGTGTAACTGAGTGAATCTGCACCCACATGGGAGGAAAGTACCGGTAAGACAAAGTGCCAAAGAGGCCCCGCACTCAAACTCCATTAATACAAGTCTGAAGTGCATGGCAAGGAGAGAATTGGACTGATCTACCCACCCAGCTGGAATCTATGTCCTATTCATGGTGCCTTGAAAAGAGACATTGACAGATTGCTAATCTTCCAGAGGAGGGCAATCGGGGTAAATTGGAAATTAAGGAACTGATAAAGAATGGAAGGTATTTAGCCTGAAGACCTGAAGCCTCGGGAGGAGGGCTGGATGATGGCAACAGTCTTCATATAACTTCAGAATTATTCCTTTAGAATGTTCTATGTGGTTCCATTGGCTGCATGTTTTCCTCAAGGCTATAATGTGAGTCAGTGGCAAACTGGAATTGAAATTTGGGTTTCAGAAGTGCTGGCTCTTGCAACGTAGTGTTCCACTCCAGGCCCCTCCTGATAACAGGCTACTTGAGCACGATGCTTTGATTCTGGCTTTTGGGTGATTTATGCTTTTGTGTGAATGCATTTTAGGCTCTGCTCAGAAGGAAAAGAGGATTAGATGAGGCTGAGGGTTAGAGACACATGTTTCCGACCTCCCCACTTCCTACTGGGTGTCCTCTTCTCTTTCCTCTTGTGCTCCCTTCTCACCCATCCCCTCCACCCACAATGAATCCCCAATTTCTCTCACTTCATTATCTCAGCATCTTATTAGAAGAAATAGAACAGAACAAATTAACAGGTGGTTTGGTAGTGGGTAAAAGAGCTCTAAAGTCTAGATTTGGGATCAGATAACCTGGGTTTATAGTCTCTCTCTCTCACCAACTAACTGGGTGACTTTGGACCCAGTATTTAGTTTCTCTGAGCTCCAGTTTCTTCAAATAAGGGGATTTAAAATTCTTTTCTGGTTCTACAATTCTATGATAAAATGTCAATTCAAGTGAATTCACATTTTTCAAGGGAAAATCCCCAAGTCTGTACCTGCAATACCCTCTGGTCACCAGAGATTCATATGCTATCCTCTACCATGCACAGAGCTCTCCAGCCTCTTCTCTTCTCATTGTCTGGGCCCTCTTCTCCCATCTCCATCTGTCTAAATGTCATCATCCTCCAAGTTCAATGTAGAGTTCTTCTCTGAAGTCCAATAGCACTGGCTGTCTACACCTTGACTAGTGGGACAAGGCCATGTCTTTTGGAGGAGGAAATGAGTGAGTTTGCCACTGCACTATCAGGATTTTTTTCTTAGTAAATATTGATTGATTGCTAACATGAAATAGTCAATCTGTAATGGCAGGATTAAGAATTCAGCAACATAGGCTAGTAAAATAATTATTTGAGAAGCCAACGTATCCCTACATCCTCCTCAATTATGTATATAAGATTAGCCTTGGCAGCCCCCTATCCAGGCACGTGTATCAGAGTGCTTTTAACATTCTCAGAACAGTAGGAGAGACTCAGCTGTGTTCACCAAATCACCATTCAGCTTAACATTCACCAAGCACCAGCTTGGTGCCAGGCGCTGTGCTAAGTGCTTTACAGAAATCATCCCACGTGACCCTCACAATCACTGCATGAGGTAGTTACTGTTATTGTCCCTGCTTTATAGATGAAGAAACAAACGTTCAGAGGAGTTAAATAACTTGCCCAAGGTCACTAACTACCTTGAGTACTCAAAGTAGTTAGTGACCTTAGTTACTCATAGTAACTGAATATGAGTAGTTATAGTAGTTGAAGGCAAGAGCCAAATCCAGGCTGTCTGATGCCAGAACCTGAGTCTTACCTGAGGCACCAGACAGCTCCTTACAGTAGGCACACAGACTTCTCCCTCTTGTGGCCTGGAGTCTAGGAAGAGAAATGGGTTGGCAAATAGGTCATCTGAATACAGCCAGATAGTGTAAGAGTAGGCACAAGATGGGCCAAGGGAAGGCTTGGCCAAGGTGGGCCAAGGGATAGTGTAAGAGTAAGCACACAGCAGGGCCAAGGGAAGCCTCCTGAGAAGAACTGGTATCTATATGGAGTTTCCCAAAATGACCCGAGTAAGCCAGAAGAAGCAAGGTGTTCTCCACACAAAGGACCCAGCAGAAGCCAAGAAGTAACTGATAGAGGGGAAAACATGGCTTGTTTGTATCAATACAAGGAGTTTAGCATGGCTGCAGGACAGAGGGCAGGGAGAGGAGTAAGGCTGGGGCGGTAGACAGGGGTCATCGCAAAAATAGCCTCATATGCTCACGTAAGACATTTGGGCTTTGTGGGAGAGTAGTGGGGGCCACTGAAGGACTTTCAGCAGGAAAATGATATGATCAGATTTCTGCATTAGAAAGATCACTAAGTTTGCTGTGTAGAAAAATGGATGTAGCAGCCACCTTCTTCCTTCCTAACAGAACTCCCAGCTTGTTTAGAAATCCCCCTCTTCTGGGTGGCCAAGTGCATTAGGGGTGTCTCCTAGAGGGCTTCTAGAAAGGTTTCCTCCTGCATAAGTGAAGCACACAAGAAGAGATGGCCTTTTCTACCTCTGGACTTTGTAGAGACCGGATATGACACTGGGAATGGATGTGATTATCAATCTACCAGCCTGGCGAAGTTACACGTGGGTGAGTTTAAGGCTAAGAGGTGCAGAGAGAAGTAGAGCCAGAGCCTTGGTGGGCTGTTCTGGAGCCTGCCCCTACAAGGAACCTGTGGTTAGGTACAACAGCAAGCCAATTTTAGTCACAGTGTTCTCATAGCCAACAGCTTCCTGACTGATATTTGAGTCAGGCCAGAGGCAGGGAGACTGGTGAGGCAGCCGTTGTGGTAATCCAAGCAAATATGATGGTAAATTGGCCTCAGGCAGTGGCCATGGGAATATAGAGAAGTAGGCAGATCCAGGAGACAGGGGAAGGCTCCATGAAACATGGTGCTTGATAAGGACATGGGATGATGAGACAGGGTGGAGTTTAAGAATTCCCTCAATCACATTTTCCTGTTGACTTCCATGATGAATTCAGATGTATTCTTGTAATACAGAGTGTTTTTTCAACATCAATTTAGACTCAAGAAGCTCTTCTGCTCCCTCCAAGAAGTCTCCAACTGAGACTGCAATGCCACAGGGACAAACCTCCCAGGGGAGAGTGGTAAAAAGAAAGATGCCAGCAGCAGGCTCTCCCTTTGTTTCCATCCAGTTCCTTTTCTTTTCTGTGTCTATGAGCAGTCATAGCAGTTTAATTCTGAATTTATCTTATTAGCCCATTCTGGGCTGAAAATATATCCTCCCACCTACTGACCTCTTTGGAGACTACCGCATGAGTCCAATCCTGAAGAAAGCACCATATCCCAAGTCTTAAAAACCAATGGTCTCCTACCAGCCCTGGTTTGAAAACAAACCAAGGCTAGGTCCCGTCTAGGTCCAGGCAGGACAGCAGGGCTGGACTTTCTTTCACAGTCTTTGCTGTTTCTTTCACCCAACACTATCTTCAATGGAGTCTGTGTCTTTCATTTCCCAGGTTGGGGCTCTCTTTTATCATTGCTGCCATAGGGAAGCCTTAAGGGAAGGCTTGCTGCTACCACATAAAAGCGCACTATTATCTTGTGGCTGGAGACATCCCACCTGCTTTACAGATCCACTCTCCACCTTTCTCTCCCTGTGTAGGATACATGAGGCTGACGCATGAGGTATCAATAGGCTCATGTTCTCTGCAGCTTCCAGTTGGGCTAGGCCAATTGCAAGCAAGAGATCAGAGGGAGACAGTACATGGAAGCAAGGGTCTTGATTCCTTTAGCAACTCTAGCTGGGGACTCTGAAGATGGGCTGCATTCCTTATACAAAGATCCTAGCCCCTTTAAGGCAAGCTTCTACCCACAGCCCTCTTAATCTTGGGATTTCAGTAACTGCTCTCTCCCCTCGCTGCTTCAGGCCGAGGATGGAGAGCAGTACCTAGCTATCCATGAACAACTACACTCTCCCTTGTGGCTTCTCTATACCCTGCCCATAACTTTGAAAACAATTCCTGTATTTAACTGTACTCAAAGTATCCCAATTTGAGTACACCCTCTCTTTCCTGCCAGGATCCTGGCTACTCCCAGCCAGTCTAAGTGCTTTGGAAGTCATCCTATCATTTTCCGTTGACCTTTCACGTCTCATCCAATGTTTTTCATTGTGATTGTTTAGGGAATTTGAAAAGACAAGACTAAATATGTAAGGAGCATGATGAAAATCTGACCCCGAGAAGGAGTATGGGAAGGAAGCTTGAATTGAAGCATTCTAGACTGCTAGGCAATCTAGAAGAGGTTTGGCAAGGCTGCTGGGGAGTTCTCGAGCCAACATCAGCCATCAGAGGAGTCTTGTGTTTCCCAGGAATGGATCTGCCTTAGTATTCCTGCTGTGTTCAGTCATTGACTGCGAGCAACCCACTGGAAGTGTGGCCTCTGTGCAAATATGACAATAGATTTCAGAGCACAGCTACTTCCCTGTGGTTGGAAGTCTGTGAGACACATTCTCACGGCTACTATATTCATGCCATAAACATTTTTAGCACCACTCCCACTTCCTATCACTAACACTCTATTTTTACCTTGCTGTAGCTATTTCTTTCTCAAAGAGGGTTGTATTAAAGTTCCAAATATGCTTTCTCAGTTAAAGGGCGATACCAGGATACCCCACCGTGGAAAGGTTGGCCGGCCGTCTCCCAAATGGCCTGACAGTGTATCATTTATTACCTTACAAATTTACAATCATCAGTAGTCAGATAATTAGCCTGGTGGGCTCAGACCTGACTTTTTCAACACACCATGCAGTGCATCTCTCAGGGAAGGCTCATGCTAATTACATTCAAGAGGCTGATATAAAACATCAGAATGCCAAGTTATTCACTTCTCATAAGAAACCATCTTTAGAAGGACAAGAATATCTGAAGTTTCTAGGATCAATACATTCTTTCCCTGTAGGAGCTAAACAGTAATCAGGAGACTACTTGTTGAGTGTGACATCAGATCAAAGAGAATTGGATAAGCCAAAGGTATGCAGTAGCAAAGTAAGCTACTTAGTACATCATTCATGTCACACAGAGATAGTCTTACAGACAGAATGTGAATGCACAAACACAAGAGCTATTATACCCTTCTAGATACATTTACCCCCTAGGAGTGGCATTGCACCCTCAAAATCTATTGGCTAAGGATTCTTCTCCATTGGGAAGGGTTTGAATGAGCACCGCCAATATTTGTCTCTGTGTCTGTCTTTTCTCTGTTTCCACAATTGCCCATCCCAACCACTGCCTCCCCTTGCACCACTGTCCTCCCACTCCCAGCCAGTCCAAGCGCTTTGGAAATCATCCTGTCTTTTTCCATTGATCTTTCACATTTAGTCCAATACTACAGTTATTACAGTTAAGCACTTAAAAAGTCAGTCCTATTTCCCCCATTCCCAAATTTTGGAGGCCCTTAAACATGAACAATGGTCAAATACTATCAACAAAGTTTATTTTTCTTTTCAGGGCCTTGAGCTGTAAAAAAGGAGCCTCATGATATATTCCTGGGTTCACTTGGTTTTCATCCCTGGTAAAACATACCCTTCAACTATGTTTCCTTTCACCACAAATGGAGACTCAATGGTTGCTTTTGCCAGGGCCATGGTGAGAACAGCAGAAGAGCCATCTGCAAACCCTAGCCCTCTCCAATTGGCTGCCTGTTGGAAGGGGAAGTGTAGTTGACCACCTCTAGCTATACATAAAGCCAAGTAATTCTTCAGGCAAACTTCTGCCTCCATGGAGCCTGCCCAGCCACCCTCGCAAGTAGAGAAATTCCTTCTTTCAGTTTGGAAAATGGTCCCAGCTATGATTCTCCTGAGGCATATGTAAATGTAGAAACACATACTTTGTGGTCTTCCTCTGGTCAGACTGTCCTCCTTGGCCTTAGCTTACATTGCTCTGGTAATGTCCTTAATACACTTCACCAGACTACTACACAATCAATTGGTTAATACCGTGCAACGAATTCTCCCATTCCACTTTGTGAGAAGGCAGCAAATGAGCCTTGCCGCCATGTCCCAGTATGGTATTTACATGCCTATTACAAGTCCACGTGGCCAGCTGGGGGGGTATTTCCCAGCCCCTTGTCTTTGCCTTCTCAGACTAAGAACCCGAGAAGCCACAAGACTCATTTGTTTTTGGTCAAATGTAGATAGGGCACGGATTAAATCCTGAGAGTCAGGAAACCCAATTTTCAGGCTGATTTTGTCCTGGACTAACTCAGTAGCTCTCAACAAAACACTTAATCCTTCTGGAATGCAGTTGCTTCCTCCTTTTAAAATAGTCATGTACCATTTGGCCTCACTCACCTGTAGGAACGCTTAAGAGGTAAAAATGTGATAATGGATGTGAAAGTGCCACAAGAGATGTAGAAGATATATAAGGAGCTCTGCCAACCAAAGGACTGCATTTGATATAGTACTTTTTAAAATAAAACAAAAACGTCTCTGCAAGCTGGGGGAATGCTTGTGTTTAACCCAAGAAGGAGCCTTCAGCAGATCTCAGCAAATCAAAGTAGAATATTCCCATTGAAGAACTCCCTGGGTTTCCTCTGGCCTCACATAACACAGAAATATGCCTGGGCTCTGTGACTTCATTTGTTTGGCTCACCCATGCCTCTAGCATCTCCTAAGATGCCTAGAACTTAACTGAGAATGCTTTAAGTCACAATCAAAAAGGGTAAGGAGAGGTATATTAGTTAAAACTTCTTTTTTCTTTTCAGAGACAGGGTCTCACCATGTTTCCCAGGCTGGTCTCGACCTCCTGAACTCAAGTGATCCACCCACCAATGCCTCCCAAAGTGCTGGGATTACAGGTGTGAACCACAGCACCCAGCCAGTTAGAACTTGTTTTGATTTCCATGGATGGAAACCCATCTTTAAATAATTTAGTCAAGCAATGTGAATTTATCGTAGGTGGATTCTCATAACTGCGGGAAGATGAGAAGTGCAGCTGGACCATGAGGACAACTGAATTGGGAACTTACATTCTGCCAGTAGACTTTCTCCCCATCTCTCATCTGCCACTCCATGCTTCATTCTCTTAAAATGATCGCTTTAACAGGTAGGTCACATGGTCACATTTAGATTCCAGGCCTCAGAGCCCACATCTTCACCTCCAAAATGAAACCAGCTCCGTTTTCTTAGTTCCAGTTTGAAAAGTTCTGGGGAACAATCGTGGTTAATTTGGTTTGTCTCAGATGGCCACTCCGGGACCAATGAACCATGCCCAAAAGAGCAAATTACTGCAATTGGTCACATTAAGCCAGGTTCCACCCCTGAACCAATGGCTGGAAGTAGATGTAGGAGATAGGGTCAATAGTCCAGACATGGCCACAAGGGACAACTCTGTGATTTATGGTCCTTCTGTAACTATAATAGGTTCATTGTCTGATACACAGTGAGTCAGCATACTGAGACACTGGGGGTTGCAGCAGAGAAAGAGTATAATAATCATAGGACAGCCAAAGGAGAAGATGAGAAAAAACCTCAAATCCACCTCCGCAAGAGGTTTGGGGATTCTGTTTCTAAGGAGTCTGTACAGGTGATGGACTAATGTGTGGGGATTGTTGATTAGTTGAGAAGTGAAGGGTGAAGTCACGGGACAGGCAGGGTGATGAAGAAACCGCATTCCTGTGCTGAATTGGTTCCTTGGTGGGGGTCTTTAGACTGGTTGGTGTCAGCCATTCTGCTGGATTTGAAAAACACCCTAAGCAATTCATGGGTAAAAAGGTCTATTGTCAGAGATTCTATCTATAGGAATAATGGGTTCCAGATGGGTGCAGGTAGTCAGTGTGCTATTATTTTCATGACTCTCAGTTAGCAACTGCAAGGGAGTGGTCAAAGTGTGCCCTGGTCAATGCCTAAAGATAATTCTGCCTAAAACCTGACTTGTAATTCTCGTTAACCCTGTGATGGTGGTTTTACTTGCCAGAAAATGGGGCATTAGTGGAAATTGGGCAGCCAATCTAATTGCAGGAAGTGAAGGGGAGCTGCTGAAAATGCTTCTGTATTTTTTTTTGTTGTTTTGGGATGGAGTCTGGCTCTGTTGCCCAGTCTGGAGTGCAGTGGCGCCACCTTGGCTCACTGCAAGCTCTGCCTCCTGGGTTCACACCATTCTTCTGCCTCAGCCTCCCAAGTAGCTGGGACCACAGGTGCCCACCACCATGCCTGGCTAATTTTTTGTATTTTTATTTTTTTAGTAGAGACGGGGTTTCACCGTGTTAACCAGGATGGTCTCGATCTCCTGACCTCGTGATCCGCCCACCTTGGCCTCCCAAAGTGCTGGAATTACAGGCGTGAGCCACTGCACCCACCCAAAAATGCCTCTGTTATTTTTTTCTAAGTTGGAGTCAAACTTGTCCAAGAAATGCAGAGACTGGATGCAGAATCTCCAAACACTGCACTTGGCTGTGCCTTGCTCAGAGATGGCAAAAGTTCTTAGGGCCTTGTCTGGTTCTGTTAGATCATCATAGGTTTAACACGTGAGGGGTTTAGAAAGATGGGGAATAAAAATCTCTCCAGATATTTGCCAGTATTTCTCTAACAATTTTGGCTTCGTGACGATATAGATGTTATCATTCTTCCTCCTCCTCCTTCCCAAGCATCTCAAGTCATAGTACAAACCACCAGTTTTGTATTAATTCATTTCCATGACAACAAATTACTATTCTTTCTCTTTTTCCCTTCCTCTATCACTTACACATGATATAGAAACGGTAGCAAATATCAGCGTATTTTCACACCAAGAGTAAGGACTTGTGCTAACAATACAAAAAAAAATGTGCCTCATTAACTTTTACCAAATGCTAGGAAAAAAACAAACAAGTATATACGTGAAGAGGTTGGTATTTTCTCCCAGAGATCAAATTGCATTTAATTCTTCCAAAAAAGCAGGAAAGCAAATGAAACTCCTTTTAAAATACAATTAATTATAGGCCAACTCCTTTGGAATTGTAATAATTTTTATTCTGTCACAGAGCTTCTTTCATAATGACTTTGCATTTCAGGTACAGAGACTGCACAGAATCTCCCAGAAGACCTTAGTCAATGCAGAATTAAATGGAAAAATTCTACTTTTGTCAAAGGCGAAAAATCTGGCTTTCCTTACATGCAGAACCTCTGGAGACATCAACATGGTCTGTATGTAAAAAAGCCTCACCTGATAGACTGTCAATCACAGAAGTAATAAAGGAAAGCAAGAAGAGAGGCAGCTGTATTTTATTTTAATATAATTACTCTTTTTGCTTTCCTAATACGACAATGTGAACATACATTGGGCTGTTTCTCAGTGACAAAACTGGCTACCATGGCAATAAATGCTCTTTACTTAGTTCTGGGTTTTTATAAGATGTTGGTCACTGAAAGAACAATGTGGTGTGTAAAATCAACCTCTTTCTAAAATAGGTGAAAAATAACCGAGTTGCAAACTTTGAAACGCTTAAGAGTATGCACCTGATGACAGTAGTGAGTTGATTGGAGGTCCCCCTCCCCAAATATGCCCTATGTCCTAATTCCCAGAACTTGTGAATGTGTCCTTTGAAAGAAAGGTCTTGGAAGATGTAATTAAATTAAGGATCTTAAGGTGAGGAGGCCATGCTGGATTATTTGAGTCTGCCCTAAATACCATGACAAGTGTCCTTATAGGAGACACACAGAGGAAACCCACAGAAGAGGAAGAGGCGATGCGACCACAGAGGCAGGGGTTGGAGTGGTGTGGCCACCAGGTTCTGGAAGAAACCAAGAACAGATTCCCCAGAGAGCCCCTGGAGGGAGTGTGGCCCTGCCAACACCTGGGTGTTCGATTCTGGCCTCCAGAACTGTGAGTTTATCAGTTGTCATTGTTTTAAGCCCCTGAGTTTGGGGTTATTTGGTATGGCTGCCCCAGGAAACAGATGTAGTAACCCACACAGATTTTGAAGCCAGGAGACATAAAGAACAGTTTAATCATTCAATAGTGTAAGCCCACTGAAAGAAGATTGTAATGGTTGGTGTCTGAACTTCACACATCTTGCAGGATCAGGCTTCCCATAAAGGTTTAGACGTTGGTGTAATAGACTTCCCACTTGAGGATGAGCTCCAAGGAAAGAACGTTCCTTCAGCACATACCAGGCGTCAGACACTGTGCGGGTGTTTGCTCTGCATTTTCTGTAGGAGATTGTAGCATTCATATTCACTGGCCCACATCTGCCCACATTTCAGATAAAGGCTGCTCTGTCAGTCTGAGCCCTGAAGTAAAGATGGGAGCTTGAAAGGGGCATGTAACAGGAGTTACAACAAAACCACGGAGTTTTAGGGCTTGTTTATCGCAGCAGCACAGCCTCACCTGTTCAGAATGACAACCTTGTCTCGTCTTCTTAATGACTTCATGGAGTGGATATCATCATATTATATTTATTTAGTTTTTGAGACAGAATCTCATTTTGTCACCCAGGCTGGAGTGCAGTGTGGCCGAATCATAGCTCACTGCAGGCTTGTCTTCCCAGGCTCAAGTGATCCTCCCACCTCAGCCCTCTGAGTAGCTGGGAGCACAGGTGTGTGCCACAATACCCGGCTAATTTTTGTATGTTTTGTAAAGATGAGGGTTTCACCATGTTGCCCAGGCTGGTCTCGAACTCCTGAGCTCAAGCGATCTGCATGTCTCGGCCTCTCAAAATGTGGGATTACAGATGTGCATATCCATTTTAGAAATAAGAAAACTGAGACTCAGAAAAATTCATTACATTGCTCAAAGATACAACTAATAAAAGGCAGAACTGGATCTGACATCTTAAACAGGGGGATTGGTACAAGCTTTTGAGTTGAGGTGATATACAAAAACATGTAAATTCAGCAACATTAATCTATGTAGAATGTAGAATAACTTGAAAGAAAGAAGGTGGGAAGACGAGGTCAACAATTATGAAGTAGAGAGAATTCACAGAAGAACTAGGCATACTCATCCAGGCTGGCTGCCACAAGGAATCCTAAAGAGCTGTAACAAGAGAAGGAGAGGCCTAGACTTGAGCCAGATTGAAGTACAAAACAGAGAGAGAGAGAGGAATAAATGCTGGGAATCCATGCAGGAAAGTGTCAGAGGGTTCTAGAGTCAGACAGTCCTGCAGTCGAGTTCTGCTTCTTAAGCTCTAGGTTCTCTCTGGGAGATGGAGTAATCACAGCGCATTTCTCCCCAGGCTACTAGGTAGATTAAAAGAGACGAGGTAGCCTTGGCACAAGGAAAACCTCACTGAGTACTAGTTGTGGCGGTTGTTATTTCTAAATTTACTTCAGGTGTGGTTCTATGCTTTGATCCTTGAAAGTGACTTCAAAATTCCAGGTGATGACTTTATCTAAAAATTGCTTGTGAAGTCTTAGGAGACGTCAACATTTTATAGAGCGATCTCTTTATAGGTGGTTTTAACAGAGCATTAAGAAAATGCTCTTTCCTCTATAATCCATATCCTTTGAAAGAGAGATTCTTTAGGGAGTTAAAAATCTAATTGTAGTCAAACTTCATGGAGAGAGAAGGTAGGCAGAAAAGAAAATCAAAGTCAAGAGAGTTCCATGTTTTTCTTAGTACAAGAAGGAGGGAGGGATGGAGAGAGGGAAAAAAGGATGGATGGAGGCAGGGATGGAGGGAGGGATGGAGAGATGGAGGGAGGGATAACGGGAGGAAGAGATGGATGGAGGGATGGAAAGAGGGAGGGAGGGAAGGGCGGATGAAGGGATGGAGTGAGGGAAGAAAGGATGGAGGGAGGGAGGGAGGGATGGAGAGATGAAGGGATGGGAAGAGGGAGGGAGGGATGAGGGGATGGAGGGAGGGAGGGATGGAGAGATGGAGGGAGGGATGAAGGGAGGGAGGGAAGGAAGGAGGGAGGAAAGGATAGGGGGATGGAGGGATGGAAAGAGAAAGGGAGGAGTGGAGGGATGACGGATGGAGGGATAGAAAGAAGAAAGGATAGAGGGATGGAGGGATGGAAAGAGGGAGGAAAGAGTGGAAGGATGAAGGGATGGAGGGATGGAAGGGAAGGAGGGAGGAAATGATAGAGGGATGGAGGGATGGAAAGAGGGAGGGAGGAATGGAGGGATAAGGGGCGAATGGCAAACTGTTAAATGTTTTCACATATCTCATTTATTCCTCACAACAGTAAAGTTAATCTTTATAAAAATCTGGAAATATATTGTGTATCCTAATTAATAACTTCTTTTTGTAATTTATGTGAATGATAAACAAATATTTATTTAACAAGTATCTGTCAAGAGCCTGGTATTATTGGCCAAGCATTGCACTAAGTCCTAAGTACACAATGGGCAACAAAGCAGCCTCTACCCCAAGAGGCTTTTAGTTTGGTGGAGAAAAATAGCGTATAAGCAAGTAAATAACATATAATTACAACTTGTGATGCATTATCTGATGGAAACAAAGTATGCCTTCATTGGAGAGTAAGAAAATAGTACAGATAGGATGATTGAGGAAGGTCTAGAGGATGAAATAGACATAATCAAGCAAAGAACAGAGTACACATGTGTGTTGGGGTGTGATCGGAATGATGAAGAGCCTTCCAGCTGGGAGCTGACACATTCAAAGGTCCTGAGGTGTGAAAGACTTGTAATGCCCGAGAACTCCAGGTCCTGGAGGCTGGTGTGGCTGTGGCACAGTGAGTGAAGAGGGCACGGGAAAAGACAAGGTAGCTGAAGTGAGCATTAGCTCCCACAGGACCTTGGGGGCCCTGGTTATAAGTCTGAATTTAATCCAAAATGAATTAAATGCCAGCCTGGGCAACATGGCAAAACTGCGTCTCTACCAAAAATACAAAAAATTAGCCAGGTGTGATAGCAGGCACCTGTGGACCCAACTTCTTGGGAGGCTGAAGTGGAAGAACTGCTTGAACCCAGGAGGCAGAGGTTGCAGTGAGCTGAGATCGCACCACTGCACTCCAGCCTGGATGACAGAGTGAGACCCTGCCTCAAAAACAAACAATCAAACGACAACAACAAAATTAAAGTGGATTAAACAGTCATTGAAGACATTTAAGCAGAGGAATGATCTTTTATTTATATTGAGTACAAACATCTGATTTAACTTTTGGAAAGAATACTTTGGATGCTGTGGGGAGAACAGAATTGGAGGAACACAGGAATGTAAGAAAGAGATGTGTCAGCTTACTGTGGTCTTTCAGGTGAACGATGATGATGATGATGGCTTGGACATGGAAGGAGAGGGAGAGGAGTGGATAAATCCCAAGTGTACATAAGAAGTTGATGTGGAGAAGCAGGCTGACGGAGCTGAGAATCAAGAATGGGTGCTTCTCAATTGGGAAGAAATATATGTGGGTGTTCATGTCTGTACCTCAAGAGCTAATTTGATGGGCTAGGACTACAAAAGGTTCTAATGAATGGTGAACTTAAACTGGACATGTTCCTATGAAGCTAGAGACATTTCTCAATCCTTACCCAAGTTCTTGTCGTGACAATCTCCTTTTGTTTGATTCATCCCAAAAATAAGCACCTTGGGCGTAGTTTCTGGATGCGTTTAATGGCCCCTCTGTTCTCTGCACTGGACAGACTATGCCTGAGGCATGAACTACCACAGAATCAGAAGGACTTTGATGAAGTAGAGTGTGGCTGGAGAAAGGCCACCGAAGGATGAAGAATTTGAATATTATATTATGTGGTAACTAACCCCAAATGCTGAGAGGGCCATCATGCAGCAGCTCCTAATGTGAGCCTGTCCCTGCCTGGCTTTGGACACCAAAGTTCTGCCACTCACAGACTTAGTCCCAGGCATTCCCTATGCCAGCCAGAGCCTGACCCAGCTCCTAATTCTAATCAGAATTCTTGGCCTATGGGCTCCCTGTCATTTTGGAGGGGAGGGTTTTCCCATTCATCCCTCACTGTGAGGTCCAGACTGTGTAACTGACCTTTCCCCTGGATTCCATCTGGGAGGCTGGGGTTCTGATCCCATAGCTATTTTCTGTACATGTCTTGGCCAACATCTTGACTGCAACTTCATGTGAAACCCGGAGCCAGAACTGCCAAGCTAAACTGCTCCAAAATTCCTAACTCACAGAAACTATGAAACAATACATGTACGTTGTTTTAAGCCACCAAGTGTTAATTTGTTATATAGCAAAAATAAGTAATATGGATTTTGGTACCTAGAAATGGGATGCTATATAACAAATAACTAAAATCTGGGAGTGACTTTGAAACCAGAAAGTGAGTAGAAGCTCTGAAATATTTGAGGAAGTCTCAAGAGCCTTGAAACTGTTGTCTGTAGAAGCATTATTGTCCTTTCAAGAGGCTGTGGTGAAGGCCTAAAGGAAAGTGAAGTGAAATTTATTGGGAAACTGGATGAAAGGGAATGTTTATTATGCAGTGGTAGAAAGTTTAGCAATACTGTCACCTGCAGTATTGTGGAAAGTAGAAAATATACCGAATGAACTGCATGACCTAGGTAAGGAGGTTTCCAGCGGGAATACTGAGGCTGCCACCTGTTTTCTTTTTGCTACTTATATAAAATGTGATAGTAGGATAAAAAAATTAACAAAAGTAATGTTAAACATGGAGGAGCTGGGACTTGATGATTTAAAATTCTCAGTCTCCCAATATAGCAAATAATACTAACATTGAAAAATGGCTTCCGAGTAAAAATACAAATCCAGGGCACTATCAAGAAAGCTTGGTCTAAAGATGAAGCCAAAGGTATGACTCTAGAATTCTTTTCTAAGATATCAGAAAGACCAAAGGTCTATCTCAACATCTGTTCACTCAGACCAAAGGTCTTCTAAAGAGTTTAAGGGTGGGCCTCACAGATCCTGTCAATCAAATAATAGGACTTCTAAGAAGCTTAAGGGTCTTGTTATGTCGTCAACTCAGCAAAAGCTCAAGGCAGAGAAGAGTTTCTCTCCAGATGATTTGTAAGAGTGGCTTTTGCCAAGTGAAGTAAACCCCAACAAGATTAACAGTGTTTTTAAGAGAATTATATCCACAGAAACACCACCAGCTTAGACCAAAAGGGATAGAGATAATATAAAATGAAGGTTGCACCCCCAAACTTCTATGAATAGGAGGAAGCAGGCTGACAAAACTGTTCAGCTACAAAAATGTGCTTCACTGACAAGAGGCAGATTTATAGGAGAAAAGGCATACAAATGTCATAGTTTTATGTGAATAAGAACCCTCAGAATGAACACCCAAAAATAGATGGGAAATTGTCCATTTTTATGCTTAGGTTCAACAAAGTATGGGCAGCTTTTTAGAAATATGATTGGACAAAACAGTATGATCTAATGCTAATAGAGTGAGCAGGAAGACCTAGCAAGGCCTGCCTGTGTAGATTCTTGGTCTTTCTGAGTGTTCATTTCTTCCTTCTGGATGTGGGGCAAGACGCTGTCTGGAATGAGGGTCTTATGATCTACAGTCAAACAAAATAGACCAGGTAATTTCTTTATGGTCAGTTTTTATGCAGAAAGGCGGAAGGAATGTTAGAGTAATATTTTTAGTTTTCTTCTCTGGCTTTGGGGAAAAAGAGTTCTGGTTTCTATGACCTGCCTCGGAGAGGAGGGATTCTCATGTCTATGGCTACCCTTAAGGGAAAATGCGACTGAGAAACAGGAGGACACGAGAAGGTTAGAGAAAAACTTTTGCTTCTGAGGCTGCTTCTGACACCTTCACTTTGGGATATTGTTTTCTGAGTTCCAATATCTTCATGAAAAAGGAAGCATGACTAAGAAGGCAGAACTAAGAACTCAAAAAACAGAGATAAGAGTTATGGAGAATTATTCCCATAATTTGAGCCTTAATCTAATTCTAGTATTTCCCAACTGGATTTCAAAATTGCTATGAACCAGTGACTCCTGTATGCTTTTTGTTTTATTCTTTTCTGAACAGAAGTATCAATATCAGTTATCCTATGCCTGCCTCACCATGTGTGTTGGGTGTGTGGAGAAGATAACTTTCACTTTAGCTCACAGATCTTTGGATCAATAGCTGTACTTAAGGGCCAGTCAGGGTGGCTCACACCTTTAATCCCAGTACTTTGGGAGGCTGAGATGGGAGGATCACTTGAGGCCAGAAGTTTGAGACCAGTCTGATCAACAAAGTGAGATCCCTGTCTCTAAAAAAAGAACTATACTTAGGGAGCTACAACCAAGTAACCTCATATGCACCTGATCTTGGTTTAAATGACATATCTGTAAGTTAAGCTGACATATAATAGGATGAGACTTTTGGGAATCTTGAGAGGGGGTGCCTATATTTTGCATGTGTGTGAAATTGGGGCAGAATGTGGTGGTTTTACAATGTCCCCCAATTTTTTGATATTTCTGTCTTCAAGTGGTGGAACCTAAATCCCTTCCCTTCGAATGTGGGCTGGAGTTAGTGACTTGCTTCCTTTTTTAAATGTTTATTTCAATAGCTTTGGGCGTACAAGTGTTTTTTTTTTTGTTACACAGATAAATTATATAGATTATATAGTGGTGAATTCTGAGATTTCAGTGCACCCATCACTTGAGTAGTGTACATTGTACCTAATGTATAATTTTTTACCCTAGTCCCTCACCCACCCTTCCCCTTCTGAATCTTTAAAGTCCATTATATCACTGTATGCCTTTGAATAACTTAGCTCCCACTTATAAGAGAGAATATATGGCTTTTGGTTTCCCACTCCTGTGTTACTTCACTTAGAATAATGGCCTCCAGCTCCATCCAAGTGGCACAAAAGACATTATTTCATTCCTTTTTATCCCTAAGTAGTATTCTATGGTGTATATATACCACATTTTCTTTATCCACTCATTAGTCAATGGGCACTTAGGTTGGTTCCACATCTTTGCAGTTGTGAATCGTGCTGCTATAAACATATATGTGCAAGTGTCTTTTTCATACAACTTCTTTTCCTTGAGTAGGTACCTAGTAGTGGGATTGCTAGATCGAATGGTAGGTCTACATTTAGCTCTTTAAGGAAACTCCATACTGTTTTCCATAGAGGTTGTACTAATTTACATTCCCACCAGCAGTGTATAAGTGTTCCCTTTTCAGCAGATCCATGCCAATATCTATTATTTTTTGATTTTTTAATAATGGCCATTCTTGTAAGAGTAAGGTGGTATCTCATTGTTTTTTAATTTGCATATCCCTGTTAATTAGTGACGTTGACAATTTTTTCATATATCTCTTGGCCATTTGTATATCTTCTTTTGAGAAATGTCTATTTATGTCCTTTGCCCACTTTTTGATAGGATTGTCTTTTTCTTGATAATTTGTTTGAGTTCCTTGTAGATTCTGGATACTAGTCTTTGTCAAATGCATAGTTTGCAAGTATTTTCTCTCATTCTGTGGGTTGTCTGTTAACTCTATTATTTATTTTGCTATGTGGAAGCTTTTTAGTTTCATCAGGTGTCATTTATTTAGTTTTTTTATTGTTGTTGCATTTGCTTTTGGGGTCTTAGTCATGAATCTTTGCCTAGGCCAATGTCTAGAATTTTTCCAATGTCGCCTTCTAGACTTTTTATAATTGCAGGCCTTATAGTTAAGTCTTTGATCCATCTTGAGTCAATTTTTATATAAGCTGAGAGATAGGGAACCAGTTTCGTTCTGCTACTTGTGGTTTGGAAGTTTTCCCAACACCATTTATGAAATAGAGTATTCATTCCCCAATTTGTGTTTTTGTATGCTTTGTTGGAGATCAGTTGGCTGTATGTATCTGGCTTTATTTCTGGGTTCTCTGTTCTATTCCATTGGTCTATATGTCTACTTTTATACAACTATAAAAGGTTTGGTAACTATAGCCTTGCAGTAGAATTTGAAGTCTGGTAATGTGATGCCTCCAGATTTGTTCTTTTTGCCTTAGAATTGGTTTGGCTATTTGGGCTCTTTTTCGGTTCCATACGAATTTGATGATTGTTTTTTCTAATTCTGTGAAAAACGATGTTGGTATTTTGATGGGAATTTCATTGAATCTGTAGATTGCTTTGGGCAGTATGGTCATTTTTACAATATTGATTCTTCCAATTCATGAGCATATGTGTTTCCATTTGCTTGTATCAATTATGATTTCTTTTAGTAGTGTTTCATAGTTCCTCTTGTAGAGTTCTTTCACCTCCTTGGTTAGGTATATTCCTAGATAGTTTAATTTTTGCAGTTGTTGTAAAAGAGCTTTAGTTCTTTTTTTTTTTTTTTTCAAGACAGAGTCTCACTTTATCTCCCAGGCTGGAGTGTAGTGGTGCAATTACTGCAGCCTTGACCTCCCAGTCTCAAGCCATCCTTCTGCCTCAGCCTCCGGAGTCACTGGGACCATGGATGCATACCACCAAACCCAGGTAATTTTTTGTATTTTTTGTAGAGACAAGGTCTCCCTTGTTGGCCAGGCTGGTCTCAAACTCCTGGGCTCAAGAAATCCACATGCCTGGGTCTCCTGAAATGCTTGGTTTCCAGGTGTGAACCACCATGTCCAGCCAGGATTGAGTTCTTTGTTTGATTCTCAGCTTAGTCATTGTTGGTGTGTAGCAGTGCTACTGATTTGTGTACACTGATTTTGTAACCTGAGACTTTGTTAAATTCCTTTATCAAATCTAGGAGTCTTTTGTTGTAGTCTTTAGGATTTTCTAGGTATATGATCATATCATCTGCAAACAGCAATAGTTTCACCTCCTCTTTTCCAATTCGGATGCCTTTTATTTCCTTCTCTTGCCTAATTGTTTCGGCTAGGACTTCCAGAACTATGTTGAATAGGAGTGGTGAAAGCGGGCATCCTTGTCTTGTTGTTGTTCTCAGGGGGAATGCTTTCCACTTTTCCCCATTTGGTATGATGTTGGCTGCGGGTTTGCATATATATATTTTATTATTTTGAGGTAAGTCTCTTCTATGCCTAGTTTGTTGAGAGTTTTTATCATAAAGGATGCTGGATTTTGTCAAATGCTTTTTCTGCATCTATTGAGGTGATCATATGGTTTTTGTCTTTAATTCTGTTTATGTGATGTGTCACACTTTTTGACTTCTGTATGTTAAACCATCCCTGTATCCCTAGGATGAAACCCACTTGATCATGATGTAATATCTTTTTGATGTGCTGTTGAATTTTGTTATCTAGTATTTTGTTGAAGATTTTTGCATCTATGTTCATCAGGGAAATTTAGTGACTTGCTCCTAATACTACAATGAAGAAGAAGTAATGGTAGTGACTGTTGGAAAACAGTATGAATAGTTTCATGTGTCTGCATGATCAGAGCATTCTGAGCAATGGAAATTGACATGCCATGAAGATAGATAATATTTTTCTTTTTCCCAAGAGCCATTTGCTTTTCACGTTCTAAGGGAGACAGACTGAGACCACTTGTTTCTTTTCTGATGGAGCCATCTACTCCCATTCAAATAATAATAATACCTTTCTTATCTTCCCCAGAGTCAAATGCTTATATTTGTAGGTAGAGACCTTCCTCCTTTCCCCCAAGAGATATCAGTTTACATTCCAAGTCCTCTGTCCCTTTTCTTGGAGAGGAGAAAGTGTAGATGTTCCAGCTCCTATACAAGATTTGAGATTCATGATTTCATAATTCATCTCCTAAAATATAGATTCTCTCTTTAACATGAGCAGGCTCCACCTGGCTCTCACCATGTTACCCCGGAGTGGGGGAAATGGGACATGAGTAACTGCCACTAAAATATTCTGTAACTAAATAATCAGTTTGTCTCTGACCTAGAAGCCTTGTGTTTACTGTGAGATTTTTATATATATATATATATATATATATATATATATATATATATATAATCAGTAACTTCAGAGATTAGGTCATAAAAGGCACTGTGGCTTCTCTCTCTGTCTGTGTTAGGGTTGCTGTATAGTGAGGTCCTTGTGGCAACAAGGCTGAAGGCTTTGGCCAACAGCTAGTGAGGAACTGAGGCCTCTTGCCATCAGCCATGTAAAGGAGCTTAGAAGTGAATCCCCCAACCCCAGTTTAGCCTTCAGATGACTGCAGCCCTGGCTGACATTTTGGATGCAACCTTTTGAGAAAGACTGATGCAGAAGCACCCATTAAGTTGCTTCTGAATTCCTGACCCACAGAAACTGAGGTAGTATATGTTTGTTTTTTTAAGACACTAATTTTGGCGGTAATATATTATGTAGCGAGAGATAACTAAAACAGTTGGCCAGGTTGGTTTCTATTGCTTGCAACTGAAGAACCATGACTAATACAGTGCATAAGACACTTGGTACAGAACCCTACAAGTACTCAATACATGGTAGCAATTACTATTATATTATTAGGCAATTAAATCCACTTCTCTAGCCCTCTAGAGGGCAGACATAGAACCAATGGGAGGAAGTTATAGGGAGGTAGAGTTCAATTCAATGAAAGAAAAAAATAAATTTAATAATTAGAACTGGAAAAAAGGGAGAAATATACCTATCCAACTAATTAGCTCTCCCTGCTTAGAAGGATTTCAGCAGAGGAGGTAATAATGGATGCCATAGAATAAATTCTTGCATTGGGAGAGAAATTGAACTAACCAACTTTGGGTATCCTCCCAGCTTTAAGATTCTGTCATTCTACGATTCAGCATGGCCTAGGGATGCTTGCTTGGTGTTATCATATCCAACCCTTCCCATTTCTTGGGGCAACTAGCCCAAATATGACATCAGCTGAGAAGGTCATTGAGAGAAGGGGAAATAGAACAGGAGGATTATGAGAAATATACCAGAGTACTAAGCCAGAATCTGATTTCTATATCAAATTTAATAGGCTTGAGATAAAAAGTTTCCAATAAGTAGTAACTTAAAAAATAATAATCTTCAAATAAAAAGAAGAAGTGAAACTGACCAAATAACAAGTTAACATGAAACTTACAGAGAAACCAAAAAAACGAAAATCACTGAAGTAGGCCACAGAGTTTTGGCAAGCCAATCCTTGCAGACAAATAGGAAGGGCAGCCAGGAGTCTCACAATGGTAAAGTCAGGGAAAGACTAAAGAATGAGCCGGATCTTGGCATGTGCTACAGCCAAATATATCTGAATTCTGCAGAGGTTAAATAAATGATTACAGAAGATTTCATGAGTGCAACAATCAAAGCTGAGAACAGATCAACCCAGATTTGGGGAGCACTGTTAACAAACAACTTCCTTTAGAAAATATGAAGATGCTTACTGCCAGGATGTCTCTATGAAAAATCAAATGGCTACAGCAAAGAAGCTGAGCCAACAGCCCAGAAATCATCAGCAGAGGCTATTGCCTGGAATGAGGAGAGGATCATAACCCAGTTCCACTGTTCAAATTACTGGGAGAAGTATCTAATATGTAATTCACAAAAAGAGGAAAAAGGAACTATTTTGAGGACTTTAAAAGGAACTCCTCAATGGAAACGAAATGAGCTTAAAGGGTTGATATGGTTTGAATCTGTGTCCCCACCCAAACCTCATGTCTAATTATAATCCCCAATGTTGGAGGTGGGGCCTGGTGAGAGGTGATTGGATCATGGGGCAGTTTCTCATAGTTTAACACCATCCCCCATGGTGATGTTGTGGTGAGAGTGAGTTATCACGAGATCTGGTTGTTTAACAGTACGCAGCACCTCCCACTCTCTCTTCCTCCTGTGCCAGCCATGTAAGATGTGCCTGCTTCCCCTTTGCTTTCTGCCACGATTGTAAGTTTCTTGAGGCCTTCCCAGCCATGTTTCCTGTACAGCTTGCAGAATCATGAGCCAAATAAACCTCTCTTTATAAATTACCAAGTCTCAGGTATTTCTTTGTACAGCAGTGAGAGAATGGACTAATACAAGAGTTGAAGTACGTACTCACCCAACTTGGAGGAGAAAATTATGAAAATGTATTTAAATGTGGTGAGGAGGCTTGAACTATAAAATTTGTGAGAATTTATGATTTTAAGTTGAGCTTGCAATATCACATAGCCTACTATGACATAGTTTCCATGGTCTATATCATAAATCACATGTACTGCAAATTGCACAGTGTACAATGCCACCATTGCAGAGTCAGTTAAATTTTCTAAATTCATCTAGCCAGATTGTAATGAAGAAGTGAGGCGACGGGACTAAAATTACACAGCTGTTAAAAGGTGTCAGAGCTGGAATTAAAACCCAGGTTGGTGTAATCTGGATTTTCACAGAGAAAATAAAAGCACTAGGAAAAGAACTTTCATACTCACCCACTATCAAATCCACTAACTTATTTGCATCTGTTCCTTAAGTTCTGTCTTCCCTCCTACCACTATATTTGATCTTTCCAGGCTCTACCTAAGAACAATACCTCAATCCCTGAACCCCATGTTCTCTCGCCTACGCAAGGACTTCATACCTGCAATGCTCCCCCTTTTCTCCCTACCTTGTCACAGAATTTTTCTTCTCTATTGGATCATTCCCATCAATATCCAAATATGCTGTAGCTATCTTTGAAAAATTTTCCCTGACTTCCAAAAACTCCTCTTGCTATTGTCCCATCTTTCTAATTGTCTTGGGTCAAAACTTTGTAAAGTATTTTTCTATTTTTTTTGTCTTCACTTTCTCCTGCCATTGTTTCTTGAACCCACTCCACTGACAATGTTCTTGTCAAAGTCAGCAGTAACCTGCCTGTTGCCAATTTAATGGCCCAATCTCGTCTCTCCATAAGTCAGTAGTAGCATTTGGTATTGCTGATCACTTGTTCCTCCTTGAAACACTTCTTCTCCTGGCTTCTAGGATGTCCCTCAGTCTTCTTGCTGACAAGCTCCCTTTCAGCTGCCTTTGCTAGACTTCTTTCATCTTCTTGATCTCTAAATATTGAAGTATCTGAGGGCTCAGTCCTTACACCACTTCTCGTCTTTGTATTCATTCTCTAGGTGTTCTCATTCAGTCTAGTGGATATAAATTTTATCAAATGATAAAAACTCCTACCTTTTTAGTTTCGACCTTGACCTCATCCCTAAACCCCAGACTTATATATTGAACTGCCTACTGAACATTTCCATCTACATGTCTAAGAGGCATCTCAAACTTAACATGGCCAAACAGAAACCTTGATCTCTATCTTCATAAATGGCAAATGCATTATTTTAGTTGCTGTATTATTCAGGGTTCTCCAGATAAATGAACTGAGAGAGAGAGAGAGAGGTTATGAGAAATTGGCTCATGTGATTATGGAGGCTGAGAAGTCCCAAGATGTGTTGTTGGCAAGCTGGAGACCAGGAGACCAGGAGAGTTAATGTGTAGTCCAGTCTGAGTCTAAGAACCAAGAGAGCCAGTGATGCAAGTTCCAGCCTGTGTTGTAAGTTCCAGTCTGAACGCCAGCAGGCTTGAGACCCAAGGGGAGCTGATTTTTCAGTCCGAGTCCGAAGGCTAGATCCAATCAGTGTCCTAACTCAGTCTGGCAGAAGGACTTTCCTCTTCCTGGAGGGAGGATTAGCCTTTTTGTTCTATTCAGGCCTTCAACCGATTGGATGAGGGCCACCCACCATCGGAAGGGCAATCTGCTTTACTCATTCTGCTGATTCAAATGTTAGTCTCATCCAGAAACACTCTCACAGACACACCCAGAGTAATGTTTGACCAAATGTCTGGGTTCACTGTGACCCAGTCAAATTGACACATAAAATTAACCTTTACAATTTCCCAAAGAAAAACCTTGGAGTTGTCCTTGACTTCTGTCTCATGCCCCACATTGAATCCATCAGCAAACCCCAATGACTCTGCCTTCTAAATATGATCAGAGTTTGACCACGTTTCATCACCCCACCACTACTATTTTAGTCCAAAGTCAACAGTATCTCTTGTCCAGAAGATTGCAGTAACTGCCGCTACTATTGCCTTGCACCCCCTTAGTAATTTATTTATTCTCAGTAAAACAGTCAGAGTGGGCCGGGCGCGGTGGCTCACGCTTGTGATCCCAGCACTTTGGGAGGCCGAGGCGGGCGGATCACGAGGTCAGGAGATCGAGACCACGGTGAAACCCCGTCTCTACTAAAAATACAAAAAAAAAAAAAAAATTAGCCGGGCGTGGTGGCGGGCGCCTGTAGTCCCAGCTACTCGGAGAGGCTGAGGCAGGAGAATGGCGTGAACCCGGGAGGCGGAGCTTGCAGTGAGCCGAGATTGCGCCACTGCACTCCAGCCTGGGCGACAGAGCGAGACTCCGTCTCAAAAAAAAAAAAAAAAAAAAAAAAACAGTCAGAGTGATACCATGAAAATGTCAGCTGCCATCACTCCTTATGGAAAACCCTCTATGACTTCTCAGATCATTTAGAATGAAAATGTTCTCCCAGCCACTCACTCACCCCATCTCTTCCCACTGTCCTGATTACTCATGCCACTTTAGCAACACTGGCCTTTTTGCTGTGCCACACACATGCCCAGCATATTCATCTCTGAGTCTTTGCACATGCTTTTCCCTCTGTTTCAAAGCTTTCTGCCTAGATACGCTCATGCCTCACTCTTTTACCTTTTGCAGGTCTCTGCTCAGGTCAAAGGATATCTTACACAAAATAGCACAGTATTGCCCACCATCGTCACTGTTTCTTCCCTTCTTCTGCACTACTTTTTTACAGAACTTAGTATGACCGGTACGTAGAAATTGTTAGGTAACAGGGGTACCTTAATGGCGCTGGTTCCGGGTTCTTCTTCCTCCTCGATACAGACCCGCCAAAGAAAAACCAATCAGAAAGAGACGCCTTCCCGCCTTGGTGTGAGCCCAGCCCCCCAGCCAACCATTGACCTCCACGTAACGTCTCAGAGTATAAAAAACCGAAGCTCCGAAGCCCTCTCTCTCTGCTTCCTCTTCGGCTCCCTACCTGACGCCTCCAATAACGATCTCTTGACCATAACCGGTGTCGTGTGGTCTTAGCCTGAGTCTGTAGAGTCACTCTTTCAGAAATAGTACTTGGCAGATATTAGAAAGTGCACATCAATATTTATTAAATGGGCCAGGCGTGGTGGCTCACGTCTGTAATCCCAGCACTTTGGGAGACCAAGGCAGACAGATCACCTGAGGTCGGGAGTTAGAGACCAGCCTGACCAACATGGTGAAACCCCGTCTCTACTATAAATACAAAAATTCGCTGGGCATGGTGGCGCACACCTGTAATCCCAGCTACTGGGGAGACTGAGGCAGGAGAATCACTTGAACTTAGGAGGCGGAGGTTGCAGTGAGCCGAGATCACGCCATTGCACTCCAGCCTGGACAACAAGAGCAAAACTCCATCTCAAAAAAAAAAAAAAAAAAAGTATTAAATGACCCCAACTTAGGATTTTTCAGTTTAGGACTTTTCAACTTTACGATGATGTGGAAGTGATGTGCATTCATTAGACACCATATTCGGCAATCCCAGCACTATCAAGAAAAGCACTGTTTTCATTACTATCAACATACATAGGTTTTATCTGTTCTAGGACTTTATATAAATGGAGGCACACAGTATGTGCAATTTGGTGTCTTGCATCCTGTATTCATCACAGTGTTTTAAGACTCATCATTTTTGTTGCATGTATCGGTAATTTATCTTTCTTTGTTGCTGGGTACTATTTCGTTGTATGAATAAACCATAGTTTGTATGTTAATTCTCTTGTTGGTGGACATTAGGATAGTCTCCAGATTAGAGCCATGATGTATAAGGTTGTTATGAACGTTCAAACAGACTTATTCATAATAACGCTGAGTTTTTCATAAAAATCCTTTATCATACTGATTATTTTTTCCATTCTTAGTTTTCTGAGAATTTCTATAATAGATGGGTACTAAATTTTACCAAATACTTTCTTAAGTTCATCACATTTTCTTATTTCGTTAATGTGGTAAATTATACTGATTAGTTTTTTAATGTTTAACCAACCCTGCATTCCCGGAATAAACCCACTTAGTCAAAATGTATTATTTTCTCTAATGCTAGATTTTGTTTGCTAGTATTTCGTTAAGGATTTTTATTCCTACTATGTTCCTGAACAATACTAGTCTATAATTTTATTCTTGTAATATCCTCACCTGGTTTTCGTATCAGTATTATGTTGGCCTCATGTAATGAGTTGGAAAGTGTTCGCTTTTTCTCTTTTTTCTGAGTTTGTGTAAGGTAAATTTTATTTCTTCCTCAAATGTTTGACAAATTCACCAGTGGAGCAAACCTAATCTAGAAATTTCTTGTCGGGGAGGTTTCAATTATAAACTTAATTTCTTTAACGGATATGAGACTATATGGATTTTTAATTTATTTTTGTGTCAGTGTTGGTATCGTTCAAGAAATTTTTTTTTTTCAGCTAAGTTGTCCAATTTACTGGCACAAAATTGTTTATAGTATTATCTTATATTTTGACTGTCTGAAGTATCTGAACTGATGTTTTCACTTTCATTTCTGGTGTTGGTAATTTGTGTTTCCTTTTTATTATTGATCAATCTTGCCAGAGGTATATCAAGTTTATTATTTGCTTTTATTCATTTCATTGTTCTCTGCTCTGTATTTCTTATCTTCTCATTACTTTAGCTTTAATTTGCTCTTTTTTGTAGCTTTTTAAAATAGAAGCTCAGATCACTGACTTTAAATATTTTTTCTTTTTCAATAAAGCATTTAAAACTATAAATTTCATTCTAACCACTTCTCTAGCTGCAGCTCACATGTTTTAACATATTGTACTTTCCCATTATCATTCATTTTGAAATATTTTAAAGTTTTTCTTATGATTTCTTTTTTGACCCATGGATTATTTAGAAGTACGTTGCTTACTTTCTAAAGATGTGTGAATTTTTCAGATATCTTTTTTTACTGATTTGTAACTTAATTATGGGTAATCAGACAACTTACTCTGTATAATTTAAAGTACTGAGAAAAAGGTATTACAGTTTCTAATCATATTTATGGATTTGTCTACTTCATTCTTTAGTTCTGTCAGATTTTCACTATGTGTATTTTGAAGCCGTTAATAGGTGTGTGCTTATTTGGAATTAGTATAGATTTCTGATTAATTGACCCAGTTATGAAGTGTTCCTGTTTATCTCTGACAATATTCTTTGCTCTGAAATCTACTGTCTAATATTAATATAGTCATTCTAGCTTTACTACAGTGAGTATTTGCAAGGCATATTTTTTCCCCCAGATTTAACATCTAACTAATCTGTATCTTTATGTTTAGGACATGTCTCTTTTAAGCAACATGTATTTGTGCCCTGCTCTACCTTTTGATTGTAGTGTTTAGTCCATTTGCCTTAACGTAATCATTGATAACATAGGATTTAACCCTATCATTTTGCTATTTCTGTTCTTTTCGGTACATTTGTCCTTTACAGCTATTCTTTCTTTCTTGCCTTAATTTGGGTTAAACAAATATTTCTTAATATTTTATTTATCTTTTTTATTAACTTTTAGCTATGCCTGTTTATTTTGTCTTTTTAAGAGGAACTACAATATACACCATTAATTTATTCTAGTCTACTATGAATTTAATATTATATCACCTCGTGTATACACAGTATGGTTATGCAATATACACTCCTTTATGTCCTCCTATCCTTTCTGCTGTTATTGTCAGATATTTTACTCCCATATATGTTACAAACCTCCTCAATATATTATTATTTATATATTGCATAGTCAATTGTCTTTTAAACAAATAAAAAAACAATGAATACATTTTATATATGTGCCTGCATGTTTAGCATTTCTGGTGTGCTTCATTCTTCCATGTAGATTCAACTTTCTGTTCTTTTTTTGAGACAGGGTCTCCCCCTGTCACCCAGGCTGGAGGGCAGTGGCACAATCTAAGCTCATTGCAACCTCTGCCTCCTGGGTTCAAGTGATTCTCCCACCTCAGCCTTCCAAGTAGCTGGGACTACAGATGCACACCACCATGCCTGGCTAATTTTTGTATTTTTAGTAGAGACAGGATTTCACCATGTTGGTCAAGCTGGTCTTGAACTCCTGACCTCAAGCGATCTGCCCACCTTGGCCTCCCAAAGTGCTGGGATTACAGGCATGAGCCACCATGCCCAGCCCAACTTTCTGTTATCATTTTATTTCAACCTGAAGATCTGCTTTTAACATTTCCTGTAGTGTGTGTAGCCTATTGTAATGAATCCTTTCAACATGTGTTTCTATGGAAGTATCTTTATTTCTACTTTACCTTGGAAAGGTATTTTTCCTGAATATAGAATTGTAGGTTGATAGGGTGTCCCAACCATTTTAGCCTTTAAAATGTGATTCCATTGTTCTCTGGTTTGCGTTGATTTTAATGAGAAGTTAGTACATATTTTTATGATTTTCCTGGGATAACTTATCCCTTTAAGAATTTTTTGTTTTGTTTCATTGTTGTCCTCAGCAATTGGATGATGATATGGCTAGAAATAGTTTTCTGTGTGCTTATTCCACTTGGAATTTGTTCAGATTTTTTAGGCTTGTGGGTTGTTATTTTTCATCACATTTGGAAAAAGTTTAGTTATTATTTCTTCAAATGTATTTTTCTTTCCCAGTTTTTCTCTTCTCTCCTTTTGCAACTACAATTACTAATATGTTAGACTTCTTGATACAGCTCTACAGGTCACTAAGTCTGTATTTATTTTTTAAATCCTTTTTCAAAGTTTGGATAATTTATTTTAACCAGTTTTCAAGTTTACTGAACTTTTCTTCTGCAATGGCACATCTGCCATTGAGCCCATCCAGAGAATTTTTAATTTTACATATTGCATTTTTCACTCTGGGAATTTATAGTTGTTCTTTTTTATAATTTCCATTTCCTTGTTTAGGTTTCTCTTCTGTACACAATGTCAATATTTTAACAAATTCTTGAATACATTTGTTATATCTATTTTGAAGTCCTGACTCATTAATTCTCATATCTCTGTCAATTCTGGATCTGTTTGTATTGACTGTTTTTTTCTCCTGGATATGTAACGCATTTTTCCTGCTTATTTGTTTATCTAGTAATTTGTTATTGTGTGCTGAATTTTTAGAATGCTATTTGGTTGACAATCCTCCTTTAATTAGTGCTGAGTTTTATTCTCATTAGCAGTTAATTTACTTGCAACTTCACTTGGTCTGTTAGTGCTATGGTTTGAATGTGTCCCCTCCAAAATTTATGTGTTGAAACTTAATAGCCAGTGTGATAGCATCAAGAGGTGTGGTCTTTAAGATGCCATTAGGTCATGAGGACTCCTCCATCATGAATGAGATTAGGTCCTTATAGAAGAGGATTCAGTCAGCATTCTGCCCTCTTTTCCCCTTTCTTCTACCATGTAAGGATGCAGTGTTCCTCTGCTCTGGATAAGCCAATAAGATGCCATCTTGGAAGAACAGACTGGGCCCTCACCACATACTGACCTGCTAGTACCTTGATCTTGTATTTCTCAGCCTCCAAAACTGTGAATAATAAACTTCTCTTCTTTATAAATTATCCAGGCTTTGATGTTTTATTATAGTAGCACAAATGGTTTAATGGTTATAGTAGCCCAAATGGTTTAAGACAATCAGGGTTTGATTTTAGGCTTTATTGGGTAAGTCTAAAGTTGTTCTTACTCTAGGGCTAGAGTAGCCCTACTTCTAACATTTGGTCATTATAATGGTCAACTAATTGCTGTAAATTTTTAGTGAAGTTTTTACCCTCTGGTTCATCAAAACTGGAATATCTTGAAACCCTTATTTAGCTCATACTCTACTAGTAGTTGTTCTCTATCAGAGAACCCTGAGCACATGTAGCTTAGTACTCAGCTAAAGACTCAAGGAGACCCATATTCAAAATTTGGGACTTTCTCCTCTCAGATACCCTACTTTGAAAATTCCAAGCAGCCTGAGCATTTCTGAACTCTGATCTCTCTTTACTTTGCCCAGAAAAACACTTTATTCTCTTTGGGTTCCACATCCCTTTGCCTTTATTTGCAATGTGCCCCTAGTTAATTTAATTTTTTTCTTATAAATTGAATTTTCATGGCGATGAATGGGAAGCTCTTTGTGTGTTTTTCTTCTCTCAAGAATTATATTCCTCTGTTGTCTGTTTTATAATGCCTGGAAACCACTTCTTCATATATTGTGTCCAACATTACACTTGGACACAAAAATACATTAAAGTGGGAAGGCAAGTCTGGTATCTATTTTTCTCTCATGGCCAGAATTAGAAGTTGTATCCGGTAAGTCTTTGTGCTGCTGTAAGACACCAGAAATTTCTAAGGTTCCTAGGGGAGGAATGGCTGGGAGGACAAGAGAAGGAAGAAACCTAACTGTTTAGGTGCCAAAATTTCAACACTGGAAGACCTTGAGAACAACAATCAGTTTACAAAGGAGCTTGAATTTGCATATAAATACCACTTTTGCGTAAAAAGTCAACAATATATCTATTGACTATTTGAAAAGTGGGAGCATGGTTGTTGATGGATAATATGAAGGAGGTAAAGCCATTTTAAGCCCCATTACCCTGCAACGAGTCATTAAACCCTATGTTTCCTTAGCATGGTGGGCTGGAAGTAGAGGGGGAATTTTGATTTATTAAAGAAAATAAAACTATGTGATCTTTCTTGTACACAGAATTTGGGGGTAAGTTTCAAGAACTTCTTTGATCCTTTAGAGAAACCCTCCATAAGGGCAATTAGTCAAGTGAATTTCTTTGCTGTGGCCATTTATCCTTATGAGATACTTAGCTCTAATCTTCATTAGAAAATTAAAGGAATTACAAAAACTATAAAATCCTACCAAAATGCTCCTGCAAACTCTTGAAAATCACACTAGCAATGATTAAGAAGAGGGTTTCTTCTCTCAATGTAAAGCTATGAAACAAAAACACTGAAGGAATTACATTTTCTCTAGTGCACTTAGAATAATGAAGACGATACAAGTGAGAATAACCTCTCTATAACACATATTTATCCATTTGCAACAATTATCCTGAGGATAATTGCAATAAAATATATTTTGAAAACCATTAGCTAAGCATCCTCTTCATAATTGATAAAACAGAATTAATTTTTTCATCTTTAAAGGAGAATAAATTCTATTTGAAGGCACGTAGTCCCGATCATAAGTCTTTGAGTTCCTTGAAGACAAAGAAATCCACTCTGGCTCATTTCAGCAGTAAAATGAGTTTATTTAAAAAAGAATTAAACAGCTGAAGGGCTCCAAGGGAGGCCCAGAGACAAAGGATTAGAGGCTAGCAGACAGGAACAGTGCCTCCACCTGTGCTGCAGAGCTGCTCAGTGAAGTCATCATTGCCCCCTGCTTGGGACAGCCACCAGAGCCGGCCCTTTCACTGCTGCTTTAATGAACAGAATGTCTCTACCTTTATCCTTGCCAGATGGACTCTGTGCACCATCACTAGCGTAAGGGAAGAAAAAATTAATTTTTCCTCTCCCCTTTCTGAGCTCTTGGTTGGAATGGACTGCTGTAACAAAATGAGAGAAAAACAAAGTTTAATAACATGCATACCTCATGTATGTACATATGGGAGATATTCAGGTGTAGGGTCAAAGAAGGAAAGCTTCTCCTTCACCCTCTGAAGGTTCACTGAAAGTGAACTGATAAGAAGGAGATTAGTAGGAGCAAAAGAATACAAATTTAATTTTAAAATGCACAAGGGAAAATCACAGGAGAGTGATAACCCAAATATCTAATGAGGTCCAGATGATTACACACACTTCTTCATAAGGGGGAAGAGGAGGGATGGGGAATGGTAGGCAATTCTTTTGAGGGGTAGTAAAATGTTTCTTAGGGAAAATGAAAGAACCAAGGGACAGAAATTAGCTTGTAAATTATTGTCTTCAGAATTAGATATTATCTTGTGAAGAAGTTCATCCAGATGTAGATTCTTCAGTCTTCTACCTGTGATAGATAATCAAATTCAGGGGAGGGTAATGGAAGGTGATTGTATTCTATTTGGCAGGGCTGGTCTTAAGGTAAATAAGGCAATATCAGTGTGAAGTGTCTCCCAGAATTTGCTGATCTTAAAGGGCCTTTAATTTTTACAATCAGCATACCAGAGTGCCATACTGTGGTGTGAAATTCCCTGGGATCCTTCACGGGGAATGCTATAGTTTGAATGTGTATTGCCTCCAAACCTCATGTTGAAATTTGATCCCAGTGTTGGAGGTTGGGATTAATGGGAGGTGTTTGAGTCATGGGGTAGATCCCTCGTGAATGGCTTGGTGCCATCTTTGTTGTAATAAGTGAGTTCTTGCTCATTAGTTCCCTCGAGAACTGGTTGTTAAAAAGAGCCTGGTACCTCCCCCACTCCCATTGCTTCCTCCCTCACCATGTGATTTCTGCACATGCCAGCTTCCCTTCCCCTTCCACCATGAGTTGAAGCAGCCTGAGACCCTCACCAGAAGCAAGTGCTGGTGCCATGCTTCTTGTGCAGCCTGCAGAACTGTGAGCCAAACAAACCTCTTTTCTTTATGAATTACCCAGCCTCAGGTATTCCTTTATAGCAACATACATGAAATAATACAGGAAATATCTCAAAGCTTTTGAATAAATCTCAGAAGTAATATAGCTTTGACTTCAAGCTTAAATATTATTCCCTGAAACAAAGAAAGTTCCTACCCAGTTAGAGGGAGGAAAAGCACCCTAAACAGGGTAACTATACAAAAAAAACCTTACCTGTGTTTAAGTTGCCTTCTCTATTGATAAGAGTTTTTAGTAACTTAGACTCATCCTTTTTCTTCTACAGAGAGGAGACACCCTTACGAAGGAGATTTCCTTTATAGATGCAAATTTCTCGTACAAAAGCGTAACTTCTACTCTGTTTTCAGGGCTTCTCCTGTGTCTACTGTCTCCCCAAATAATCAGCTAGAAATGATCCTTATTTTAAAGAGGCATATTTGGGGTACACATTCTGGTCTCCTACAGTCATATTTTGGGATGAAATAGTCTCATCTCCTGCATAATATTCTAAACAAATGGAGAACAGATGTATCTGACTGATGGACTAGATCCCATAGTTGTATTCTTACTACATAGGAGGCTAGGAAAATGAGGTTTTGGTTTTTATGCTAGGGAGGAATGCATTCACAAGGTGAGATATCACCCCAAATGCAAGGACAGATAAAATAATGGATGAATAAATAAGAGTAGGAAGGAAGAACCTTATAAATTATTGGATGAACTTGCTCGATTTACCAATTTAAGGAAATAAAGACACATAGGATGGAAATGATTTACCCCAAATCTACTCCTTCTCACTCCAGATAAGGCCTTTTCCAACTTGCAGGAATGACAAATACCTCAGACACTCCTTTGTTCCACTTTCACAGAAGATGCCTCTAATGTAGAGTATAATGAAGAGTATCTTTATGATACTCTTTCTCATGAAGCCCAGATTTGGACTCACAGTCTTTTTCAATACAGCCCACTGGGCAGCTATAACCACAATTAGCACTAGAGATGGAAACAATTTGCCAGCCCTGTACTGTAGCAGGCTGACATTCACTCAACAAAATCTTGAATGAATTAATGAATAGAGAATAAGGTCTCATATAATTAACACCCTTGGAGTCCACAAAGGATCTTTTAGGTAGTTTGTTAGATGATCTCCTTGAGAATTAATGTTTATTATGCCCAGTTGTCTCTATTTTGGCTACTGGCATAAGTTCATAATTTGTTTACAATAGTTAATAAACAATCAAGTTTCAACTCATTGTTGCACTGCCAGCAATCACACCCATCTCCCCATTCATTCGCAGGAAGATGTTTTACTTTTCAAGTGTCAAAGTGGGTGGAATTTGAGCTTGGGAGATGTTTCTTCCTGGCATGGGAGACTATAACTACATGATGCTGCTGGACTCCTGCCATTTCCTTTTGGAAGTGGGTTGATGGCAAACCAACTCTCTGGCTTCTATCCCTGCTGAAATTCAGTGGGGTTTAACTACACTGCCTTAGTGTGTATCTAATCCAAAGATGACATCGGACTGGTCCCTTGCTTAGATAATCCAGAGAATGTAATACATTGGTGTAAAGTGGTTAAGGGTTTTGTCTTTTAAAAAAATAAGTTTTGCTTTTGAATACAAGTGACAGAATTTCTTGAGGAAAAATTAAGGAATTTTACTGTCTTATTGACAAATCATTGAGGAGCAGAGCTAGCTTCAGCCAGTTCCAAGGACTCAAACAAGGCCACCTCTGGACTTTGCCTTCTTTCATGTTGGGCCTTGTCCTCAGGCTTCACATAGTGGCCTCTGGAAGCTTCAGATTTACTCTTCTAGGTTCAAATCCAGTGGAATAGATGGCGCTTCTTGGTGGCTTCTATATAAGTATTAGTATTTCCTCTGACTGAAAAACCTGAATACAGAAATTAGCCAGGCATGGTAGTGCACACCTGTAATCCCAGCTACTCTGAGGCTGAGGCACAAGAATCACTTGAGCCCATGAGTCGTAGGTTGCAGCAGCGAGCAGATGATGCCACTGCACTCCAGCCTGGGTGACAGAGCAAGACCAAGAAAAGAAAAAAGAAACAACTTGGTTCATGTGAACATTCCAGAACCAACTATTGTGGCTTGAGTGATTCAGTGCCCTAATTGGCCATGTCTAGATTACATGTCCCATCCTGGATCTGAGGTTGGAACAATACCGTTACATCTAAAAACAGTGGATGTCCACTACGAGGGCATATTCAAACACTGTCCAGCAGGGAATAGATGGCACACTCAAAGGAGCAATTGAAGAGAGTTTAACGAAGGGAAACAGACAAAGGATGGAGAAGCACGTAGGGCTGGGAACAGGGGGACAGTAGTTCCAACTCCCTAGGGCTGAAGGTGAATGATGAGGGAGCTGTTATGGGAACTGAGTGAGAGGTGTAGCCATGGGTATGGGCCACCAGGCAGAGCTGTGACCAGATATAGACGAGCACAGCCACTGCCACAGCCCAGCCCAGGAGGGAGGGTGCAGAGTGATGACATTCCTCCACCCCTCTCTCCTCCCAATTTCTGATTTATTGCCCATGCTTCTGATTACCAAAGCCTAACCAGGAGCCAGAGGGCAAGGAGCCTGGGTCACACAGTCTGCAGACGGCAGCCTCTTGGAATAAAGGGCAGGGTAGAAGGAGTCTATGGATTGGATCTGAAAGGCAACAAAATAACTAGCACACTTTGTTCCTGTAAATCAGGGGTTGCCAAACTCTTGCCTGTAAGGGTGGAAAGGGAGTGATCCCTCTCCTCCCCATCATAAGGGTCATGGCCAACACTCCTTTAACAAAAGATAGATTAACAAGAGAAACTCATAACAAATTTCTTTAATCATAGTTTTATGTGACATGGGATCCTTCAGAGTGAAGACACAAATACATGGGGAAAACTGTCCATTTTTATGCTTGGGTTTGATGAAGAATGGACAGCTGTGTAGGCCTGCAAGTGGATAAAAAGGGTAAGAGCTAACGGGAATAGACTGAGTGGGGAGATCCAGCAAGGCCTGTCTGTTCAGGTTCTTCCTGGCCTCTCTGTGCAGCATTGCTTCTTTGTGGATATGGGACAGGATCCTTTCTGGAATTCTGGAATGGGAGGCTTATGATCTGCAATCAGACAAGGCAGGTCAGAGAATTTGGTTTTTTTTTTTGAGACGGAGTCTCACTCTGTCGCCAGGCTAGAGTGCTATGGTGCAATCTCGGCTCACTGCAACCTCCAACTCCCTGGTTCAAGGGATTCTCCTGCTTCCGCCTCCCGAGTAGCTGGAATTACAGGCATGCACCACCATGCCTGGTTAATTTTTGTATTTTTTTAGTAGAGATGGGGTTTCACTATGTTGGCCAGGATGGTCTCGGTCTCCTGACCTCATGATCCACCCACCTCAGCCTCCCAAAGTGCTGGGATTACAGGCGTGAGCCACCGCACCCGGCCAATGTCAGAGAATTTCTTCATGGCCAACTCCCACACAAAAAGGCAAGGAGAAAGTTAGAGTAATAGGTTTTGTGGCTGGCTTTGGAGAAGGGGTTCTGGTTTCTGTGACCTGTCTTGGGGAAGAGGAATTCTCATTTCTATGGCTAGCCTCAGGGAGAATGAGAGGCAAGAGAGACAGGAGGGCAGGACAAGGTCCAAAAGAGACTTTACTTCTGAGGCTGTTTCTGAGGCCTTCACATTGGGGATCATTTTCTGAGCCTCAGCAGACTCATGGGCCAAATGTGGCCCACCACCTGTTTCTACAAGAAAAATTCAATAAGCAAATCATTGTTTATTCATTGTCTGTGGTTGTGTCTGCACTACAACAGCAAAGTTAAGTAGTTGTGATAGGAACCATATGGCCCATGAAACTTAAAATATTTACTCTCTGGAGCTATACAAAAAAGGTTCACTGACCCCTGGCCTAGGCCAACACTGCCACTGTGCCTGACACATAGGTGGTGTGTAAATGAGGTACTAAAACTAAATGAATGACCTAAAGCCTTGGTGACAGTCACAATGTGAGTGAACTTAAGCTTCAACCCCAGAAGATCATCGCAATTGCAAGGCCCTCAAGCCATTTTCCTTTATTCCAGAATTTCTTGTGTGGCTTACTCCCTTCCTCTGTAACTACTGCTGCAGTCCAGCTGCCACTGACCCTCTTGATCTCTGCTGCTGCTGTGTCCTCTTGGTTCAGTTGATATGGTCATTTTCTTTGGCTGCCATGAATATCAGTGTTTTCCCTGCCAAGGCCCTGGAATTTAGGACAGGGTGTACTCCGAAGAGATTATAATGCCTTTTTGACTTCCAAATGGGAGCCTGCTCTTTCCTTTTTATCTCCCTTCTTTGGGTTACTTGGGATAAGAATCTCAGAGACTAAGGGGACACTGTATAGCATCATCAAGTATCATATCCAAAAGCTCTCCTCCTTGCACTGTTAACCAAAGTTCCAGTGTAGGGTGCAGGCACTGGATTTTTTCATCTCTCAGAACGAGTTCCTTGTTTACCCAGGGCACTTCTCATTGAACTTGGGATGCTCTTTACTTTTGTTCAGGGGGTTAATTCTGGCAGTGCATTTCCACATTTTCATTTATTTACTCATGACTTCATTCATTCAACATGATGTCTTCCAGGAAGCCACCAACAGTTACTTTTTTTTTTTTCCGTGACAGAGTTTCGCTCTTGTTGCCCAGGCTGGAGTGCAATGGCGCAGTCTTGGCTCACTGCAACCTCCGCCTCCTGGGTTCAAGCAATTCTCCTGCCTCAGCCTCCCAAGTAGCTGGGATTACAGCCATGCACCACCATGCCTGGCTAATTTTGTATTTTTAGTAGAGATGGGGTTTCTCCATGTTGGTCAGGGTGGTCTCAATCTCCCGACCTCAGGTGATCCATCTGCCTTGGCCTCCCAAAGTGCTGGGATTACAGGCATGAGGCACCATGCCCGGCCAACAGTTACCTTTAATAGAAGCCCAACAGTCATCTTAATACTGCACAGTTTTTGAGATACGATGCAGACTGGCCCCTACTTTATGCCCTGATTATGATCATTGCCCTAGATTTTGATCACAGTGTATAAGAACAGCCAGGTTACATCAGTAACCACATGAATATGACATAGTGACCAATAAAGCTTAGGCCAAATTAATCCAACACAGTGATGTGCATAGTCATTGCACTTTATGGTAATCAGGTATAGAGGGAACAGAAATATTGTAATGCTAGTTTTCACACAACCCTAACAGGGGTCAGAAGAGAGGAGATAGACAACTAGGAGAAGCTGAAAAAAAATGCTCTGGGTCATTTTTTAAAGACTTCTGATAATATTTGGGAATGTGGGGCCAGTTGGTGTAACTGGAGAGATGAGGATGCTATAAAATGGAAAGAAAACAAATGGAAGAGAAGTTGGGTATAAAAAGTAGCTTGGAGCCCAAACACCAACGTTGTCCATATTGCCCCTGGCCGAGGGCTGGTGAAAGTCTCCAGATCTGGAGGGGAAGAAAAGGAAGAGTAGAAAGAAAGGAGCAAGGTGCCTCCAGAGGGATTCTCAGGAGGAGGACAGATGCCGGGCAGTGCACTGGAGGTAGTTTTGGCCAAACACCTGCCATGGGCACAGTGTCGTAATAAATATACTGCTACTGAAGAACAAACTGTCTCTCAACATCTGTGAAATGGAAATCAAGCCCC